>NC_142821.1:5025625-5336250 GCF_057945365.1 Rhopilema esculentum | reverse complement strand
GATGATAAACTACTGTTGTAATCCAAACCACAATTTTTTGCGTTTTTAGCATGTTTGAGATGTTTTCAGACAAATCATTTCAGACCCATTTTTTTTATCAAAAGTTTGAACACAATCACGAGACACCATCAGGGATATTTCAAACTTTGTACTCCACAGTATGATGTATCACAGACAATTGTTTCTCAGATTGTTGAAGGCAATTTGAAAGTTTACAAATTCAAGACCTCCCATAAGACAATTGCTGTGAAAGTGAAACAAGGAATTAAGTAAATTGCAGCATCCAAATTCCATTATATCTAAGGAATAAGCCACTTATTTTGTTACTTACAAAGGTGATGCTCATAAATTAGTGCTATGCTATGCCAGCATTTGTGAATATATGTGTCTTTTAGTAATAGGTATCGCCTGTTTTTTAGGGAGAGAGGGGAGCTGTGACAAATTACGTATCAAGGAATCAAGCACTAAAAAAACTGCAGCTGAGTTTACCTGATTTTAGGTGAGTTGAAAAATTTCTGTATCATTTGTCCCTTTTCAAACATTACTGTAAAAATTGCTTGGATTTCTTCCTCCTTTTGTGGGATTTTGTTTTCTTTGAAATCCTCTTTCTCATGTACAATAGATTGTATTAGCATCTATTATATTGTGTTTGCATGCTAACCTTTTTTTAATATTGCAATTTTCACAGACGCCTCTGCATTTTAAAAGGCATATATCCAAGGGAACCAAAGAACAAAAAGAAGGTGAACAAGGGAAGTACTGCAAACAAAACCTATTATTATGTGAAGGATATTCAGTATTTGTTACATGAACCTGTTTTGGACAAATTCAGAGAGTTCAAAGTTTTTATAAGAAAGCTAAAAAAGGCATTAGGGAGAGATGAAACCAGCAGAGCTGCAAAGTTAGAAGAAAACAAACCAGTTTACTCCCTCGATCACATTGTAAAGGAAAGGTGAGCAATTCATTGCTTTTTGCAACAATGTTATTATTAAACCAAACAAGCAAAGATCAGTTTTAAGAGATACCATTGGAAACAGAAGAAAGCTTATGGCTCTCTCTTTCTTATTTTGCTGTGTATAAGACACACCATTGCATAAGACGTACCCTTAATTTCATGTTTGAATTCTGAAAAACTTGTTTTTACTGTGTCTTGCCGTGTGTAAGACGCACCCCCTTTTCTCAGTTCTTGTAAAGCATGTTTATTTCAGTGGAAGAATAAATTTGAGAATACCATAGACACTAACTCTGCGGAGAAAATTTCGTCCAAATTGCAATGTTTCAAATATTACGTTACTATTACGTTCAAGATCTTCAAGTAGAAAGTTTAACATATTGAAATAATCGAAATCATCATTAATGTTTACAGGTTTTAAAATCCATAAAATTCTTGTTCTTCATCCATTGCATTCACAACATTCACAATGATTACAGGGATGTGCCCTCCAGTTAAGAGAATGCAGGGTACAACCCTTTCATTTAGGAGTAAAAGGGCTTTTGTCAGATTTTTTTCTATCACGGCTAGAGAATTTCAAAGTTTTTACTAATTTTCTGGAATAAATATTTTGTCTATAAAATGCCTTCAAAAGAAAATGATGGGGCCATCAATGTTACCATGTATAAGAGGCACCCTCAAACACACCAATAATAATTCTAAAAAAGGTGCGTCTTATGCACAACAAAATATGACACTCTGTAAGGAAGACATGGCTCTTCTTGGAGATTCATGTTAAGGCTCTTTAACAAGGTGATATGTGAACCAATTTTGTTCAAAACTGATGATTTAATGTTGATACTTACTTTGACCAAGCCCAACAACCTAAGTAGACAAAAAAAGCCAAACTTGCGTTAGAGCTCAAGCAATGATATCCTCTGGTTATTTTTTAACAACTTAAAGGTGTTACATTGCAAGTTTAGTTGTATCAAAGACTGATTCTAGGTTGTGTAAAGCCTGTTTTGGTTTTTATCCTGCTTCCACTTTTTTCTTTAGGTACCCCACGTTTATAGATGCAGTTAGAGATTTGGATGATGTTTTGTCAATGGTTTGCCTTTTTGCTATGTTGCCACAGACTTATAAGATTAAGGTACTTACTTTCCTATTTATTTAAGTATGATTTTATAGATTATCATATCCAACAATTTGCCTCCATTTTTTTCAAAATATAGATAGTATATACTCTAGAGTCTGGAGACAGACAGGGGTCTGGATTAAACGAAGTGTGTGAAAAATTTCCCAAATAATAATAAAGGGGATGAATGGTTAGCAATCCCTTCATATTGGAAACATGCACATGAGGGTGGATTCTCAGGATTGAAAAATTGTTTATTACATAATATACAACTGTATAAAATATACTTTCTCTGCAATGAGCTCTGTTGCTTACACCTTGTGGTTCAAAAATGACTTTGCAAAAAGCAAACATTTCACAATATACTACTAAAAGCTTTCTTGTCTGACACTGTTCAGAGTATAAAACATCAGAATAAGGGTCCGAAAGAGCACAATGGAAAATATATACCCGTGCAAGCATATATATACCCACAATGGACAAGTGCAAGCACATGACCGGCATAGTTGTCCAATCAGTGATGCATGCCTATAGAGGAATTACCACTGGATACACCAGACTGGAACCTTATAGTTTCTTGATACACAAGGCTGGAGAGCAAAAAGGGTGTGTCGAATAAGGATGCCCTGGGTGTTTTTTATATTCATAAGTAGTGATAAAGTTACAAAATTTAGCAGTATGCATTTAAATTTTGAAGATGGTTTTAACTTGAATTTAACTTTCATGTGTAAAATAAAACAGCTGTTGTGTATTGACCATTTTTATGTATTAAAATTCATTTTTGATTGATATATTTATTATTTCCCTGTGTAGACAAATATGATAAAGATGTGCAGGAGATTGTCAGGTTTGTTGTAGTTTCAAATCTCTATGAATCATTCTCCTTAGAGTCTTGGATAATGTTAAAATATATAAACATGTTACCCAATTTCATTATTATTCATTATGGATTTGTTTAATTTTTATCATGTTGGATAGCTTGTACTCTTTTAAATTTGTATCATTTGATCTTTAAATCAAGTTTTGCAATTGATTGGATGGGTATAAGGTATGCGGTCATTGTTTTAAGATTTTTAGGTGGCATGTAGTTTGTAAATTTCACAGACATATCATGCCACCTTGCAAAGAGCAAAGTATATATTCATTAACATGCTGAAAGTATTTTAAAATAAAGCTTTGTTCAAGAACATCCCTAATTTGCAATAATAAAATTTTTTCAAACTAGAGGCTTAGACTTGAACACTGAATAAGAGGAATTTATAGTCAAAAGTTGGCTTTCTTAAACCTTTCCACGATTGAGTTGTTGTTGTTTTCATATCACACGATCCTTAGGGTTATGGTAATTAATCATGTTATTGCACTAGCTATTTGTACCAAATGCTTTGAATCATTGCTCAAAAATAAGTGAATGGAGTCTTACTCCAACATTGATCAAAATAATGTTGAAATTACTCATTTATTTTACACAATGATTGAAACTTTGTTGATGAACAAAAAGGAGCAACAATCTTTTTAATGATGCAAGCTTTGAATCACTACTATGATAAAAGCAATTCTTCTTGCTGGAAATTGTGTGCCTACTCATCCTGATGATTATCATATTTTGCAGCTGAATTTCAGAATTATGTCATTGCTTCAAAATCTCTAAGAAAGGTAATTTCGCTCAATCTGATTTTGTTTTATACTTAATAATGGAAACCTCTTAATATTTGTTTTTTCTCAGAAACCTCTGCTATTTGTACATCAGCTTGTTTACTTGTTATCTGATTGAATATGGGATACTTTTTTATTTGTGTAAGATTTTAGAGAATGTTTGTTAACTTTGATGTTACCTAATGTGTTTTATGCCAACAACCTGCAGAAAGGCCATGGAACAGATGCTGCAGTTTTGGTTTGGCTCTATGCAACCCTGGGGAAAAGTCAATTCACCCTTATTTTAGAAGGCTGACTGCATTTATATGACTTTTTGTGCATAACTATTCAGCGCATAGTTCTCAGGCCTTTTCGTTTTACGCGGGCGATCGCCCCCACCTACACCCTCACCAAATTATTGGCGCAGGCTATTGACAGCAAAAACATGTTATGGGACAAGGGACAGGAAATACGTTTACGGTGAAGTTTGTTCCTGTAAATGACAATTTTCCTGAATGAATGCTATCCATGTTTCAACAAATAGTTTTTTTAATATTGGTGGTGATCACGCATTTAGAAAATCAAAGGGTCGGGCTCCGGCGCTGGAGGACCTCTCCTTAAAAAATTATTGTTGGACGGGTGATCGCCCTTCTAAGCTCCTCCACATGGGCAGTTCCTCACCTCTGTGGAAATTTCTTAAAGAAAAGGCCTGATAGTTTTGGTAAGAAAGAGTTGGGGGCAACTAAATATCAGTGCATGTTGAGGTTTATGTTCCAGCCTGTGATATGAAAGTAAATTTCTGTGATATGATATGTGATATGTAGTTCCAACCTGTGATATAAAATTAATGAACGTTCATCCTGTTTAAGGTGTTCATATCAATCAAAGGGATATACTACCAAGTTGAAATTCAAGGCCAGCCTGTGACATGGATTGTTCCTCACCAATATACATATGAAGTTAGTTATTTTTGTTAGAAAAAGTTGATATTCATATTTTATATTGGTTGTATCTATTTTCTAGCCATACAGTCTTTCCAAATATTGTTTATAAAGCTGCTTCCTTTTTAATTTTTTACATTTACGTTTTTGTGGTAAGAAATGAAAAATTGGGCTGAAGAAGTATACAGTCGTTGTATTGGGAGGGTCTTGGGTTTTACTCTGTTTTGCCACCATTTTCGCCTCGTCTTAATAACTGTTGGCCAATGTTATAGCTATAGCACTTCCGTAACTTTCACGAAACAATCTTTATGCAGATTGTCTAATTTTCGACAAAGTAGCAAAGTATTTTTTTGCCTTTTTTGTTTAAGTCCTTTTTATCAATCACCACCCTAGACAACATAAACAAAGCAGTTTATAAAAAAGTTCAAAATATCCGACAATGTACTTTTTAGAATATTTTTATTTTTGTCCCATGAAAAATGAACCATGATCTGCATGATTGTATTGCGAAAGTGTTTCCTCTATTTTAGCCGCCCTCAGATGTTGACTTCAGAGTAATGCTCACATTCCTAGAGTTTTACACGACCCTTCTTGGCTTCATTAATTTTCACCTCTACCACTCGATGAATATTCATTACCCACCAAAGGTTAGCTTCTCCTTTTTGTTTCTGTTCTTAGTAAATGTATTTCAATTGACTTCTATGTATTTTTAGTATACTTTGTTAAAATTTCTTAATGTCACATAGACCACATTAAAATGACTCTAGTAATGTAAAATATGCTGTCGATTGGTTTGCAAAGTAGAGAAGAAAGAGAATTAAAATGTGATTGGTCAACGATTTATTTTGAAAGCTAATGAAGAATTTGGCTCCAAGTGAAGTTTAAAGGAAGCTATTTAGAATAAGTGGAGAAATTCCTGTATGGAAAATCGTTTAGAATGGAGGATTGATGTCTTCTAGCATGATAATATCTTGAGGCTATTGGCTTTGTCGTAACCTATAGGAATAGTTGTGTTTCCTGATTGCATCCCTATACAATCCATTTCCTTCGAAACAAAATTAACTCGTGTTTACGATTCTGGCGAAGTTCACAAGGTCAATCATTTTCGAGATGATTTTACAATTTCGTTTCGAGTAATTTTACACTTCCTGCGTGTCTTTTTAATGCTTTTGATATTGATTCCAAATGAAAGTTAAAAAAGAAACGAAAAATTGTGATTTCTGCTTGAAGGTTCCTATTACATTTCCTTTTCCTGAGAAATTTTTGTTTTTCAGCTGGTAGTCAATCCAAATTTGGCTGAAGATACAGGATTCTGTGATGATGTTGAAATGGAAGATGAAGTAAGTTGAGTTTGTCACCAATCATTATTATCTTATTCATTTTTCATTATTCGTTATTCATTACTTATTGTTCATCGTTATCAATCATCAATCATTGGAAAAATGACTTTAAGAACTCTCCTTGTTTCAAATAATTTTCTCACTTCCTTGCTTAATTTTAATTGCTAAAACCCCAGTTTCACGAGGTCTGGATTTCCAGTTCTCTTTTTTGGTTAGGTTTAGACCATAAGTCTAAAGAAAAACTTTGATGTCATTAGATGTCATTTTTTGAGTTTGGTCTTACTTGTTTTGAAAACATAACAGTACTTAATTAATATTGTTCATATCCACAGAAACTCGCTGCTTTAACAAACACATTGGCAACTCTCGCACAAGGTAAATCCTCAGTTGTATGCGTTTGCTAAAGGGTGAACCACAGTACTAGGCTGCACCTTTCAGAGTTGAGGAGCAAAAAGACAACAGTTTTTTCATGAATTTGCAACGCAATAAATCTTACGCTTAAAAGTGCAGGAGCCCTGCCTCTTGCCCTCCCCACCCTTTGGTGCCGTCTTCCAGTGAAATCAAGTGTGCGAAATTTCAATCTGTTCTCTAACGATTCCATTATTTATAACTGTTTGATCCTTGATTTACTACAATATGCTACAGTTTCAAATATAGTTAGTTTGAAAAGATCTTTTCTAAGATGTAACCAAATCGATTTGATTTTAATGATTTTAATGAGCACAAACTGCGCGTTTTAAGACCTTAGCATTTCTTAAGGTTTCTTAAAATTGAGCTCTACTTCGTGATTATTCTCAACAGCTCTAAGGGATCAAGATCATATGTTTCAAAATCAATAGAAAAATTGAAGAAATCTTCAGTTATTGGCTTGCAAGAGCAACTAAGCCATCTACCTTCCCTCACCTTCTCCAAACATAGCATTTAATTCAATGATTTTGCTCTTTGCTTCTGCTCATCTTATTCTTTCTTTTTCGAATGGTTTAGATCACGAAGACGAGGCAACGATCGACGAGTTTACATCCGAGGCAGGTGTAAGTAAGAATTTTTTTTTTTGATAAGCCTTTTTAGTTTCTCTGAGAATCGTTGCAGAAAATTTGCTTGTCAAGGTCAATACTCGGAAGGGGAGAGTTAGTAGGATTATTGCGGGGACGTGCCGCCCGTAAGAGCTTACTTCTGATCATTTCTAGACATGTGTTTTTCAAAGTCTTGCCTTAAATTCAGGTATAGAAAGTGGCCTGATTATACGGAAACTGGCCTAATACCTTTACCTTTGAAAAAATTAAACATAAGTGGTCTCAGCTCACAGTTTCAATAGTTCTCGTACTAGAAATTTTTATACACCCTTCCCTATATAATAGGTCGATAAAGTGGCTTGGTGACGAAGTTTTTTGAAATTTCGTGGATTGGCACCATAACTGAAAAACCCCATATGTGTACAATCGGTTAAATCTAAATGTGTACAATCAGTTAAATCTGCCACCAAGTAGTTGCAATATTGCCAAAGAGACACATTAATTTTCTTAAATCGACTTGGTTTATATGATTTGGAGCCAAGGCCAAAGTGCTCTGGTTTGATGAGATGATTTGATCAACTGTTTTCTCTCAAGTATATATAAAATATTTAAATGTTCTTTCAGATTATATTGGTAAATATTATAAATTATGAAAATAGATTTTATAACGTCATCACCAAGCCTTTGATATATGAGAGCTGTCATCGTGGTGGATGAAAATAAAGACGAATTGCTACCTCCCCTCAAGCTTTTTAATGATCGAAAGGCTTTCTGTTTGGTTTCACCTTTCATTTAAACAGTGTTGGTCTTTTATCCTACACTAAGTAAGCCTAATTGAATTTTCGTTTCTTATTTTGGATGTTGGTTGCAATTCCCGTCATTCATCGTTTAATTTAATTTAGGATACAATTTTAAGGTCATTCCAGGCTGTTTCAAAGTAAACTGGCCTAGATGATTTTAAATTTTCATTGATGCTGATTTTGTAATGCTTAGCTTCAGTTTCCTTTTATTTCCTGTGTATAAATTCTTTTGCAACTACTCGTTAACGTTTTGAACGAATAATAACTTGTGTAGCGTTAAGATATATCATGTACATGTCATGATGTGTCGAACTCAAATTTAATATTTTCCTCAAAGCCGTCTTTCATCATGGTGTGAAATAAATCGACCTATTAAAATTAATGCCGAATTTAATGTGTCAAAATTCATTCATTACAAAACTGGTAAACTGATTTTTGAGTATTTGATCAAGCCTGTATCTTTGTTCTGATGGTCATAAATGTATGACTATTTCCTGACGAAACCAGCTAGGTTTCCACAAACCCTGTTAAGACAAACAGGTTTTCAAAATTTCGAGTTCATTGGTACCAGTTTTGAACATGGGTTTATTTTTAAAAATGTTATTTATAAAGAGTAATTTTGCAAGAGGTGTTTGTCTCGTGTTGAAACCGAGTGTCTCAAAGGTCGTTTAGTATCAGATTCCTACGTAATTACTTGCTTTGCAGAGGTGGATTCTATGGAGTGAACTTTTCGCACGTGTTGATATGCTATGTTCGTGAATAGAAATAATAACAGAAGGTTGTGGCAGCTTGAGCTTGTCCATTATCAGACGTTTTAACTTTGAAGAAGAAGCATTTCAATGTGATGCGATTTCAATGTCATTTCATTTTATCGCACCATCACCAAACCTTTTTTTAATTTGAAGTATGGCGATAAAGATGATTTTATTAATTTCCAGTTTTTAAACTGAACTACAATGCAAATTTTGATATAACTGTTCTGGTAACTGACGATTCAGAATTTCGTTGATCAGTTGTCTTTTAGAATAGTAAGATTTTATTGAAGTAAAATGTTTGCTTCAGGCGAGTTTGTAAATTAAAGAATTTGCTGTTTGTATATAACAGACGTTTAATATTTCACGGTCATTAAAATTTCATGATTTGCTGTTGTTCTTATCAAAACTTCCGAACGGGTCCACTAGTTTTTAAGATATTAGATATTGTTTACGTTTTTGATAAAACTCTGCAATTGTACTCTGACATTTTGAAATACGTATTTCTGTGATTGAGGTATAGTTTATCGCCTTGGCAACAAGGAGTTATTGAATTGGAAATAGTGTCTTCAAAGCGCAGAACCGTATCTGAAATATATCCAAAAACATGTATTTATCAATGTAGGAGTATTCATGTATGTGGTGTGAAACCCCAATCGTATTTAACCAAGCTATTTCGTGTAAAATTGCATCTTGATAGTTATTCATGTTATAGGCTTTTATTGTAGAAGTCAGAATCAAGCTGCCTTAAACGTGTCTTGAATTGTCAAATTCTTCTGAAGTACACTTACGTTCGAAAAATACTGAGACACCTTGGAAATTTTGAAGATAATGCAAAGAATTTTGAAAGACTCTTTTTAATCCTTTCTAATTAATGACGAACGGGACATATTTCCACAAAATTTTCCAAAGATATTGATTATGTGCTGAAAGGCCAGATTCAATGGTTCTCACATTCTAGCAAAGAGTAGTGAGCGAACGATTACTTGATTGGTCCATTGGAAATGGCTGATCACATGGTGTATTGATTGATTGTAATATTTTGTAATTGTGATTTTGTAAACGTGGTGATTAGTTTGTTTAGGTAGTTGGACTGGAGTATTTCATGTATTGATGAATTTTATTAAAAATTGCTCTGTAGGAAATTTATTACATCAATCGTAATCATATTCAGCTTCTGATGTTAATTTTATTCATTTTTTTCAGTCGAAAGAAGCGGAGCAAGAACAGGCATTCAGAAAGGAGAGAGAGGAGCTGGAAGCATTTAACAATTTGTTTTCTGACCAGAAAATTTTCATTTCGAGAGAAGTCCCTCGCGAGCCACTCACTTTTATAGTCAGGTAATTTTGGTTACAAATCCAATTAAAAACTGCTTCAGATTTCTGATTTTCGAGCTACGTTTTCAAAGTGTTGTTATATATCGGAAAAGAGAGTTGAAAAAACCCAAAAGCATTGGCCTTTCCATGATTTTTTCATTGTATCTTTTAACTGTTTTTACAAACCTCTTTCATATTGGAGGTTATCTACTAAACATTAAGATACAGGAAGTATTGTGAGCTTCTTTGTACTTGCCTTTGAAGGTTTATAAACGAATGCCTTTTCCCCCACGGTTGTATACGTACGTTATAAGTGCCGATATTAAAAGATTATGCCCCAAAAGCAGAGGGTACAAGCCAGTGGCGGACACCTGGGGGGCAAGGGGGGGGGGGCGACCGCCCCCCTTATACTTTAGAGGACAATGGTTTTTCATTCCAAAACAATGGGAAATATGACGTCATCTTATTAAAACAATAGGCTTGCCCCCCTCCCAATATTTGACCAAGTTTCCGCCCCTGGGTACAACGTATGACGAAAAAGTGAATATTTCCCCAAAAGGAGCAAGAGTTTGGCCCATGTGTGTTCGTTATAGCGGACGTCGAATCTATATAACCATTCTAACTATATCGTTAGCATTATTCCTCTTGTTGATATTATGATTATTATGGCTTTTGTATTTCACCTTTTGACTTGCACGTTTTGCTTCTTGTCCAAAACCGCACCAACCACCGTTTTTCTTGTTCTTCATTGATAGAAATCGCCAACTGTCAACACTTCAGATATTTATACGCATTATGATTTAAGTTTGCCTTGTTGTTCACGCTGAGATAATTTATTTTTTGTGTTTCTTTTCCTACCTCAAACATTCGCGGTGACCATCAACTAACCAACTGTTATTAATTGGTGACCGTAGCTTGTAACACTTTTTCCCAAAGCAAACCATATTTGCCATAATTTCATTCTGTGAACGTTATCTTATATGACTCATGTCCATTCTACAACAATTCACAATAAGCAAGACGTTTTTCTTTTAATCTATCAGAATCTATGAACGTTTTTCTTTCGCTGCAAATTTTCCCTGTCTTGTTTTGTTGGTCATTTTGCATTTCAGAAGTATTTGGTCCCTGTCACAGAGATACCCAAACTGGGAAATTGCTGATCCATCTTTTGAGTAAAAGGCTCTGTAAAATGATAAGTGTTGAGCTAACCACTTTTGCATTGGACTTATGCAAGCCAAAGCGTATGGATATTTTGTTGTTTCAATTTGCCCAAAAAGTTTTTCTCAGTTTGCATGCTATTATCTCGCTGCATATGAATCTTTTGCAGACAAATCTGTTTGCATTTCTATTTTAGCAGCAAATATTACCTTAGTTTCCATCTCTATGAATGTTGATATTTGTAATTTTCGCTATCAATTTTTAGGTCATTTGGCGGAGAAGTTTCATGGGATCCTATTTCTGGCCACGGTGCTCCATATAAGGAAGGCGATCAGTCAATCACTATGCAGATAATGGACAGGCCTTTGCCAAAAAAGACATACTTGTCCAGGTAAGTGACATTTGTATCCAGGATGTCATCAAGAATGTCAGACCAGATCAATCAGCTGTCACTCTCCGATCGTCTTCAATTTTTTAATCGTCTTAATGAGTCAAATTCTGTCCTGTTTAGTCAAGAAATCTCGTTATGTAAAGAAACGTAACATGCTAATGCGGCCGAGAATTTTATCTTGCTTTCGAAGGAAACGCTTACTTCCTTGTGAAGGGTAAAACACTGACAGCCCTCAAATCAGCGCATGTTTTTAATGTATTCAAGGACACAAATGATTTGGAAAAAGAGCTTTTAGTACTTTTACCTGGTACACTGTACGCTTGCAACAAAGTAGGTTTGAACGAAATTACACAGTGATTCAAATTTACTTAATCAAAGAACTGAAACTGAGGAAACCTTAAGTAATGAGGAAAGAGGTAATCTTCTAACGGAAAGTGACAATGTGTTAACGAGAAAAATTGTTTGTTAAGAATATTTCTCCTTGGTCTTGCTGTTTGTTTTATTTTCTTTAGGGAATCGAAAAATTAGCATCTTTGTGGCATATTTATAAAGAGCTGGAACCACTGTGAGATGGCGATAAACGCCTTATAAGATTTTGGTTAACATACAAACCGTTGCTTCAATTATCTGTCTGGTTTTTATTTAATATTTTGTCAGGTCGTTTTCAGGTAATTGGGACGTAAAGATTTTTTGCCATTGCAAATGTATATTTTGCGAAGTTACTTTTGTAAGCCACAAGTTACTACTCACGCCTATTTGATTTTTTTGTTTAGCATTTTTCAGTTCAACATTGAAAGTAACTTCTTGGGGAAAAGCTTACCCAAAGGAGTTTGCATCTTAATGAATGACTCAGACGATCTTGAGTCATGCTTGTTTTGTTATGGGATTTTATGCTATGGTAACACCTTCAGTCTATCCAACTTCATTGAGTTAATTTTCAATAACGGAGTACTTGTTGAGCTGAGCCCCTATGAAGCGTATTAACTATAGGAGCTTACACGTTGTCTGCACTCCAAGTTTGTCGAAAATACTTTTCGTTAGGAAAATACCTTTTTGTTAGAACAAAGGTTTGCTCACCAATTGCAAAGTAAGGAGTACACAGAATCCTTTCTTTTCGAACCTCGCTCACAAGCTTAAAATTATCTGTGATAGGAAAGCAATCTTTTATTTGAAGAAGCCAAAAGCGTATTGGTGACAAATACGTTTTCATCTTGCCTTGCCCGTAGACAGTTGCAGCATAGTTAAATATGTGCTTCAAAACATTCCTGTTTACGTATAACATTTAGGTCGGCTCTCTTCCTACAACTTTCTTCCTCAAAGCTGGTCCAGCATTTTTCTCAAAATCTGCAGTACTTGACGGTGAAAGTGCTTGGGATGATATTGTTTGTGTCATTTCGTTAGTTACATTTCTCGCGTTAAGCATTCATGTATAAATCGAAGAGATCAATGGTGCTTCATGCTGTGTCATTGAAGGAAAAATTCCTATTTTGCAATTGACTTTAGTGCTATAAATTTCATGTTTTTGCTTGCCATGTGGTAAGATCATATACATTCGCAAGACTTCCTTCCCACTATAATGAAATCTGGCTTGTTGAAATCTGGACTTTTTAGAAACTGGAGTATTTTTCGTGGCAGTTATATTCTTTTTCCAGGCACTCTTTTCGTTGCAACTTTGTTAATATGGAACAAAATAAGAAAGTAGTCTCTACGTCTTCGTGGCAACATTATCATCTGACACAAAAGATGACTTTGAATATAAATACCTTTAAAAATCAATTTCCATATCATTTTGTTCTGCATCACAAAAAATATCCAGCAAAACGCATTTTTGTTTCGAATTGTTAGACAACTTGTCACTCTTTCTCGGTCACTATTCATCAAGACACGAATGAAGTGAAACTATTCTTCATTACTCACAAATCTTGTGTACAAGCATTAGGATCTGAATCAATATTTTTGTTTAAAGGCATTACGTACAGCCGCAGTGGGTTTTTGATTGTGTTAATGCAAGAAAGATTCTTCCGATCGATGACTACATGCCTGGATCGACGCTTCCACCTCATCTCTCACCGTTCGTAGAGGAAACCGAGGAAGATTATGTCCCACCGGAAAGGCAAGAAGTGATTGCTATGGAAAAGCAAATTCTTCGCGAAGAAAATGCCAAAAGCGGAAAGAAGAATGACGAAGGTAGCAAACCATTGTGTGCATATGAACTTTAATATTGAAAATCAGCGTTAAAGGAACTGAAATAACAAGAAATTTCAATTTTTTTAGATGCTTGCTATCAGAAATAAAGTTTTAACTCTTTCATTGTTATGCTTCTGTTTGTCACCGGAAATTCTAATGATCATCCAATTTTCTATTTTTTTTGACTTAGGTATTAAAATTCGTCTTTATTTTAAAATCTTAATTTCTGCCTCATATTTTTGCAACAGTTTACTCAATTTCTTTTGATAGAAAATTAATCAAATTAGTTTCTTCTACGGCCACATAATAACCTAACGCCCTCCTGATTTGCAGAGGAAAAACCATTTAAACGCAAAGGGGACGACATGACGTCAGAAGAGAAGAAGTTGGCCGTAATGATGATGCCAACGAAAAAGAGAAAGCTGTACGATAAGATTTTATATTCCAAAAAACAGAAAGCCAAAGAGGTTGGTTTTTTTTAATTTTTTGTCTCAATCTCTCAACCCTCATTAACTTTGCCCTCAGCTCATCATTTTGTCATTTCATTTTATAATATTTATACAGGTTAAAGGTTCATACATATATATGTTTTTCAACCTGACCTATTTAAAAGATTAAAATAAGCACTAATACTAATAACAAAAAAAAATTCCTAACCTAACCTAATTTACAATATAAAAAGAGAACGTAAAGATGAAATAAAAGTTGTCCCCGACTATAGCTGTTCTTTGAAGGTTTTCAGGAAGGGGTCCAATTTAGTAGCCCTTTCTAGACCGTTCCACAGTTTTGGACTGCGATAAGAAAAAGCCTTTTGGCCATTTATCGTTTTTAGCAGCGGTATCTTAAGATCAGTTTCTGATGAACGCAGAAACCGTTCTCTATCATCCGAACATTTTACGAATAATTTTCGCAAGCATTAAGACCTGAATCAATATTTTTATTTAAAGGCAGCCGCAGTGGGTTTTTGATTGTGTTTGATTGTGTTTTGATTTTCTCATGATTGGATAGATGATATTATCAATGGGAAACTTGCTTGCTATTGAGGGTTACCGAGCAAAAAACTTTCTTTTAACTTTGGTTAGAAATGGATCGTATGTAAGGTCTCCATACCCCTCTGTAGAATTTTTAAAGATCCTTATTGCCGTCTCAAGTTTCAAGTCAAGCCTATACCTTATATTCAATGTATTGAATATAGCATGCACGTATAAGGTCAGAAGTGTATTCGTTTATGAAAACAGCATCTTTTACTGCTTTGTAATTAGCTTCCTGTGTCCCGTGACCACGTCCTTATTAAATACGACAAAAGTAGAAATTATCAGCATGACACCTGGTCATTACATCAGGATTTAAATTTGGCTTCAATTCACCTCATTTAATAAATTCGTATTAAGATATTCCCTTTTTTTTGAAAGGAGCATTTTCGGACACATAACCAAATTCTCGATTAATCAATCGAGAAATATCCAACAAACTAACGAATTAAATTTTCAGGCAGGCACTTTTTTGTATATGTTTCCCAAGCAGTATAGTTGGGCTGTAGGTAAAAACGTCCACAAAAACAATAAATCGGATAATTGTTTCATTTTGCTTCTGTTACAGTGTCATTTATACTTATTTCATGATGACGTAAACTGGACAGATTCACTTGAGCAGATTAAGGCATTACTCATCCGACTGAAAATAGCCAAAATATCCTCGTTACGTGCAGATCGATATGTTTGATTTGTTTCTTTTTTCATGGGCTTCTAGAGTTTCAGACTACAGGCTCTTAAGATACCATGTACTTTTACGAATGTTTATACTATATGATGACAAATCGGTATAATGAAAAAAATTATCACGGAATCGTTCCATTTCGTTGATAAATTGAAAATGTTGCTCTTCTTCAACCGGTACACCAGTAGCACAATTTGTAGATACAATAATTTCCAACAAAATTATGAATTACCACTATTATTTGGATATCGGAATAAAATGAGATGTACTTCAAGAGCCAAGGATGTCTTTGTTCTATTCCTTTTACGTAGTTACCTAATCAGCCTGACGCTGAATTCAAATTGTCTGTACAGTTTTAACTATATGCTTTGCAAAATTTTGAGTTTGAATTTTTGTAAAATTCATTAAATTGATGTATTAATAATAGATGATCATCACTCGATGTCGGAATTCCACATGTACATGAACTTAATGTTTTGACAACGAAAATTTACCTCTGTTTGACCTTTTGAAATCCCCAGAGGTCAAGCGACCTTTTCATTAATTTACCATCTCCACTGGAACGATGTTCGTGATCGTGCGCCTTCGCATTGTTTCGTTTAAAGAGTATTCCCCAGGTTTCTTTTGAAGTAGATTGGCTAAAACTGAATTTCCCAATTTCCGAAATGACCCACCATTACATTAACCTTGCAATAAGAATTATAGAAGCCATCCTTTCAGAACAGTTTTTTTATCAACATTTACAATCCAAATATAAGATTTGAAGCCCATTGTGTTTTTGTGTTTTGCAGAAATCGAAGTTAAAGAAGAAGAGAGAAGATTTTGAACAGAAGAAGAAATCGAAGCAAACTGCACCCTAGCCTAAATTTCTTACCCAGCAATAATGTATGATCAAGGACATCATACAATATGGATATTGGAGTATTTTCAATTATTGTCAATTTTTACTACAGTAATAAATATATAATCGGACTCATTCCAGTTTCTCGCTGCTATTTTCTTTTCTTAAATTTTTGGAAAAACCTGACCCCCTTCTATCAGTGGCGGAAATCGCGGGGGTATGGGGGGAGTGTCCCAAGGTTTTTGTAGATTATCAGATAAGACACGCTTTTGTCGGTAAATTATGTCATTTGTCAGCAAATTTGCTGGTAGGCATTACAAAAGTAGGCATTGCACTCCCGCCTAAAAATGAATTTCCATCACTGCCTCCTAATGTCTAAGTTGCCGCGCAACTATTTGTAATAAAACTTGATCTTGTATTGTGAAAACAGGTGATTTGGCCTCTCTGTATGAATGGATATTATTATTTGTCCGATGCGTCTAATTTTTGGAGTTAGTTGCTCCTTTCCAAGTTTGTTTGTTAGGTAAAGCGAACAAAAAATTGACAAGTTTGTTGATAATTTTCCGCACATTTATGTGATGGCGATCACTCTTCGGGTGAACTCCTCGTGTATCAATCTTGAAACCCAGCTAGTAGTAATTCCCTCAGTTTGTGAGCCTTTGCCTAGTGAGTGCTGACTACCAGTAATGCTTTTTATGGTGTTTTCAGATATTTTGAAATTAAGCGCCAAGTTATACTCCCGTTAGCCATTGCTGATCTTCTGAAATTGTCGCTCCCTGAAAATCTCTGCCAAATTTGGCTCTTTTGTTCCCAAAGAACCTATTCCTTGGATTCACACATTTTGAGAATAACTTCTAAATTATCATTATGCTTTTTATCCTTTATCAAGGATGAGACATGTCCGGTATGCCATTCTATTGATTTTTTACTACAGGCATACCTTACAGCTGCTAGCATTAAACCTGTAGCATTTTTGAAAAGCTTTTCTTTTGATTCTTGCCATTGAGCAGGCATCCCAGACATTTTTCACTGACCTTCAACTGAAAATGAATTTTTCCAAGATTATGCCAAGCTTGTGGTTTTTTGTAATTCTTGCTTTTATCGCTAAGTGTTACATCGTCAGTTAGAATTTCCATTTCGTCACAGCTGGTAATGCAAATTGATAACGGGGTCTTTTAAACGATGGTGAGTGCACAGGATTGCAGCCCATAAATTCTTTCATTGTATTATTGTACTGAATTCTCACAGTGCTAAACGAGTCTGCTATTTTTTCAAAGAATTGGTATTTCCTTTGAAATAACTGCGTTAGTGTGTTCATGCCATGAACATATTGTCAGCGAATATAGCATCAATGGTGTAAATGTGAATGGAACAATCGAAGAGGATTTAAAGTGTTCTAAAATGTTGCGTTTATCACATCTCACTAAATTTTGACAATATCGTACCAGGTTTCACAGAGTGGGAGAAAAGTTTAGCGAAGTCATAAATGAACGCCACTTCTAGTGAAAAAAAATTAAAATTCGGCACCCTTCGGAAGAGTTTCACTCCCTCTGTGCCGCGGCACATTAGTGTGTTGTGCGGTATTGTCTGGTGTCCGGTGGAAATTCCTCTAATTTCACCTAATTGGTCTAAAAACTGTTGTGTGTTTATCAAAACAATCCTATGTTTAACACTGTGTGAACAAATATTGTATTATATTATAAAATACTTTTTATTTGTGTTTATTTGATTCCTATTCAAGATTATTCGATGAAGATATTTTTATTGTTAAGATATAGGCTAAAAAGTATAATTTTTAGCATTGTCTGTGGGTGGTGTGCCCCGTGGCTTTTCTTTGAAGAGTGTGCTGTGGATCAAGAAAGGTTGAAAAACACTGTCTTAGATAGTCCTGTAAATGACGATTGCGCCTAGACTTACTCCATGAGCCTCTGTTTCGCTACTGCCTCACTTGACGGACGCTACAACAGAGACTCTCATAATCCAAAGTACTCAAAAACTGGCAACTTCAATTTTGTCTCGTTCTCGATTTCTTTCCAAATATTTCCAAATCCACCCCCCTGATTTGCACATTTGCACAGCTTTTTCATTCGCGTGTAAAGATGTTAGTTTTTTCGTACGTATGGATGGTTTTTTCTTCTTTTCTCTGGGAATTGCATTTTCTCTGGTGTGGCAGTTACAGTGAAGACTTTGCAACAGTAAGTTATCCTTTTTGCAGTATTCTTCTGTAATTTTTTCAAAGAAGTCATGTAGAAAGATTTTTATAATTTATTTCACTTCTTTGCGTGAATTACTGTGCCTTGTGGCTGGCAACAAACACGTGGATAAGTTTGTTACCTCCATGATGATATCTTAAGTCAAATTAATGGAGATAGATAAGTAACTGAAGGAGAAAGGCTTGGTTCAGGAAGGTCAAAAACAAGGGCCGATTTTTTTCAAGGCGTTTATTCTACCGATAAATTTTCCAGACCAGTTCAATTTTGATGTCACTTTCAAGTATAGTAAGTTAAGCCAAATTTTGAACTAGGCCTTGTAGCTAGGACCGTGGCAAAAACTAGGATATTAAAATGGATAAAGTTGTGCCTCTTGTTATTGTGAGTAATTTGTTGTTATGTCTATGTTCTAGATGACAACTCAATGAAGACAGACAATTCTCCCAATAAAGTAAAATTTCATTGTGGACTTTTTCAAGAATATAATATGAACTCATTTATAGTATCATTTATAACTTCAGTTTTGTCAAAGTGACTTTTTGTCTTGACTGTTTATTATGTTGTAGTAAACATGCTTGCATCCAATTGAATTTGGTATATACTAATTATATTCACTGAGTTGTGGTGTTTATTGTCTGAACTTCTCCAATATCAGGGTGCATTCTCCATGTAGGTAGGCCCGAATTTATCTGGACTGGGATTAGAAAAATCCCTTAGGTGTATGAAGGAAAAGTCCTTTTACTCTACGCATCGTCGACAGGAAATCCCTAGGATCAATTAATTCTAACGGTTGTTGGTGTATCATTGACAGAATTATTATAAATTTGTATGGAAATACAAAATTATCTTATCCTGTTTAACAAAAGTTGTAATCATTATTTTTGATTAAATTTTAGCAGGTCTCACTATGGTTTCAAGGTTCTCCGATAAAAAAATCGACACTTCGATCTTTTAAAGTAATTTATCAAATATTTCATGAAAAGTGTTGCTAATTTTTTAAAGTTTTTTCTTTAAATTGGTTCTTGGCTATAAACTAGCGCCTAGTGGCTTCACAAAGGTGAAGTTCAAATTTCGCTGGTCAGGTTGTTTTCAACGCTGTCGTCATTTAATTCTTTTCGTCAAGCCAGCGCGATACTTCTGAGAGTGGAGTGTACTAAGGCATATCCTCGGGACAAAAAGTTCATACAAAAATGATACAAAGTGTTTCCATATGCAGTAGAGGGCGAACGCAAAAACGTGTTTTTCATTGTACGCTTTGCAATAGAATTCACTTTCAAAATCTTCGAAAACAGCCAACAGTTTTCTGCCATTTCTCGACAGTGATATTTTGTATCGCCAACAACACGGGGGTTAGGATGTTTTTAAAAAGATACCTCGTTATGAAAAAATTGAGGTGCCAGCCAATCAGAAAACCGTATTTTGAAAAGCTGCTCTGTGATTGGTAGGACAAAAAGTTGTCCTGAGCGCCAGTTTTTGAGTACTTTGGATTATGAGTCTCTGTTGTAGCGTCCGTCAAGTGAGGCAGTAGCGAAACAGAGGCTCACGGAGTAAGTCTAGATTGCGCCTTCAATTGCAGAGGCCTGGGGATGAATCTTGATTCGTGGCGCGAAAATTTTCTTTCTCTCGTCAGCAAGTTAGAGGCAACAAAACGGTTTCGAAAATGATTTTAAAAATGCCAGCTAAAGATACGAAATGCTGTGGAAAGTTATAAATATTTAGAATGCCTGACTTCTATTTTAAAGCCATTGCCTCAATAATCTTGGCGCGTGTTGAAAAAGGCGGAAAATGAAGCTTAGACTAGAAAGGGCATCCAAGGTTTGCTATTCTTTTTGCATTTCAACTTTAAAAATTAATTAGAACTTAGCTGGTTACTGGAACTCAGACTTTAGCTGAAACATAGCTTCCCATAACAGCTTTTATTCAGGTTTAAAGTACTGTCATTTCGAGTTCTGGCTTTTTTTTAAGTAATCTTCTGTTCAGCTAACAAGCGAAGATAAATCGCTTGGTCTTGTGGTTGTACTTGTCTACTGAATTATGTCATAAGATACTAAAATTTCAAAGCATTTCTTGTTTGTTCATGTTCATTTTTTCGCGGCAAACCACGAGTATAATTCTTTACATAAGGTTTGTGATATTAGAAACATTTACTCAACTTGTATTGGAACTACAGCTTATATTAAAAGTCTAGTTATGAATGAGCTGTTAACATCTGAGTTGCAAGGAAACCTTATGTTATAAAATTTATTTAGGAAGCGAATTTTTAAGCACATTATTCTAAAGTAACCGAATGTCTACGAAAGTTATTTGTAATAGAAGAAGTGCCAGTTGCAAGTTTCCAATAAGATAGTTTGAAAAAAACTATGTCAAACAAAATATTCATTTTACATTATAAGTGTTCCTTTGTCAGTTATTAGATCTCCATTTTGATTCTCCACAGGTTAAAACTTCATGGTTATTTTCTTCTTTCTGTCTATGTCTGCTTCTTCCCTCTCATGTAGAATAACGAAGTCGATGATTTGTCCATAAGCAAAGATGAACATGTCAGGCCTCGTGAAAGTTTCCAATAAGCACTCAGCTCACAGTCGAACGCTTTGACCTAAATCTAGGTAAGTGGCGAGAGCCTTTCTTGAATTATTTTTCATCAGTTCTTTTATAATTTTTCTTATCGAACTAAACCGTGTGAATGAAAAAATTGTGACCACACAGCAACTTTTGCCTTAAAAAATGACCGGTAGACCCTTAACGATATGCCGCATACCAAAAATGTCATTGCGCCTTCTACCCCCAATCTAAGCATGCATGCTGTGCCCCTGTTGAGCAGGAAAATTTGGCAACCAAGAATCTGCAGTAGCAAAGGATGTTCTCATCTGCGTATATATCTTACGCTTGCAAACCCTGTCGGGATATTGCGCAACCATTGCTCTTCATGTAAAAAACCACAGCCTCGGGTCAAACCTGTATAGCCGTTAAATATTACGTGTTTGCTGTTATTCTGGTTTATTGAGTATTTTGTTCCTGCAGTTAGAATATGCCTAAATGCGCTCCAGTTTATGATGTAATCCTGATAAGCTGTAGCTTTTTTATAGAAGTAAGTATATCTCTCCACAGATTCCCTTAACAGCACAGAATAGATCTTTCGCTCATCAGCTCATCTATTATTGATACTAGCTTTGGCATATTCAGCTGGGGATTCAAAAGTATTTAGGTTCGTCCAATCGCGATGAGCGCAATTTTAACAAAGTGAGGCAGCTGCACTTATCTTTTTTATCATATCCTTATTGTCAATATCAGACATAATCTTCGCGAAATTTGCATTTAGTCTGAATATGCTGCAGGGGAGGACAATTTCAGGCTGAAATGAATAAACTGTATTGTGAAACAGCTGACATTTCGCGGCAAAATGCTCTCTTTTTTTTGCTTCTTTTCTAAAGACCGTTTTTATCGTGTTGGAGTGCAGGTCATCAAAAGAAATTTAGTTGGGTTTTGCTTTGAAGCTTCTGACAACATGCTTTGAAGCTTTGTGTAGCTGACTGCATTATCAACTCATTGAGGTTGACATCATTTCGTGGATTTCGTCTCTTTGGCGTAATAATACACGTCTCTTAGGGAATTTATACTGCGTCTGCAGCTTGGAGTGGACAAGCATTGTTCATTGTTTTTCAAACCCTATTGATATGATGCACGCTTTCGCCACGCTGTTGCCCACTTTGATGGATAAAGAGTTCGCACTTTCTCAACATTAGCACAAAATTCCATACTGGAAGTGTCAACAATAGTACAAAATTCCGTACTGAAAGTGTAGGAGAAACAAATCTGCAGCGCATTTTAGGCTGCTCTAGCGCCTGTATTTTGAAAGTCTACTTTTGAATGTTATCAAGTTCTTCGAAAGGTGTTACATTTGGAAAACAGAATTCATTGCTTTGCAATCTTCGATGTTATCGATTGGATGTGGTCTAGAAAATGACTTAACCTGCTGGATCACATGTGAAATTAGCCTTATAAAATATACATACTAAAAGGATTTCATAATCACCTGCCTACATCGAGGAAGGTTTGTCGTGCTTCGAAGGAATGATGTCTGTGGAAGAATTTTGTGTTTCCACCCAAGAAAAGGGATCTGCTATATCACGTGAAAGATCTGTGTCTCTTCCACTGTTTCAAGCAAAGGAAAAATCAAACTCGACATTCCAGGAAGAAGACACCAGGCCTCCACATTCTCAGAGTTATGATTCGCTTTTATCGCTTGATAAGAGCTCGTCTTTTAACCTCGATTCAAGCTCTCAAATGTCATTACCTGAACTGAATAATACATTGGTAGATTCAGAAGGCTATGCGAGCTTCCGTTCCAACCCTTCAAGCAGTTCATCACCGTGGTCTAGTAGTCAAAATAGCCCTACTGGAGAAAATGATCGGCTGGACAATTCATTAGAGAATGAGATTGAAGATAACTGTGGCAGTCTTACTAACCTAGAGCAAAGCAATGGAATATGTCATCACGAGAATGATGAAGAAGACGTCATTGGAACTCAGATAGACAAAACAAAATGTATTCCCGTTACAGACAGCCAGTTCTATTCAAAGCTAAGAAATCCTACGGAAATTGTATCTGCTGACAATGAAAAGACAACACCACTTTCTTTGGACATTGCTAAACGAATGTCAACAATCGTCGAAGATCATGAAGATACACCGTCACCAAGATCAATAATTGATATTGATAGGACGTTTTCGAATGTGTATAAAAACATTTGTGATAAAGAGAGGTTAGCTTATTTCAATGAAAATGAAACTGGGGTATCAAGTTCGATTGAAAATGACTTGGAAGAAGAAGAAAATTACGTGAAAGGTATTACCGATGATCAAATGAAAAGGCAAATCGTTGTAAAACGGCATAGTAATGCAGAAATTAAAATTGAGAGTGACGCGGCCGCTGTAAAGAGTGATAAAAGGGGTATGTTATCTAAAGGTGAAAGCCAGTCTTCTGCACCAAACGAGGAGTCAGAAACTGATAAAGACATTCCGGCAAGAGTGGTCGAATTTGATGCAAAGATAGACCCGTCAACACTAGGTGAACAAGCTTTTGATATTGACTTGGATCTTTATGACATACCTAAAGAGAAGAGGCAACCCCTTGAAACAAAGCTTCAAGAGCTAAGAACTTTTGTAGAACGAATAATCGATGACCGCAGAAGTTTGGAACAAGATCGGTTATCTTTGCAGAGAATTCTTGCTCTTATCAGATCCAAAGAGGGCACTGCATTTAAGGGGATTATGGCAGAACGAGGAGAAATGACTTTTACCTTTGATTCTGACTGCCAAGAAGAGCAGAGTGATGTTTACCAGAATTTCCTACATAATATAAACAGTAAAATATTAAGCAATGAACGATGTCAAGAATCGTGCATCGATGATGGCAGTTCTTATGCTAATAATATGCAACATAGCTGTACTGGTTTTTCACTGTGTCTGAAAGAAGGAAAAAGTGAAGTAGAAGATAAAACGGTTGAAGTGTCAAACGATGATGAGCTAGACTACGAAGAATTGCTGTCTAGCCTTGAAGATGCGTTAATGGAGAACATTGGTTTGAAAAACGAGAATCAGGATTTGAGCACTGTTAATAACGAGCTGAGGAAGCAAATAGAAGATTTACTAACACAAGAAGAGGAGCTCCGTTATAAAATAAATAGAACGACAATGAAGCTCATGGAGGATGTAGGAAGGCAAAAAGAGGAGAATGTTGTACTTAGAAGTAATTTTAACAAAGTTCTTAAAGACTATAATGAACTAGAAATAGAATTTGAAGAGTTAAAAGAGAATTACGAGGAGCTGATCTGTGAACGAGATGTGCTTGTTGATGAGATAGCAATTAAAAACGAAGACTATAACATCTGCAGAAATGATTGTGAACAATTGGCAGAGGAGCTTGATGCAGCCAAGAAACAGCTGGAGCAGTATGATATGGCGCAGGAAAAGGTATGGACAAGAGAAGACTGGGAAAACTTGACTGTGCTGCAGACAAAGGTCTCAATTACTGAAAAGGCGCTACTTGATGCAAGAAAGCAAAAGGCACTGCTCATTGGGGACTTGAAAACAATGAGGAAAAAGTTGGAGATGGAAGGCCAAAGGATTCATGAGGCTGAAGCTGCTATGGACAACTTGGAAATTAATCTAAGGCAAGCTTATGAAAAGAACAAGAGTCTTAGGCGAGAAAATGACGAGCTTCGGTGGTCTATTTTGGTGTATGAAGCCAAGTTGACAGAGCTAAGCAAAAATGAAGGGGTGCAAAGTGACAGAGCAGCGCCATTCGATAGGTTTGCTGAAGAACATAGTCCATTGGAAGGCAGTAGAATGACAGCTGAGGGACTATCCCCTAAAACTGATGTCAAGGATAGTAGCGCCGACAATCCACCTAAAGAGACAGCCCCAACCAACAATGAAATTAGCAACAATGCCAAGACGGCAAATGAGAACTCCGTCGTTCTTCGTAAAGATTCAAAGTCTAATAGTTTCAGAAGAGCCCGAACATTCCCTATAAATGAAATGGAAAGTCTTGCTCTTCGCTTCTGTCAAGAGACACAGCCAGATTTTTACGCTGGTAGCCATTACCAAAATGCTTTCCAAGAGATTGTTGACTTACATGAGGAGGAAGATGACGATAAGGATGACAATTCTGATGGGCCTTTAACAATCAAAGTATCGGCAAGATGTGATAACAATCATTTAGAGGAAAAGAGACTCTGCAGTCCAGATCTTGTACAGGAAGGTCCACCAACAGGATGTATTTCGTCAGAAGATCTGAACAGAAAATTGCCACATCGATATACCTGCTTACCGCTAAGGCTTGTGTTGCCAACTTTGATGCAAAGTTTGCTTCATTCAAAGTCAAAGAGAGGAAAACATCCTGAACCTTCTGATTAACCTAGCTGTCGTTTTTTTATTTTTTTTTAATATTTGGTGACATTGCTAGACTGTTTATTTATGTCAATAGTTGTTTGTTTACTTATGTGAATTGTTAGTTTTCTTTGAAATTTTGTGTCAGAGAGCAGTATGTTTTGAGTAACACATTCATTTAGATTTAATCAAAACGAATTGAGTTCCTTCATTAATTACAAAGGTAGGCAGAAGCATTGCAATTATTATTTGATATTCAAAATAGACATTCATTAACAAACACACGTTTTTTTCACAAATATTTCCTCTTTGAGTTTAAAGTTTTTCAAACATATGTGCTCAACCACTTTCTTGCATTTGTTTTACATTATTTTCTAGGCCCTTTTGCCAATTTCTTTGTCTTGCCGATGATTGGCGACTTTCGTAAAGAGATGCAATACATAATATTTATTTGCGCAGCCTTCAGGTTATATATACTTTGCCTATAATTTTTCTGGCGTCAATCACAACATACATAATAGAAGAGTGCTTATTGGAAACTGTTAGCTTGCGTTTTGATCTTGTCAATTTGTAGTTTATTGTTTGTAGTTTTTTTAGTAAACTATTTGAGAAAAATGTAACTTTTAAGGTTTAAAATTTGATTCATCTTTAAATGAAGACCGAACTTTTGCATTCTTCTGTTACTTTCTGCTTCGGATTGTATTTCTATTAATATCTTATCAGTAATCCTCAGTGTTAGCCATTGAATTTGGCCGTGCAGCTTGTAGCAAAAACACTTTGGAGTCTTGAAATTTACATTAAGGAGTCTCGTTCTAAAAGGTTTTCACAAAACGATTTGTAAACCTGTATAGATTTCTCAACTAAGAGCAACAAAACTGCCTGGTCACATATTTTTGCTCTAATGAAGATACCAGTTATGACGCAATTGTTGCCTTTCATTAAACATACAACCTAAATTTCTCAGAAAAATCATCGGAAAAACTACACTACACTACACTGCACTGACTGCACTGCACTGCACTGCACTACACTACATTACACTACACTACACTGCACTGCACTGACTGCACTGCACTGCACTGCACTGCACTGCACTGCACTGCACTGCACTGCACTGCACTGCACTGCACTACACTGCACTGCACTGCACTGCACTGACTGCACTGCACTACACTACACTACACTACACTACACTGCACTGCACTGCACTGACTGCACTGACTGCACTGCACTGCACTGCACTACACTACACTGCACTGCACTGCACTGCACTGCACTACACTACATTACACTACACTGCACTGACTGCACTGACTGCACTGCACTGCACTGCACTGCACTGCACTACTGCACTGCACTACACTACACTGCACTGCACTGCACTGCACTGCACTGACTGCACTACACTACACTACACTACACTGCACTGCACTGACTGCACTGCACTGCACTGCACTGCACTGCACTGCACTGCACTGCACTGCACTACACTACACTGCACTGCACTGCACTGCACTGCACTGCACTGCACTACACTACACTGCACTGCACTGCACTGCACTGCACTGACTGCACTGCACTGCACTGCACTACACTACACTACACTACACTACACTACACTACACTACACTACACTACACTACACTACACTACACTACACTACACTACACTACACTACACTACACTACACTACACTACACTACACTACACTACACTACACTACACTACACTGCACTGACTACACTGCACTGCACTGCACTGCACTACACTACACTACACTGCACTGCACTGCACTGCACTGCACTGCACTGCACTGCACTGCACTGCACTGCACCGCACTGACTGCACTGCACTACACTACACTACACTACACTGCACTGCACTGCACTGCACTGCACTGCACTGACTGCACTGCACTGCACTGCACTACACTTACACGGCACTGCACTGCACTGCACTGCACTGCACTGACTGCACTGCACTGCACTGCACTGCACTGCACCGACTGCACTGCACTGCACTGCACTGCACTGCACTGCACTGCACTGCACTGCACTACACTGCACTGCACTACACTACTCTACACTACACTACACTACACTACACTACACTACACTACACTACACTACACTACACTACACTACACTACACTACACTACACTGCACTGACTGCACTGCACTGCACTGCACTTTTTACACTACACTTTTTACACTACACTTTTTACACTACACTTTTTACACTACACTTTTTACACTACACTTTTTACACTACACTTTTTACACTACACTTTTTACACTACATTACACTATGCATTAATCTTTCATCTAAACAATGCTGCTTTTTAGAGTTTACTGTTAAGACTGACAAGAATCAACTAAAAAAGATTAGAGCTTTGAAACGATGTAACTGCAGTGTTTTAGAGGGGGAGGGATATACTTTTGAAAATTCACAAAAATCAAACGTTGTGTACGGAGACTTCAGTAGAGATTGTAGCCTTCATTAAGCGTTGTGAAGACTCTACCGAAGTCTTCGTACACAACGCTTGATGTTACTTATATCCAGCCTGGAGGTGCAGAAAAACAGAGATAATAATAAAAATAATAATAATAATAATAATAATATTAATTATAAACAGAGATAATATCCTTGTAATAGTTCAAGAAAACTTCCTACATAATCAGTGATGGCATATGAAAGATAAGGAATTTGATGCATGGTAGATTGGTGAAGTACTTTCTAGAAACAAGGCGCTAGCGGTAGAGAAGCTCGTCTTTTACATTTAAGAGTATTGCTTGAAGGGAGAAGTTATTGATACTCTTCATATCAAATGATTTATTGCGTCACAAAATTTTCATGCTATTTATGAAATTTTTTGAATTAGTTGAATTGATTAAAATGCTAACATGAAGAATATTTCCTCAAATCGAACATTGTAAATAAATTGCCAAGCGTCAAATGTTTCTTGTTTGACGTTATCAGTTTGTCGAATGAAAATCTGCAGATAAGATGTTCCTCATAGTTCAGATTTCATCGAAATGATAATATGTCTAGATACAACATTCGCTTATTGGTGGCCTTGTTCTCTCAAAATGAGAAAAGAGCCGGCTTAGTTTCTATACAGACTAATTTGTGGATTCGACTCGCTGTCTTGAGGTTATAGTTTATTGAAACTATGAGGTCGTATCTACATGGATCTAGGAAGCCATTCAAAATTTTCCATTGTAGTTTTAAATGGTTTTAAGGATTCTGCCTTCAAATTTCCTGTTTTTTGGAGAGTTTTTATCAGAAGACTTCACGGCCGTCTTTAAAACGTGTGTTACTACGGGTCATTTGGTCGCAGGAATTAAAAATTAAAAAGTGCAGGGAATTAAAAAGCAGGGAATGCATTCACCATTCGTGGCTTCATTTCTTGGGGACTTTGTGACTATGCTGTACAAACATGCTCACTCGTGTAAGATTATCCTTATTTCTTTTCTATGTTTGTTTTGTAATATTTGTTCTATGTAATGGCTGCAGGGTTTCCCTGAAAGTAAAGTTTCTTTGTCAGCGCCAATATAAACTGAAATTTTGTAGGTAAACAAAAAAAGTTGGTATTTGAAAATTGATTTATAAATGAATTGTTTAATTATGTTGCTTTTCTTTCTGGACTACTTTTTATCCGGTTTCAGTTTCTAAGTATCAAGTTGTTTTCAGGTGTCTTAGGGTTTAGAGTACTACTTTAAGTGCTGTAGATGGCACAAACCTGTGAATTTGCCCCAAAAAAGGTCTTGAAAGGGTGATCAAGTATTTTTTTAATTACCGCATTCTCTTTTAAGCCCCCTCTCAATTAAGCCCCATTTCTTGTTAGCCCCCTTTTTAGAAGGAAAAAATTAAATAAACCCCCCTCTCAATTTAGCTTCTTCAAAATTTCACTGATGCCAAAATAAGTAAAATTGGCCAAAAACGGAGAATTTGATTTTATTTATTGGCCGTTCAATTTTTCTTATCAAAATCGACTATTTCGAATGCTCGATTTCAGAAGATGACATGGTCCAAAAAGATATTTTAGAATTAATAACTGATGGCGATGACAATATTATTGATTAAGAAGTCTGAATTTCTGTATTTTTTATTTCACAACTAACAAACAGTTATTCTTCTATTTTAAATGTTTTTTATTACAAAATATTCATAAAGCCCTTCTCTCAATTTAGCTCACCCTCTCTCATAGGCCCTTAAAAGTGCTGAAGAACAAAAAACCCTTAGGGGGGGGGGGGGGGGGTTAGCAGAGAATTTACTGTAATCGAGGATGTTATAATGGTACTGCTTACGCCACCACGTTTTGCTTGTTTGTCAATAATCAACTCATTAGTTGATCTCAACCATAGAAATGATCTCACCAATCAGTGATGTCAAAATTCATCTGATGCAATTTTCATTCAACTTTGGCTTAAATTTGATAAAGAGGAAGTAATGAAGAAGAAACAAATATTTGAAGAAATTTAGTTATTTACACAATTTTGTTTTCTTTACATTTCACGTTTCACATGAGTTCTCAATAAAGTACACTCCACGAGAGCTAGAGCAGTCGAAAAATGCTCAAGACCAAAGCTGCCTCAATATCCGCTTTTCGACTTGGCTCTTGATCTCTTCTAATGCTTAAAGGCTAGTTTCCACTTGATCCGCGCTGGTCGCGCGACTTCAGCGAATCGGCGAACGCGACCAGTCGCCCAGTAGTTCAACTGAGTTGAACTACTCAGCAAATGATCGCACATTCTCAGCGAATGAAGAAGTGCAATTTGCGCATGCCCCAATGTACATTCGCTCAGTCGCACGACCAGAGCGAATAAAGTGGAAACCCGCCTCAAAGCAACACGTGAATTTATTTGCTAAACAAATACTTTATTTTAAACCTTTCTATAGCTCTATAAAAATGAATAAATTAATAAATTAATGCGAGTGCTATGATAAATCAGAAGCAAAGTGATAATAGACTTAGAATACAGCCAAACCAACGCGTCTTAATTCCGTTTCAGTGTCGCTATTTATGATATTACTGATTCCAATAGCAATAAATTAAAACCTCTTGTTCATGCTTCTTAATTTTCTTTGCATTATTCTGCAACATTTGTGATTTCATTTACAAGGATTTTTTGTTATTTTTTTATTTTGTTATTTTGTTATTTATTGCTATTTTTGTTATAGGGTAGATTCTGGGTTGGATTAGACTCGGAAACTCCTTATAGGTTTGATTTTGAATTCTTCCAAATTCTTCCAAAAATTCGTTTGAAAAATGTTCGTCTCAAAATTCCATATAACTTAAATTGCTGTCAAACGTTGGCTAGAGAAGCAATCTAAAACTTTCTAAAATGTATCAAATTTAACAGTTGTGAACACTCATCAATTATAGATTATTTTTAAATACTTTCTGTAGTTACTTTCTGTTGTATTTTCGAGCACTGTATGGGTATGTTGCACAGAGATATGCAAAGTTCACTGCCATATCAATGCAGCTGTAAGATAATTCAGGATAAATGTGTTATTTATCCAATCATTTGCTGACTTTTTGCCTATTAGACAAGAAGAAGCAGTACTGCCTTGAGAACGAAGTCTTTGTGAGATCCCTACCGATCACCTATGAGCAGAATCCACATGTCTTTCTGCAAAATAACCTCATTCCTGCCGGGTTGTTATTGCATTCTCCCATTGATTTCCACTCATCGCAGAAAACACCAAAGGTATGATCGTCCTTGCATGTTCTTCCTATGATTAAGAGAAGAAGAATATTTCACATAAGCGTAGAAACACAAGATCCTTAATTCGCGATAAAGTGATATCTATCTGAACCACCAATAAATAATGCAAATTTTTGACAAAATCTTTGTATACTCTTGTGAATAAACTGTAATATACTCTTGTAATGTAAGCATTCGCACTGTTAGATCAAAATTGCACAAAAGGCATCAACATCATGCTAAAGCACTTTTCATCTCCAAAATTCTTTATGGAATGGTTATACACTTAACGCCTTTTTCGAAATTTTGAATTTTTTGTTTCTATGAAAATCTTGGAAGGTACTTTGGATTTTTTCTCAGCATAAAAATTGATAACGAAATCAGAGCAAATCGCAAGGAAGAACATACCATTACAGATACCACACGTCGCTGGACAGAAAAGCGCCATTTGCACCGACTGAATTCTGTCAAGATGTTGGCATTCTGGCTTGAATCGGTTACAAAATGTGTTCGAAAACTTGTCTCGGCAAACTGCAAGAAGGAAAAGCATCTCAAAAAAGAGCTATATATTAAGGATGAGAAGGGAATGTAATGCACTGGTGTCCTCTTTGAAGAGAATACGCATGTTAAAGTTGCACACATTCCAATACACTACACAGTGAAATCATCACACAATGGAGACGATGTTGGACCAAGACTCCTGTTCCTTAACGTGAGATACACGCTACCTGGTGGCCACTTCAACGAGGCTGCCCGTTATTTGGAAGTGACCAATGCTTAAAGGTTGCCATTATAAGGGGTTGTTTGGACGTCTCCACTCTTTGAAGTGTCCGATATGTGGAGGCATCCATTGTTTGAAGGTGTCTATTGTTTAGAGCTGTGGATTTAAGGTTAAATTTCAGGCTAATTGCGTACATAAACAGTTGCTTCGTACGCCTTTAACTTTATCTATAGCATGATATGTGTCTGCTTTATATTATCATCTGTGCTCAAAGGCAGCAACCACTACCCTATTTGCTTTGACCACACAAGCTCCTTGTCACACATTTTGTGGCAGAGTTCCCAGCATCAATACTTTCTATTGCACGTGACACCTATATATTCGTGTTGCTGCTTCAGGTCTATGTAATTAAAAATTCACTTTTTTGAAAATAAAATGAGAAAAATTAGATAAATTACCCGGGCAACCTTTACTGATTGGGGTCGCTTTGTCCCAACAACAACCAGTTTCGGCACATTTGGGCATTACATCTTTGAGTTTCGGGACATTGTCACCACATGTCTCGCAGGTGAGGGCGCAATTCTTCTGCATTGTAGACTGCAATTTCTTTATTCTACAGTAGCCATAACTTCCCAGCCTTTTGCAATATGAATCTGACAGTTTATTGTAACAGCCATTGACAATCTTCTTCCCACATAAGTTACACGACTCTGGACATAACCTTTCCATAGTTTTAAAATATGGTTTCATTTCACAAAATTTATTATCAGCGTAGAATTTGCAGTATCGCTTGTCGTAATCTTTGCAATTTTCTGTGAAGAAATTTCAAAATTGTTTGTATAATAAAGATCTAACTCATTGCTAAAAGCCTATATACCAAATTGCAAATCTTTAAGCCAGGAAATTAATGTATCTTATTATCCTGAACAGAGCTTTCTGTAGTTTTCGGAAGTACATTAATAACTCTCGTAGCCTATATAAATATATGAATTTAGTCTATATATAATTTTTAGGCCAAAGTCAAGGTTATTAAAACTGTTTGGTTTTAATTTTATTATCCTACTCTTATCGCCTTTTGAAAGAAGTATGTTGCAAATCCTAACACTTAGCATCTTGTTTCCACTATCAGAATTGATTTAACTATAAAGTGTTACATATCGCCCTTATGGTACTCAGGAGTCGTTAGAAATGGAGGAAATCTCCTCGAACAGTGAACACTATATTTGCTTAACTTTGTTGCTATCTAAACATATAAAGGTCTCCGTCCTCTTCCCCATAAAAGTCTGATTCTGGGAAGATTGTGTTGATACTGGCATTCAATAACTAGTGTAGAGATAAATAGACAAGTAGCTCTCACCAGGACACCCAAGGCCATTTTTTCCTTTGGCTGCTTGTATGCCATCAGCACAGCATCCAAACATTGTTAGGCGGCAGTCTACAGGCGCTGGTACTCGACTTTCTAAATCAGATAAAATGACGCTAGTGAAGAAGTGCGTTAAAGTATGCTGAATTCAAACTATGCTGCAATAGCCTTATCTATAAAGATGCAAACACAAAAGTTCCATTGTTATCCTTTTTCAAACAAGCTTCATGGCACAAAGATCGTAAAATGCACTTACTTATGCAGAACTTGCATGTTTTCGGACACCATTCTCTCATGAGATGAGAGGCTCTGCATCTCCCGGCAAATCGCAGCTTTTGGCAGTTTGCAAAAGGATTCTCTGTTGTGTCAGAGCAGAACGGCTCCAAAAGCACCTCTATGAAGACAAAAACCTGTTTTGTTAACTGATTATACACAGGGGAGAAAAGTCGTGAAATATTTCAAGTGTTTTCTGTCCTTGTCTGCTTTTGATTTTCAGAGCTCCGTACTTCGTATCAGAACGTATTGCCTCGTGTCAAAGAAGGGAATGAAATGAAAACTGCAGAGTCTTTATTTGTTGCCTATGTATGTCACTAGTCCATGTTATTATTAGATGAAAAAAATTCTCCCAAGAAGAGTGTGATGTCATGTCAGTTGGTAGATCTCTTCACGGCAGAATAGAAGTATTCTTGATGACGTCTGTGGTCGTAGCTTAAGAACGAGAGTAGACTTGCAGATATCAAGAAATGGAAAAAGCAGGGTAAGGAAATTGGTAGAATAGATAGAATTGGATGTCTAGGCCTGATTTTACAAGATTGCATCCTCGAAAAATGACAACCTCAAGGTAATTAGGAACAAATATCTGAATATGCAGAGTTTCAGACTCACAAGCTAGCATAAATGATTTAATCTTTGAACCAAAAATTGTAAAAGCTTAGCCAGTTTAATTAATATTATGTTTCAGGTTTGGCGTGACACAGATACGCGAGCCATATGTTCCATTGATTTAATCGATATGTGTTGTGGTTCCGAGCCCACATCAAAATCTCATCAACATAAGAACCAAGATCAACGTAAAGGCCAAGGTCCTGAGTTCAATTCAAGACGAATCATTTACCATATTTTTAAACGAGTAAGAAGTGTCTGTGTCTAAAGTTTTATTAACGCTTACAGAAATGCTGATGAAAGGAAAGTATCTTCTCTTTATCTAACTCTAACTAAAACCACCACCAAGGCTTGACCATCAAAAAGCAACATATTTTACTTCAAAATAATTGTAGCAAAAATTTATAATTTTTTCTGAGATCTGGCTACGCATAAGTACCAAGCTACAAGCACCCCCAAAACCATGCAGTGAGCTTCATAAATAAAGTAACATTGCCTGATCGTGCATTGAATCTGCAATCGTGCTCGTGTAAGTTGAATACAATCGACTCCGCTTATAGTCACACTACTGGTTACTGCCTGATCAAATTTAGACCCAAAAAAGCAAAACTATTCAATTTTGCTCCGTTTACAGTCACACTCCGTTTACAGTCACAAGTTTACAAGGGACATTTTTCAAGCAACCAGAGTCTACTGTACTCAAAAGTTCATTCATCCCGTCCTTGCACGTACTCTAGCCCACAAACTGATTACATCATATGCACGTCTTTCTACACACTGCACCAAACAAGGTGTAATTTAAGAACAAGACCAACTCAGTTAGCGTGCACTAATCTAACGACAAAAACTAATGGACAAACTTTAAGAATAAAATCGACTAATAAGAAATTTTAACATATCTCAGACAAGCAGCGACCCGGTTTTACAAGCTGTCTGACAAGAGCTTCATTGGTAACGAATCAAAAAAAAATTCTGTTTCCTGTAATTCCTGGGCAAAACCAACCAACTTCCTGCGTGAAGGCAAGAAAATTAGCAGCTTTTTTGCTTAAAAACTTAACCCGATGATGTGGATTGCAGATCGATGACTATAACTTTGTAATATTTAAGGTTTCAGGTTAACTGAAATGATAATTTCAAATGATGAAAAATTAATTTCAGCATGACATTGCCTGAAATTTTTTTTGAATCTTTGTTTGCTGGTTCTATTCTATATAAAGTCTTTGAATGTCATCTTAGTTATATGTTAAGTTAGAGACCAGATGATCCATTCATTATACGAGCGTTGTATTTTGCCCCTTGGATTTCCCAAACATCAATGCGGACAAAAGTTTGATTTGAGTTAGAGCTCATTAGCGGTGAATTAAGAAAACTGTCCAGAAAAAGATTCAAATCCGTCGAAGATTTCTTGTTAGGGATAATATTAAATTGGAATCGGTGCAAAAAAGAAATTGAACTGTTAATGAAATTGAAATAAACTATCCATTCATTCTACCTCCTTTTTAAGTCTCAATTATCATCGCTTGGCAGTTTCGATGACGCACCAATTTTATAACGCTATCTTGTTGCGAAGCAAATATTCTCCTGTAGTATATAGTGTACATAATCATTTTTCATAACAATTTCTTTTGAATAAGATTTTACTACCCCAAAATCGGCTACTACAACAGTGCGAACGTGTCAAATAATGCAGGAAGATTTTGACAAACGGAATACCTCGAGCTATTGGGGCATTTGATTGCCCACATTTACCAAAAAAAATTTCATAAACCTTATTTTTTATTGAAGAGTAATAAGCCGTCTTGTTTTTGTTACGATCTGAAACCTTCAGCTATTAAAGATAGTCCTAAAATCGCTAAATAATACCAATAAAACTTTTTATCTTCATTCGCAGCGAATCTTTTGATTGTAAGAAAAAGTGGTGCAGGCTCATAAAATGTACATATCTTCTTACCCTATCACACAACAGCGAAAAGCTAAAACTTGGGACCTTTCTGTGATTTATGCATGGATCAAAGGGAATAATTTCGTATATAGAAAGACAGAATCCGCATTCTTTTACAACAGAAAATGGAAATTGGATAAAAAATTCTTCCGGAAAACAGAGTCATTTTTGGCGTAGAAAACAAAAAAAAGAAATATTTGCCATTTGTTAAGCAGAAAAAAATTGTAACCCTCTGCATATCTACTACTCAGTGGAATACAGGTCGAGAACTTTTATTTTTATTTACGATCCGTGCATTCCTGATATCCAAATTCAGCGAGTTTTCAGGCTGCAGGACTAAAAAAAATTCTAACCTTAAACATCTTGCTTTTATTTCACATTTACTTTTCATTGATTTCACGCTTTCTTGAATATTTTTTTGGTAAAACGGAAAAAATATTAATGAAACTTAAAAACCGTCAATCTAATTTTTTATTGTCATTTGAATATAACCTTTCATTTTCCCAAAGCAGTATGTTACATGATTAATTAGTCTTTTAATTTAAAGTAGACTTAAATAAAAATTGGCTCACAAGCATCAGAATAACGTCAATTAAGTATATGCTAATTTTGTCTTAAATTTTGTAAGTTCTAGAAAACTTTGATATCATTATACAATTTTACATACCTTTTTCTTTCATATTTGCACGAACACATGTCAGTAAGACACTTGCGATTATTGACAAGAACATTGTGAAGGTTCGTTTGTATGTTAACACTGATCAAAGACTCTTAGCAAATTGTCTTGGTATCAGAATACTCGACTTTCCTCAGCCCAGTCGATCAACCTTGTACACTCTGTTTGACCTGAATGTAAGCTGACAAATGCAAGTGCCATCTTTGCTTTTATAGCAGTCGAACTATTTGCGGACTTCTGTCTGCTTCTTAGCCGACCAAATATTCTTGGTTCACAAACCACAAAAATCAACCGTCACTATGATAAATATATGGCTGAAAATTTTTTCAACATTCCTTGCGCAACTAAAAGGGTAAAGGTGACTTACGGCTTTTTCTGGTTTTTGCTCTTGGCTTTATCCAGAACAAATGACGTATTCAACCATTCATCTTAATATCTAGTCTACGAAACCAAACAGTTTTTTCCTTTTTAAAAACCCTGAATCAAACAGAGCTATAGTTTTGAATAGTCTCAAGTACTTTTTAGAGGTAGATTCTTTAGTACTTTTTCATTGCTATTCAAGAAAGTAAGTTATCTTATCTTATCTGAAGATTGAAAATCAAGATGATAAAATGTTTTCATATTATTGGTAAAAAGTGTATTATGAGTGGATTATATTGATTGCAATTGTTGACTAAGGGACCATATATACCTGTTTGTAAGCTCTTTATCCTTATCAAATACCTTGTTGGCTTGCTGGATATCTTATTTTTCATCTTCAAAGGCATTCTATGACCTTCGCATTTTCACAAAGCAATTCATTCTCCTATCCATGCACGTCCCCCCTCCCAGTTCTCAGCAGAATCGATTTTGTATTTCGTCTAAATTCGATGAGAAAATTTTGGGGGAGGGGTAATATTTTGACACCGTACTTTTTGTGATGTAATCCTATGATTTTCAAACTGCCAATTTTCAAACAAAATTTAGTCATAGGCGTTCCCTTCGGATAAAATTGGCGTTTCCTGTTGGTAAAAGGGCGTCTTCTGGTGGTTAAAAGGGCGTGGCTTAAATGTTTTTGGTCTGTCCCCCCAGAGCTTAGTGGCTGGCGCCGCCATTGTATCCATGTTACGCTTTTCAGCTAGATGATTGTAAGCCACTTGTTCATCATATAAGTTGCTGGTCAACATACAATAATATGTTGATGGACGTATTGTATGCCAACATTTTCTGAGAACTTTTTGCGTTTCTTTCTAGTACTATTTTATATCAGCTTAAATATTCAGTTCAGATGCTACAACACAAAAGTTCAGTTATTTTGATCCCAGTATTAAGAAGTAGTAAGAATATTAAGCCGATGAATAATGAGTAAAGGGGATGCATGAAATCCTCAAACGTTTAATTTTCGTTGAACCCAAAACCATCTGCACCATCTGCTTCTTCTAAAACCCACGATGCTCTAATGATACCAAAGGTGACCAACGTTTGAGGTTCTGCTATACGCTAAATTCTGCTGCTAGAAAGATGCTTTTGTAAAATTATTGTAAAATTTTCAACTTTTAACGATATTTGTCCAAAATATCTGTTCATCTGATAAACTCAGTCAAACTCATACCAATCCATCAGAGGGGAAGAACAATTAAACAATTATCTTGTTGGAAATTTTCTGATCTTGTTTGAAATATTACATAGTTGTCCTCGTATTTGTCCTTGATACCTTTGTGAGGTAAGGTTTGTGAGGTAAAAGTGAATATAACGATCTCTGCCGTTGTTCTGAATCAGACTGGAAATCTATTTCAATTAGGTATTGTAATGTAAATGCCTATTTTAGAGAAGAGGACTAGAAAATCTTCAAGTAGTACCGTGCCATCGGAACGAAATTCATATTGCGGGGGGGGGGGTGCCCATTGTTTTCTTTCTCAATCATTATACTGTTATAAAGGAAACATACTGCAGTTTGACAATTATGACTACGGTTCCGACGGGCCTGCTGTAATGTAATTTTGAAAAAATGTTAAGAGTTTATCTCCTGTTAAATTTCAATATCAATGTCGTTATATTTTGCTCAAATTTATGAAAAATTAGATGGCTATTAGATTTTTGTCGGAAAATATAAATTTTTTGCCCCTCTTACGAATTTTCTTATCTACGCTACTGTTAATAATGACACTCTACCAGTCTAATGCATATTGATTTTAGCAAGGGATTTTTCCAATGGATCCAAAACAAAACTCAGAATGTACCGAATGGGTCAAACACTTGTTGCATTGGCAGTAGGGCTTTCAGTCTCATTAACTTTGCTAACAGAAAATGATATGCAAACCTAAGAAGGTTACGTTATGAAGATACTATCATTGTAGCACAAAATATCAAATGATATGAAAAATTTTGCATACTGTAGCAACTATTCTCTTGATACTGCCATTCTGGAAGCTGACATCACGACGATGAAATGATTTGATACGTCAATCGTTATTCGCAATTAACATGTTTAATATTGATCCTTCACAACATCGGAAACAGCAAAGGTCAATTTAGTTAGGAAGAGATGAACTCGTACCAATAGCAGTTGAATATCATCAGTACCTTGGGTAGTTAGTCTACTTTTCTACTTTTCTAGCACAGGAGGCAAAATGCCGAGAATCTCTCTAAGAAATCAAAATGAATAGGACTTACTCCCCTAATTTTTTCTAAAATGGTTCACAATGAATGATCATATGTAGCTAGAAACTTTTGGAAACATTTTTGACCCATACTTTTTATTTGTGTATATTCATTTCTGTAAAATGTATGGTTTGGATTCAAGAAATGATGTTCCTTAAAATTTGATAATTTTGAAAATGTTGACTAATGTATATTGTTGGCACAATTTAACAACATCATGAAAGCTGAAATAATGACAATATTTGGTTAGGAAATGAAAAAGTATCCAGAAGCAATCCAAATACATCGGCATAAGGCTTAGATTCTGTATAGAGAACACCTTGTAGAGATATGCAGGTCATATTGGAAAGCAGACTTTCCTCTGATGGTACTAAATGCTACATATTAACTTCCATTTTCATTTTCTTTGAATTTTGTGCAACACTAGAAGTTAGATAGAAAAGCAAATAAGAAACTTCAACTAGACAACGTCTCTATGCCAAGGCAACCCAATTTCAGGTCACTTTTTGGTAAATAACTTTAAAATACATTTCAAAAGCAAGTCGGATTTGCATGTAAAACCATGAAGCAGAATGACCTAGTTATTCATGTCAGTAAGCTACGAAGCAAAGCTACATAAGAATGAAGCACTTATCTAGCTGATTATCAAAGACACCTCCCTCGTGGATGGATTCAGCATTTTTTCTTTAAGTGGATATTGGGCGCGGATTCCCAGCTGTCTAGACATGTTTACCATTCTGAAAATACCACTCATAGTTAAGTTTTATTTTTACGGAAATGAATTTTATAATGTCAAGCAAATAACAGGTCAATTATGTTTTTCAAAAATCCCACCCTGTAATAAAGGGTGCTTGGTATGCTTGCAGAAGAAGTAAGCCAATTATAAGTTTGTAAAGTCCAAAGTTTCACAAGATTTGCTGTTAGTGAACATTTTTCAATTAATTAGACTACGTGTAAAACAATTTTCAAAATAACGAATTGGATTCAGCTTTTTCAAAAAATTGTGGTAAGCATCAATGGTATGCATCAGAGATAAAATATAAAAAGGTCAAACCAAAACGAACAGAAGAGTCTTTTTACCTTTTTATGGATAAAAGGAGAACAACATGTCTGTATAGCTTCCAAAATGCAATATTTCAAGTAAATTTCCGAAAATCCATTGTTTTCCACATTCAAGAAAAACTTTGCTTCGTTTATATGAGATTCTTTGAAATCTTGAGTCTAGAAAATTGCTGTATTAAAATGCTTCTTTAAAGTTTAAGAGTTTATGTTTATGGATACACGAGTTTTTTTTCTTGTAATTCTTGGTTTTTGTCTTTGCTGTAAAAATCACGCCAAGTCAGCTCGTATGTTTTTTATTTACTGGATGATTCATTTAAAATTTATAGATTTTTGGAAGGATTATTTGTTTCAAGCCCTACGCAAATTTAATGGACAATAATATTGAGAATCAAGACCACCTACTTTAAATATTGTTAAACTTTCTACAAAATAGTTCAAATTGATCTATCTGGAATGATTCAAGGAGGAGATTAAAACAATTAGATTATTGTTTCAATTAGATGGGGGAACTTAAAGCATAAATTACAGAATAAACCTTCTCCTTTACACAATTTTGAGATGACTTGAACAATAGAACTTTACAAGATGGCAAATTGCTTGCAAGTAGTTGCATACAACCTTTTTTGAAAACCCTCGGAGTCTAAATCTCCACATAATTTTTTTCTATCACAATAAAAACAAATACAGAAAGACTCCAGTTGATCATTGTTGAGATGGAGGCAAAAAACATAACGTTATCGAGTTGCCTCCACAAACCAACATTACAGATATTCCAAAACTTTGCATAATACGCTATAAATACACAATACAGAACAACACAGCACAATACAGCACAATCCACATAAATCTTCTGATGATTATAGATATAAACGAATCTATGTATCTAGTTGTGGATCGAAAGTGACGCCAGTTTGAAACTAGTGTTGTAGTACTTCAAACCGGGCTCTGAGGAGCAATAGCTGAAATTACATTTATTGCTTGCGTGTGCGAGAAAATCCAATCTTGCAGTGCGTAAATGCGTGAAAAGTAAAAAAATTGTGCTTGAATGCGTGAATTACAACTACTATAGGGAGGCCCCTACGAGTTAAGTGCAGAGTCGTTCATTTTGATAAGCATTCTGGGCAGGTCGGTGTTTTCTTGAATGATTTTCGACCTATATACTACATGCTATTAATTAACGTTTAGCGCTAACCGTGATACAGTATGACTGCTTTGTTCAAGATAAGTCTAGACAAATACGAACCCTAAATTGGGATATCTTCAAAGCCACGCCTCAGAATTGTTATTCAGTCTTATGAATGACAATCTATGTCACTAAGGTAATGTAATTAGCATGAATGACGAATGTAGCCTTCACCGATATTTTTTTTGTTATCATCTGCGGAAAGGTGGAAGGTGGTTACATAATTGTAAGTTGAGTTTTTCAACGTAGCAGTTCGTCTCTTGTTGAAAACTTCCTAAAAGCCTTTTTATAAAGCTGCCTTGAGGGCAAGGTTGATATTTTAGGTCTCTATCGAGAACTCCCATACTGGCTGAATATAGGAATGTTTTTATGAATTGATCAATTAAGCTTTAGAAACGTTACTGTGCTAATTGCACGAACAGCAAAAGTTTTTTGCCTGTTCATCTGCTTAAACAATCTTTGGTTAACATGACTTTTTCATCTAAAGCATTTAAGAAACAAATTCTGAATGACTGCTTTATTTAACAAGAATCCAGAAAGTCATGCGAAAGACTGAACTTGGAACTTTTCAACTTTGTTCTTATCAGATAATTTGTTTCTGTGCCATTTTAAATTACCAAAAATATTTTTTTTGTAGCCTCACAAAAAATGTTTTTGCAAACGAAGAGCTATGTATGGGACCGTGATTCTGAACTTTCAACAAATTTCAAGAAGGAAAAGGTCTAATTGAATCTTGACCACTGCAACAATGACAAGCAAGGTAATCAACTTTAGTTAAGAATATTTCAAGATAGAGGAAATTAAATTGTGACGAAATGTGATGACTGAATATCTGGCTTGCAGCTCCAATCATAAGAATTATAAATATCTTCATTGTTACAAAAAATTTTTGGATTGGCACCTACGTTTACATTACGTCAAAACACAAGTAGAGTTTTTTCATATGAGTAGAAGTCGGGGTGCTTTAGAATGATGCTGCCCTCAAGCATTTAAAAATATTTAAAATTTGATGGCTTATTTTCAATAAAAAACAATATAAGCGACACTGATTTTTTATAACTTCTACCGCAGTTGTTACCTGCGCTAAAAAGTGGCTAAGCTATTCATTAGATGCCTTAAGGCTATTTGCTCTGCAAGCAATCTCTAAAGCCTGATTTAAGCCTGATAAACACGAGACGAATTTTTCGAGCGAAGCGAATTTTTCGCCCCGAATTTTTTAGCTGCGAATTTTTCTCTCGAATTTGAAGTTCAATTTACACTAGCGAAATTTTTATGCGAATTCGCTGCGAATATTACAAAAGAATATAGCGACTGTCTGAAGAGTGCTCTTATCAGCAAGTTTAAAATTTTAAATTTATCAAAAAAGCGATACTGGATTAGAAAAATTTATTCAGGACGCCTTCAGATAGGGAAATCCATCTTTCGGTAAGAGAGGTTTACGTTTACATTTATAAGACCAGTATAGACAGGGAATTTTGCATAACATTCTAGCAAACTGGGTAACCGAAGTTTTTAAAGTTTAAATCATAAGAGTAAAGGCCACTTATCATTTTAAGCCCTGGGAACATTCTGGCAAATGACCGGAAGTTGCGTTTCCGGAAGCATAAAAAATGCACGGTCAGCAAAATTTCAACTTTCGAATTTTTCAAATCTGATGATACTATCGGAAAGAACATGCAAAACTGAGCAAAAGATTTAAAAAAAAGCAATGTGATCTGACCTATAAGCAAAAAGTTATGGCTTTGGAAACTTTTCGTCAGACGCATAGCAGTAGAATTGTTCATGTTATGATAATAGCATGAAGTTTTGTACAAGTACACAATCCGATATGCTGAATAAAATGAAGTTCATATCAAGCTTAAAAAAGCCCCCAAAAGCTATTTTTGGACTGGGGTACTGGTACCCAGTCCTCTTTCTGGTATAGCACTACAACCTCCTTAACATTGCAAGTTATAAAGCTGAAACTTTTTTTGGCGTTATTTGACGTGCTGGATAAAATGATATGCAAAAAAGCTTTAAAAATTTCACAAAAGCAATTTTTAAACTATGGTTCTTGTACCCAGTCCTATATTGGGTCTTGCACTGTAAGTTTGTAACTATTCAAGTTGTCTAACTGAAACTTGGTTTCCTGACGTAATCTGAAGTGCTAGATAAAGTGAAATGTAGACCTAGTTTTAAAACGTCACCAAAGGCTTTATTTAGACTGAGGTACTTATGAGGCATTACTGGCTATCGCACAGAAACTCTATGATTACGTAAGTTGCTATCGAAGCTTGCAAGAGCATGCGAGATCCTGTTAGTGCATCTGCTTAAAACTGTTGCTGTTGAGCAGGCCAATAAGCAGCCAGCAATTAAACGATTTGAAGAAATTCTTGCCTATTTTTTTTTATTTCTGGCATATTGGTAGAACGATGAAACTTTCAAGCCAGTTTTCGTCAATTTGAAATTCAAATGTTTGAATAATAATCTGAAATAAATCAACTTAGACAAAATTGTTCCGTTTAGCCGTTCCGTTTACACTGTACCGGTACGACCTTAATTTAATGGTAGAACAATGTTTAGAAGAAGCTGTATTTAGTCAACCGAGGCTTTTATTTTGCCGTCGAAGTCAACAATCTAAATTTTATTGAGAGCTAAAATGGAGCGGAAGGACGATAATAACTTTACTTGGACGAACGACAAGGTGGCTTTAATTTTCAGTGTTATTTTAGACTACAAAACTGCAAAGTCCAATCAAGGCTTGGACTGGGAAACAATACAAGCCTTTTCTGTGGTCGTCTTTTCTTCAGAATTTCCTTTTCTTCAGAATTTGATAACGTAGTTGCGCCATTATCAAAGCCTCGATTACCTGAAACAGCCATACAAAAGACCTCTTTGTGAACCCGTGACAATATGACAATATCGTCTCGGATAGGTGTTTATACTGTCCGGTTCAAAACGGAACCCTGACCGTACAAAATTCGTTCGCTTTCAAAGCAGGGTCAAAAACTGTTCCGGATAGCAGAGCAAGATCGTCCCGGTTTCACAGTGCTAGTACGGAAGGGCAAACAGTGTTTTGGTTTCAGATGGCCTACGTCTTTCCGCATTCTTTTTCTCAAACACTCTCGCCTTTAAAACGTCAATAAAATAGGTTGGTAATTATTCATAACTCAAACGTTAAATAAAAAATGTATGAGTTAACGATTGATCGAGATATAGGAGGTTCGAAAGTATTGAAAAAGGCTGAAAGTGAATGGATAATAGTTCGAGTAATTGGGAGTTTGACGGCCCCACGTCCAGGGACTGGTGGAAGGTTGTAGAAAAAAATTTGAAACTTGAGGAAGTTGAAGAAATCTTATTACCTTTATTTTGAAAATAAAGTCAGATACTGATTTTTATTGTAAAATTATGGCATTAACTCTTTTACTTTATATATGTAAATTATGAGACATGGTTTTTAATTGATAAAAGCATGTAACTTTACATCTGTCCCAAAAATTGTCTATAATTGAAAACAAGCTACAATTTTTTAAAATAATTTTTGAAGAAACAGAGTTGCAAGTATAGGGGATCAAGACTAGTTGAGTACCCTCAATTTTCTGACTGCGCCCATTCAAACTCATTAAATATGAGGTTTTATAGTAAAATTTACTTGGCTTGAGGGAGGTTGACAACAATTCTGTAATCTGAATTCGAGTTACCAGGATGATTCTGTAGTTGGGCAATTGAATTGTAAAGATTACGATAATTTTGCATAACTAAAGTTATAAAAATCACTAGATTTTTAGGTTTATTTTTTGTACCATGGTTACACTATAGAACAGCCTTACTTTCACTTTTACTGCTAGCCGAACTTGTTCTATTAACAATTTGATCGTTATTAGCATTTGGTCAAATCAATTTGGTTTAGGTTATAGTTTTCTATAGATTCTTTTCAACATAAGTTTAGGTTATATTTCCCAATGGCTCTTGGAATTAATTCTGCAATCGGCGTGGCCACTAAGATTCAGTCCGGGGCTCGGTTATTATGTGCCAGATATTACCGATGCCGAGTTTCGGTATTATATGGCAGTAATGCCAATAATCAGATCAGAAAAAATGCAGATATTTTGTAAAGCAAAGTGCACATAAGTCAGTATTGTTCCGACGATCGAAATCCCACAGCTTCATAGCCAGGGTTGGGGAAATGAATCATACATAACTGTGGTAGGGGAAGTGGGTTTCTATATCTGAGTTGCTAAAAATGAGGATCCATCTCAGGTTTTCAACTTGGTTTTATTGACGTGGATCTTATCAAAAAAGTTTTGGTTTGCTAATAAAATAAAACTTAATGAACATGCCTTTAAAAGGTTAATAATCGAAGATCCAACATGCAGCTTTAAAAGATCCCAAAAACGAACATTTAGAGGCACATTTAATTAAGGGAAGCGGAAAGAAAATGAGGGAAAGCGAAGGTTTGCCGTTAGAAAATGATTGCATTGTTAATCAAAACGATTATTATGACAGCCTATAATGGGGCAATTCACCATCCGTCACCCGTGGTCCAAATGCATACCTCCTCCCTGGACAAACACGTCAGAGCTGATAGCTGAAGTCGATTTCATAAGACCACCTATGATTCTTACTCACTGAAATGCAAGACAGAAAATATCTACGATAGCATAATAACTGTTGCTATTCAACCTACAAGAATGACATTCTGATGGCAATTAAAGTTAATTTAAACAAACTCTATCTTCTTAAATTTTGGAAAGATCATATGGAAACACCCAGCAAAGACCTACCTTTTTTATTTTCAATAGATCACGAGCATTTATCTAGTCAATTCAACTTATTGTTCTTCAAAATAAGTCCTTTGTTTTTTTAAAAAGAATTCCAAGCAAAGTTTGGAAGCAGCTTCTGGTGTCATAAAATTTATTGAATATAGAAGCACTTGACAAATATCAATTAGCAAACTATTACTTTACTTGTTATGTTATTATTTGTAATGTTTTGGTCATGGAATAACAAAGGAATGCAAACGAAAGTAGAACGTGTAGCTAATTGATTCCTAAATGAAAAGTGTGAATGTTATAGAGAATAAAGTCTATAACAGAAAACTGAACACTTTTTATAAAAAGCCTTGAAGAAGAGTGAGTTGCTAACCTGAGTAACCTATGATTATGTCAATCATTAGTTTGAGTGTATCATTTTTTAAGGACATTTCTTTGCTTTGTTAATCTGAGCTAGCAAGATTTGCTTTACACTATTTATGTAAAGGGTTGCCACTAAAATGCACAATTTAGTATAAAAGTATAGTTTGTAAGAATATTGCGACTAAACTGCTTAGATTTAACGATATATTAAGATGAAAGTCAGGCTCCTAATCTCAAAAGTTATTCCCGTTATTATATATTTGAATGTTTTAACAATACTGTCTATATTATAGATTGCGTGCGGTACAACATAATAGAAAATAACTATAAATTTCGAATAACGACGTTTCGAGCATACCTCGTTATCAAGTCAATGATTAAATGACAAAAAATATTTATTGAGTCTTTGGAAACCGCAGCTTGTTAATGAACTTGATAATAAGAACCGCGACGAATAAAAATGCATATTGTTGAAATAGTCGACAACTTCTTGTTAAAAATCAGCTAATTAGATACATACCTCGAATGCCGGATATGTCTAACTAACTGGTTTTTAACAAGAAGTTGTCGACTATTTCAAAAATTATTTAATGACTTGAAGGTACAACAAACTGAATAATTAATATCTTGCGACAAAATGATGATGAAAATAATGAAAACAGAGCATTGCATTGAGTGTCATTTTCAGTAAACCTGATCTTGCCCGATGACATCAACAATGCTATCATCATCCGCACTTTCCTTCTCGGGAACTACATTTTTCCTTGTGAACTTTACCTTCTTTGGCTATCTCCTCGGGCGCTTTGAATGGTGAATCATGCATGAGGGATTACTGGGGAAGCGGGATTATTTTCGAAGCTATGAAATAGAGGCGGGATTACTAGAGAAGCGGGAATAAAAGCGAAAATAAATCTTATAGATTAGATGCATATTGGTTGTCAGCATAACAATTCACATAAAGTGTTTAGATGTATCCAACCAACATTCAAAACTATAAATAATAGCAAAAATAATAAGGTCTAGAATTAGAATCATTTCATTCAACAGATAGTAAAAAAAATGAAATAAATTTGATTGATAGTAGTCATTAAAAGACACGTAGAAGCAAGTGAATTGTTAAAAGTATAGTAAAAATTATGGTTATCAATGAATGGTTTTTAAAAATTTGAAAAGCTTGTAAAATTTCCTAAGTCACGAAAAGCTAAAGCTATAGAAGGATGACAGTCAGCCAACAATCTGGAAAATTCGAAAAAATCCTAAAATCATGTAATAAAATATTTATCAAGAATTCAGAAGTACTTTCGAAATCTTTGCAAATGTGAGAAATGATAGAAGACTTCAGATAGTCAATTTTTAGTTAATAGTCAGGTTATAACTGCAAGTTTTTAATGCAATAATAGATGAGAAAATAGAAGCAATAATCAATTGGTTATAAAAGTAAGGTGATCAGTGTAATTGTAAGAGTTACAAGCATTTCTTGGAAAGTTATTAAAAGAAGACATTTGAACATCTGTTAATCACAAAAGTTAAAACAATAGGAAACTTAAGTTGCCAGGTAGCTATTGAAATGATATCAAAATAACCAGAAGCCCTCAATAAAATCTTATGGAGAAAAAAAAGTAATTATCAATTAATGGCAAACTATTGAGAATTTTATGTATACAGTTTGCCGAAAAGTTTTTCGTCAGACGCTAATCAGTGTTTAAAACATCAAAACATTGATCGAAAACTTCAGTTTACATATTAGTTTATAATCAAGAAGTTAGGAAATAGTTATAAACATTTCATTTAATATAATAGCCTATAGTTCTGATATAAATAGTTATATCAATTAATAACTATATAAGAAATAATCAAATAAAGGAATAAACACAGGGACAAATCAACGCCTTTAATGGAATCAAATCAAAGCATGTAATAGTCAATTAATCTAAAAATGTAGAGTGATCTAGATAATTGATAATCAAGAAATTATGTGGACTTTTTGATGAAAAAGTCAAAGAATTGAATGTAATTGTAAAAAATCCCAAAAAATTGTTGAATGGATTTTGAGTGACTGGTGAATGATTTTTGTTGTAATTAAATAGTAAAAAATGGATTAGGGAAAGTTTATTAAGAATGATAATTAACTTACAGGTAGTAGAAAATGAATCGTTGAACTATTATGGACTCGCATGTAGTAATGAACTAAGCAGATACAAGAAAATAATGTTAAAAAAAGAAAATAGCTATAGAAGAATCAGAAGTATCTTATTAGAGAGAATTCAAGATAATATGCAATTAATCAAAATATAGAAAAACACAAAAAATCAATTCAAGTTTTTTTCAACTTTTGAAAAGCATATCACTTTACGATCGTGATATATTTGCTAATGAAGAAGTCAAATCAATTTGATAATTCTGATCAAATGGAACTTTTTTTGTTTGAATTTTCTTCGTTTCTAATCCCAGCTTCTATGTTACTTTTCCAATAACCTACGTCGTCTCGTCTCTCCCTGGCTATTGATAACGTTGTAGCAATTCTCAAATTTTTTGGTATGGTCTGAATTTTAATAGCTAACACAAGGCAACAATCAACTAGAAAATATAAAGGCTCCAGTTGATTAGGAGTCAGCATTAGCTTGCACAGAGAGTGCTTTTTAGACTGCACCAAATCAGCATATCAATAATTACAAAAAAAATCTTATTTTCGGTGATGATTTTAAAATTTTCCGCCTTTATGGGTAAAAATTATAAATTTTGACTTAATATCAAATATTAAATAGATTAAATAGAATGTGAAGTATTAGAATAATATGAGCTTATCAGGAATATATATTCCAAAACTCCCGAATATTATTAATTTAGCTTTTTTTGCCTAATTCTGAACCTTATACATGAATGTATTCACTTTTTTACTGTTGTACTTAGTTCATAGTAACTAGTTTTTATAAATCTTAACTCGGGAACACCGCAGGATGCCACTAATCCTAAGGACGTCAAGCCAAAGAACACATAAAAAAGTTTTCTTAAGGCAGGACTAAAACTTGCAATCAGGTGAGGTTTAAGGCAATTTTTAAACATGAAATAGATATCAGAGCTCGTTTTAAGTCTTGATGAATGTTTTTGAGCTAGATGGGAAGAATTAATCCAAAAAATAATCAACTTTGTTTGAATGAAAAACAATGCCAATGAATTTTCTTTTCGGATGATATGAACTGAGTGGCTTGTTCTTCCGTAAACGTTTGCAAAGAGCACTTCAAAATAACAGAAACAAGATAAAAAAGTTTAAGGTAAATCTCCAGAGAAACCCAGGGTTATTAGATTCAAATTCAATTGAAATAGCGAAGGTTGCTATAAATTAAAAAACTCGACCTAAGAATATACTTACGAATCTTCAATAACTCTGCTAAGATCCCAATATAAAGCACTTTGAAAAGATAGATTTGCTCGAGAAAAGTAGGATTAAAAAATGAAATAAACAGCTTTGAAATACTGGAAAAAATAAGTCAAGTAAGACAATCGCAAAGGCAGCGAATGGAATAAGGATCACACTGCCCTTAAAACGTAGTAAATGTTTCTGATAGAGTAATAAATATACTAGATTACGTGCGGTACAATATAATGCTATATTTACGAATCAATGTAAGTAAATTGTACCAGGAAATCTTTTTTTAAAATACCTTGATTGATTGAAGAATTGGCTGGTTATTCGAAACCAAAGCATGGTATCACAACAAGGATGGGTATCGTAATAGCTTGGAAGAATGGGAACGAGCTTGACGTCATGACGTGTCAGTGTACATTATTGTTTGAATAATTTCCTACAACCTAGAATCATTATACCATCACTACTTTAAGCCAGTTTTTATGTGCTTTCTTTGCTTCTCTAATTCTCTAGAAATATTTTCTTGAATAAATAACGAGGTGTCGGGCGTAGCCCGTGATTGACTTGATAACGGGCTACGCCCGAAACGTCGTTATTTATTTAAAGAAAAAGTAAATTTCCTGGTACAATTTACTTTAATTGATTCGTTATGATAGAGCAACTTATCCAATTGTAAGTTCTCTTATATTGTAACATAGGTACAGTGGCGTACCCAGGGCTGCAGGAGTGGGGGATTTTGGGGCGCAGGCCCTAGAAAACTTTTTAGGACCACGCCCTTGAAACATTCACAAATGCGAGGAAACGCCCTTTTTGCAAAATTTTCCCCCGTTATTTGATTCATGTTAGCTACAGTAAATAGCAAAGTATTTTACAATTGTTATTGAAACAAACATACAGTATACCACCCCCGTGAGTTTTCCATCATTTTTGGACAAATCAATAACATCAAGTTAAATCAAAAATGTATTTTATAGGTATCGAGGTATTCAATTTCTTTGTTTCGCAGTCAGGAGATATACCCTACCTAACTAAACACGTCATATTTCGCCAAATTCTTAGTTGTACAGGCTGCATACCGTAGAAGCTCTATTAAGCCCTCCTCCTCTCTTTTAAGCCCCCTCTCTGTTAAGCCCCCCTTTACCAAGCAAAAATTTAAAATTATACCTTCCTCTGTAGCCCCCAATGTTAAAAAGGGAATTATGTGCATTTAGTGGGCCTCGTAACGGCTATGCTGACGATCAGATCGTGTGCATTAAATAAGGCCCATGTAAAGATTTACTTGTGTGCCTTAGTCAGTCGAAATTTGTTTAGAAGCTGTCCCAATGGTTACCCTGGTGATTTTGAGGAAGATGAGAACATTATAATTGAAAAGAAACTTTTGAAGCTGCTAGCAAAGCTTTTTGTGAAAATTGGTATGTTTTCATAGCAAAAAAATGCATAAGGGCATATTTATAACATTTTTTACATTGATTTATTAATACGTCCTCCTCTCTAATAAACCCACTTCTCTTTTAAGCTTCTCTCTAGGACTGAAACAATAAATAAGCCTCCCTCCCCTAGGCTTAATAGAGCTTTTACGGTAGTTATTAAGTTTTAGTGCGATGTCCGACAGTCGACTGGGTATAAGCACCTCAATCTGAATTAAGCTTTTGGTGAAGATTTAAAACTCAGTCTGCCTCTCATTTTATCCATCACGTCAAATAACGCCAGCCAATAGCGCCATTTTTCATGCCTCCGAAAAAACGTGATTTCCGGCCATTTGCCATGTTGCTAGATGGCTAAAGCAAACATTTTTAACATACTAAAAGCCTTTTCGTCTGAACCTCGTCAGAATAAGGGCCAGAAAGAACAAGATGGGGAGTAACTACCAATTTTTGGATCGAATTTTCCATCTTGTTCTTTTGGATCCTTATTCTGACGTTATATGCTCTCAAGATTTTCAGACGAAAAAGATTTGAGTATCTTTAAAATTTTTGCTTTTTTCAAAGCCATTTTCAATACAAGATATGTTTTTTGCAAGATTTTCAAAAAATCTTGCAGAATTTGTTGATCAAAATTTCGTCTTTAATAAATTTTACAATAACAATGATCGGGAAACTAAACAGTTAATCTAAATATCGCTCAACTTAAAGGTAAAGCAACACTTTTTATGGAAATGTACTTTGGACAGGAGGTCAATTGATGATTGTAATCAATTTTAGTTTTGTTCGAAGATTAGTTCGAAGATTAGTTGAAAGCTGGAGACGAAAGCTGGAGTTGAAAGCTGGAGAAGATTAGTTTATTTCAATATGTTGATATATCTAGTTTCTATTCCGTGTTTTTCGAGTGCCTTGAAAGCTGCTTTGTGTTAAAGGGAGTCGAATCCCTTCTCATACTCAATAAAAGCCATATAAACTGGAATGTTGAAATCATTAGTTTTTCGAAGATTTGTACTACTGAATGTAGATGGTCAATGGTAGAGAATCCTTTTCTATAGGCAGCTTGTTCATGTGGTTGTTGCTCGTATAATGTTCTATATAGCCAGTATTTCAGAATTTGCATAACAAATTTGTATATTTAAGAGAGTAGGCTTATGGGTCTGTAGTTTGCAAGGTCTTTCTTGTCTCCATTTTCGAAAATTATCGCAATGATTGCATTTTCCCACTCTCATGGTAATTGTTCTTTTAAAAGTACTTTGTTGAATCGGTCCTTGAGTTTCGTCTTTGCTGCATTACTCCTGCATTTTCATTACTATTTGATCTTCTCCATCAGCTTTGTTGTTTTTCATACTATTCATTGCTTTTTCAATTTCACTGTCTAGGATAGGTGGCACTTCCTGTGATTCGATCTTGATGAAGTTTTCAGCAGTGTCTTTTATAAAGTTCTCATAGAACTCTGTGCATCTTTAAATGATTCTTTCTCTATCAGCAATTGATTGTTCCATCTTACTTACGATTGTTCCATCCAACAATGGTATCAGTGTTTAGTGACCTGATTTATTCATTATTTTACATAGACCTTTTCCTGATTCTTTGGGATTTTTCACTTCATATTGTTGTGTTTTCTAAGATCCTCTCTCATTTTCTTTCTGATGGTTTTGCACGTCGATTTGAGAAACGTCGGTCTTTGCTTGACATTACTCTTTGCTTGACATTACTCTTCGTTTCTTCAGAAGTTCTTTTGAATCTGCTTTTAATTTGTCATTCTTTTTCCTTTTGTCTTTTCCAGCAACCTCGAGTGCGCACTTTTTTATGGTTTCAATTGAGTTGAATCTCATCTATCCCTCCTTCATCAGACAGTGCCTCTATCCGGCTTTGTAGCTTTAGTTGAAACTCATCTTCTTTTTGCATAAGTGCTTGTATGTTAACTTTGGTTGTTTTTGGTCTTATCATATTGAACAATTCAAATTTAACATTCAGCTTGATAACACACCTCACCATTCTCTAGTCCCTACCTATGTTTACTTGTTGTATTACTTCTACATTTTGGACTATGTTTTTGTTTGTCAGTATCTAGTCAATTTCATTCTTAGTTTTTCCATTTAGGCTCTTTGATGTCCATCTTTTTGTTTTCCTTTTTCTTAACGTAGCTATCTTAAGGTTTTTTGATTTAGCAAACTGTACAAATCTCGTTCCGCTTTCATTACTTGTTCCGAAACCAAATTGTCTGACACTAATTCCACCATTCTACAGATGTTAACCAACTTTTGCATTGAAGTCACCCAATACGATCTAATGACTTTAATTCTTGTCAATTGTTCTTGCAATGTCATCATACAATTCTTCAACTTCACCATCTGCGTGGCTGGATGCATATACTTGTGCCAATTGTAGTTGGTACTTGTTATTCACTTTCAGTGTGAGTGACGCTACCCTATTGCTCTCATTTTCGTATTGGACAACTCGGTCTTTGATCATTTTATTGACTAGAAAACCAACGCTTCCAATAGAACTTTCATCTCATATTGTATACAGCACATACCCACTTGCTAGTTGCTCTAGTTGCTCTCCTTTTCCTCTTGTTTCTGCAAGTCCAGTGATATCCCATTTGTGGTTTGCTAGTTCTTGCTCAAGTTCTTCATCTCTTTCTTGATCTTTCAAAGTTACCACATTGTAAGTGCAGATGTAAAGGAGGTGTGTTGAGGAGACCGGAGATTCTTAGCCCCCTCTGCCTTTGGGCCTCCGGGGACTGACACCATCTCTAACCTTTCGTAAAATAATACCTTATGTCTGCAAGGCAACTGGTGGATTTGAATCCAGAGTTTCCTTCTCTTTGCCTTTGCCTGACGAGGCATACCCTGCAAGGCAGCAGGGGGATTTGGAAATCAGAGCAATTTTCTCCTATCACCTTGTCCTGGCTGGGCTAGGTACCACGGGAAGTACCACAGAAGACGGACGACCAGTTCTATCAGTAGGGAGGTGTCCTTTGGCCAAAAGAGCTCTTTCTGGGGTCTGGTGCTACCTCTCCGTCTTCTGTTAAGCAGTTAAGTGTCATACCCCAGGACATTTTCCATACTCCAAATTAATAAACAGGTCTTTGATATCTGCCGGCATCACTTTTTCTAACCATTTTGATTATACAGTAAACTTCCTGTATGAAAATTTCTATGTGCAAATACTGTATATTCGAAAATCTCTACTTAAGAAAAGATCCACGAAATTTGATATACGAGTAATTCCATTGAACTTTTGAATTGCCTTATAGCGTAGACTCTCGATATGTTTTTTTAAAACTCAATCTTTTGTGAAAAGTGAAGCCAAATAATTCTTCTGGTAATAACAATGATAATACCAATAATAGCACCATTTTTACTGTTAGTTTGACAATAGTGTGAACACTAATAACACTAACATGAAGCAATTTGAGAGATTGCATTATGGAAGTCACTGACTGCGAGCGTTACAGGCGCATTGCTTTTTGAAATACCAATCTTTTATTGGCTTAATTTCAAGAACTTTGAATTGACTTGCAAATCTTTGGACCCAAGAAGCTGATAGATTTTATACCATAACTTGTAATTTTACCCTTTGGAACAGATCGAGTATCCATTTTTCGAAGATTATAGCTATTGGGTTTTGGGGTGAAAGTAGTCTTTCATGAAGGCTGGATTCAAGTTGTGTAAAGTTTTTAACCTTTTTGTGCTAGCAGCCAAATGGAGTGAATGTGAATTGTAGTAGATTTAGCCTTGACTAGAAGTTTAGACTACGATGAACAGGGCCCCCGCCATGGATTTTAAAGTGGGGGGGGGGGAGCTAAAAATAGAATAATTTTCCTAAAAAATTAGAAATTTCCATTTTACTAATTATGAAATGTTGTGAAAAACGCAAATTGTCTAAGAGAATTTTGGTTATCTCTCGAATGTTATAACAAGGAAAGTGGTCCAGAAGTCTATATGGCACAGCCAGAAATCTGATAATGGAAACTATTTCTATTACGGTAACACAACTCGCTCAAAGAAGATTTACTGCATGCTCGCAAGTTGACACAGCCATAAAAAGTAATGTAAAAAACAATGGTTTTATAGGCATAGAAGGTAAAAACTAAAAAACCAATGTACAAATAAAAGTGTAAAATCCAAAATGGAAAAATGAGAAAAAAGGAGATAAAGAGTAGTCACTACCACCTGGTTACAGCCTCAAACTCAGATGGGGGGTGGTTGTGTGTGCCCTTTTCATTTTTAATTCAATTACCCTTTTAATTTTTAATTGCGTCATTTTTTTGCCAAGCAAAAAAGTCCGGGGGGGCTATAGCCCCCCAGCCCCCCCCCCCCCCTTTGGCGGAGGCCCTGCGATGAAGTGTAGTCTGATAGGGCTAATCGTAGGGCCTCTTGTTTACTTTCTCGAGTTTCTTTTGGCTTGCATTACTGCAGAATAACCAGATGAGGGGGCAGTAATTAAAGTGACAAAGAATAAATGAATTAACAATCACCACTCTTTCTTTGCTACCCATGAATCGAGCTAGTCTTTTGATTTCATTTAGCTGATAAGCACCAATTTTGCAGACTTAATCAATATGCGAGTCAAATTTTAGTTGTTCATCGATTTGAATTCCAAGTAGAATTACTTCGCTATTCACAATTATTTTGTAACCATCATTTATAGAAAATTCAATGGTTCAAGCATTGAGGCACTGGCACTCCTTGATTAAGTGGCCTCCATGAACTAAAATATCCACTGACTTTCACCATTTGTTTTCTGTCAGTGAGGTAACTCTGTGAAAGTTTGAGTGAATTTATACCGACTCCATAAGCAGCTAGTTTTGCAATAAGTAGAATTATGGGGAGGCTGTCAAAGGCTTTGGATAAATCTATAAGTACAGCTGCAGTGTGTTTCTTAGCTTCTAGACTAGTTTTACAATCCTTTATCAATCTTAATAAAGCATGCTGGGATAAAAAATGTTTTCTGTAGGCACATAAAAAGTCAGAGAAGTTCACATTGAGTCATGAAGACAGAGAATTCAAATCTGCCAGGTACCATTTCAAATTTTACTTCCGGTCACGTGACAAGGCAAAATTTCATTTTTCGGACAGAAAAAATTAAAAGTCATTTTTGTAAGTCTGAGGCAACCATTGGCAAAAGCATCAGAAGAGATGAAAAAGTCTATAAACACCAATCCTGTGACATTTATATTTTAAGAGATATGGACCGTTAAACTTTCGATGATGACGTCACCAAATATTTAACTTTGCCAAATTCCTAATGCGTAAAAAAAAACTTTTTGTTTAAAATTTATATACATATTTCAAAGCTCAAAGTCACTAAAAGAATCATCTGTTGTATCATCAAAAGAATCAAGCCAGGCCCAGGCACTACGTTGGTCAGACACGGATGTATTTGACCAGACGGAAATGGAGGGGAGTACCACTTTAGGGCGGAGAAATTTTGACTATCAGTTTCGAGTTCTTTATCAACTGGGGATTTTAATTGTGATGGTACTGGGGATTTGCTGCTGTTTTGGGGGGTAAGATGGGGGTTAAATCAGAAAAATTTCCTGCTTATCCTCTGCAAAAGAGAAACGTGGCTGGAATGACGTTTTTTACAAAAAAACCTGGTCTTAGCAGTGGAATATGAAGGATAGTTCATCTTTTTTGGTAGAAATACGTTTAAAGTAATAAAATGAGCTTTAAGCTTTAATATGTCACGTGACGTCTATTTACCCCGATGGCCTTATATGGATATCTTATTAAAAATGGGCAAAGCAGAATCATCCTTTGACATCGAAAATTCATTAGAAGGGACTGTTGTGGTACTCAAATTATAAAAAAGGACTTTTTGTCGTTTTTGTCAACCTACATTGATAGTATTGATTGGTCTTAAAGAGTGTTACTATGCTCATACAGATAAGATAAACGTGGAATCTTACTGAGGAAATCAAGAGCTAGAGCTACGATTATTATGAATGACGAAAATTTAGCAACAAATTATAATTTTAATAGGACTTAATGTACTTAATTGTCCTTCTTGACTCGTTAGGGTAAAAACTTATCTTTTTAAGTCAGCAACTGAAATAGCTTGCATTTTTTCTTCTGCATACAGTGGGCGGATTATTGTAGAATTAAACTCATCTGCGACATAGTTACCAAATTATACTTTACAGAACGTTTTGACAGATTCGTGTCTAACAGGCGCGCAACTACAGGGGGGTTCTGGGGGTCCAGTTCCCTGCCCTGTTCATAAAGTTATGAACAGAGACCAAAATACAGAGGTTTGATGGGGAGAGAGCCAATGAACATGTGGCCATATTTCTGCCAATTCGTAACAAACTTGCCTGGTTTTGCAGATTTAGAGGTATTTCATGATGCTCTTTCAAGTTATGGGATCCAAATTAAAAAATTCTAAAAATACATTTTTGTGACGTCATCACTTTAGAACTCTATATCATCGAGACCTGAATGGCATGTCTAGATAAAGGTGTCTTCAATATAGTTACCAAGTTTAGCTTTTTCTGATAAATAAGAACATGTAATTTATTAATGCACTGAACAAAGGAGCCCCTTAAACTGATCCTTGAGGAAGATCAAAATCAATTTCTCTCCAGTTGCAGAGTTAATTGTATATTTTCACTATTTGTTATATATTTGATTGAAGGCTCTGGATGAGCTACAGTGCATTAGACTAAGTTTATATGCATTGCAATGGAAAGGTCATTGTGTATACTATCAAACTCTTCTGACAGATCCATAAATATTGCCCATACAAAATCCTCCTTTTCCAATGTTGAATAAAACGTGTTTTGTATTGTAACTGCAAAAAGATAAATTCAAAAAATTGCTCGTAAACAATCCTTTAAAATGCTTCTGATGCTGCAGGATGGAGGCTTTTCGACCTGAAGACCTTTTTTCTTAATAATGTCGTCATTCTTAAACAAAGCAGAAAATTCAGCCATCTTCAGATCGTGGCCTCTCCTTAATTTGCACATCTTCAGATCATTTGGGAATTTTTTGCCTCGAAAAATTTCTGTAAATGGAAACCCTTTCCGAACCGGGCTTTTTGAGCTGCTAGAAGACTAAGGGGCTCATTCAGAACCCCCCCCCCCTCTAGCATTATTGATGTTGAAAAATATGCTGAAAAAATCACCATAGACATAGCAAAGGCTATGATGTATCATTTTTAAAAAAAGATGTCCAAAAATAGATATGACGTCACAATTATTCAAGACATAATGACAAGTGTACACCAAAAATACAGAAAAACATCCATTTTGATATTTAAATCATTTCTAAGATTGATTCATGAAACCAAATTATGTTAATCGAGGAACTGTTAGAAGGTCAAACTTTTGGCAAATATAAGATGGCGGGCAGACGGACTAAAAATCTTGTTTTTCTGAACAATGACACAAGCAGCACAAATAGAGCATTTCTCGATATACTAACAAGGAAATCTGTTCAAAGATATAAGCTTATATACTTTATGGGTCTTACATCCCCAGGCTAGATGTCCATAGCGTATTGATAAGAGAATTTATCTATTTTTTCTGTTGAAAACTTTTTGGAGAAATTCTATGCAGAAACGCTACTAACTAATTGCTGGTTGTTTCTTAAAAATGACGTCATAGTCAAAATCACGTTAACTTTTGTGCATCGATAACTTTATTGCATCGTTTTAAGTTTTATCATACAGATACAAGCTGTTATATATTCCTAGTGTAGCTCTTATTTACAGTAGCATGGAAAGACACGATCGATGCTGTCAGTGGCGTCGCCAGCTCGAAAAAGCTGGGGTGTACAAAAACAAATTTTCTCGGCCACGCCCTTCAGACTCTTGGAAAGTCCTTGTTTTATTTTTTTTATCTATTTTGAAATATTAGGAAAAGCAACATTTTCAAGCAGCATTTTTCGTAACGGTGGCTTTTTTTGCCAGTGCAAAAAACAACCTTACAACGACAATAAGTGATTGCACACAACGCATTGCCTAACTTAGTGACATTTTATGTATTGGATTTCCTTTAAAGAAAAATGAGAAAGATTGGCGGCTGTATTCATTTTTTGAGATGAATACAGCCACCAATATTGCTAGGATTAATTTTGAATCACACGTAGACTGTTTGTTGCTTCCTTTTTAGTGTTTATATAAGCCACCCAAAGTTTTCAATTATTTTACCAAAAAATTCAATCAGTGTTTTTGGAATGTTTCGTTCAATCGATCATTTCTGGATTTTGTTTGAAAATAATGGTATTACTTACTGTTTTCCAGAAAATATTTATCCTTGTTTTTGCGCAAAATCCCAACACATAAGTTCCATTTTCTTGTATAAGAAAGCCAATTTCTTGTATTAAAATCGTTAAAATCTAAAAAAGCTTGTTTGTCTATGTGTTAAATGTGGTTACAATCTCATTTCCTCTTAAAGCTCGCCTTCAATATCTTTCTAGACTGAAAATTATGCCGGTGCTGCTTTAATTTTATACAGTTTTATGTGATCACACATAAAATAGATAAGATTAGACAGAAATGGACCCTAAAACCAAAGCTTGCAAGTCTTCCTGTCCAAACATTAGTGCAGTCAACCATTTCATAATATTCTGGGAAGACGTTTAATTTAACAGCAAAAGTAGGTTCAAATCTACACGATGCCGTCCAATCATATATCATTGATGCCGTCCAACACGGGCTGAGAAGAGATTCATTGTGTTTTCGACATTGGTGGATATCTCACGCTTTATGATCATGATCGTCCAAAACACAATAGAAGACGTCCCACAATTCATCGCTTTTACTTCAACATCCCGAGCTGAAATTTTCTGTGTGCGAATTCTCCATTCCGGGTTGACGTCATTGATTTTGTATCTCGCCATCCATGAATCTTTCTCAAAAATAGACTGAAAAATTGAAATCTTCATCTTCAAATTAGTTTGTAATGAGAAAATCATATTGTTCGGACCATTCGGTCGCGAGTTACTTTGTTTTGAATATTTAGATATTTCTTTAGATTTGACCGGAATTTGCTGGTGCAGTGACAAAATTTCACTAGAGTCAGCCCTGGCTGAGTAGGACCGGGCTGAGTCAGCCCGGGCTGAGTGGGCCCGGGTTGAGTCAGCCTTGGCAGAGAGGGCCCGGATTGAGTCAGCCCGGGCTGAGTGGGTATTATCATACTTTATCTTATTCTCACACTTAATGATTTTGCATCGATAGAATTTGCGATATAAAATGAAAATATTCAGCAAGAGGATCAGCCATTTTTTCCGCGTGCCTTTCAATATTCACTTGTCCCACTTTATCTCTGCCCACTCACCATTTATTTGCATATTCTAAGGGTATGTATGTTAAACAAAAGTTTTTCAGCATGAAATTATCTTTCAAAAGATGTACATACTATGTGGTTTTAGCAACATTAAATTTTTGAACCACTACTGATCAGTGCGCCATTATGGTATTTGCCCAAATAAGGAATTCTCAATGTCCAATTGATGGGGCTTTTTTTCTGGTCATTTCCAACTTAGTATAGAACATCTGTGCCAAATTCCAGCTTTATGTTTTTTTGTCCGGGTTAGAACGTTTTTATATCTAATTCCATTACACTATAAATAACCTGAAAATTTTAGAACTCTTGCAAAACTTCTTTAATGATACAGTGGCTCTGTATCACCCTATTATCAATTGATTATAAAAGTGGCACATCAGAATAACGATTTTTGGAATTATTATGGGTAGCGGCTGAAGAAGCTACGATTTACACACAAGAACCAAATAATACTTAAGGCGGACACTGTAAAACAATCCACAATAAATTGTTTTAAAGAGAACAAGAATCATCTTGCAACATACCACCTCGTCTTTTTTGCAAACTTTGATGCGCTTAACAACGATCTTCAAACACTACTACCTCAAGATCTCACGCTAAATCTTAATGATTTTTGCACAAAGTAGATACCAAGGGCGTAACGAAGTAGGAGTTGAAGGATGTTTTTAAGGAAACCGGCGATAATCTTGGGCTTGGCGGTAAAAGTTCGGATTAGGCGCCATTTCATAAAATTATTGGGAGTGTGTAAAGAGTTTTGATTAACTGAAATGACAAGAAATGATAGGAAGAAAAAGCTGAGAGATTGTGTCCCAATCTGAAGAAAATTATTTTGCATAAGCTAAAACATTAAAAAAGGCACCAGAAAGTTGATTAAAACCATCAAATAGCTTTCAGTCTGTAGATTTTTATTTCAGAGAAAGCTTGCGTTATTGAAAATTGCTTCAAAAAGTGCATTTTCCAGCAAACTAGAAACATCAAAATTCGGAATTTTTTTCTTCGGCGGCAACCATAGTGCCGCCTCGGACAGTATAGTTATATCCTGGGCTTGCTCCGATATATAGATCTAAAGGATTGGAAGTTCCTGTATTATCATGTAAACAGATGTTGTGAATGGACACAATGTATTGCGGCAAATTTGTAGCGAACCCAAACAAGGCCTGCCTGGCGCCGGCCTTTGGGCCATATTTTGAAGAAGACTTAAGTGTATTGTCCAGGAACTTCCATGAGTCTACCCTGGGTACCAGACTCACTATATGTAAAATAAAATATTATTTTATATATTCTATTTTTTTATATATATAGTGAGTCTGGTACCCAGGGTACCATGAGTCTAGAGCGTTGTCGTAAATATTTGGATGCATTTTCCGACCATCTCTAGAAGGTCTTCTTTGCAATTTTTGGCCGCCAACCATGGTGACGACCTTCACTAAACTCCTGAACGATCTTACCGCCCCCTCCCTACTCCTAAGGTCCCTTAATAATGACGTCCCTGATTATCATTGTTGTGCAGTTTGATGATACGGCCCCTACAATGATAATCAAAATACTGCTAGGCATGACAAAGAATAACATACTCTATTTGATATTCTTTATCACGTCCTGTCAGTAATGACTACCCCATCGCCCCTCTTTTGAAAGTCAGTCTTTCAGTACGGCACAGATAGATCGATACAAATCTGCGTGCTCCCGAGCACTTGCTCTCTTCTGCACAGTTCCACGACTTTGAAGGAAAATTTTGAAGATAGCTAAATGAGGGGCGCCCTTTTGACCCTTTGGCCCCCACCTGCGATCTCATCCCCAGCACGCCACTGGGGACGAGCATGTTTGAAGGTAGCATAATAAAAGGGCCAAAGGAAATCCCCCCAAATGGCAAGGGCTGCGAAATGTACTGACTTCACAATACTTCAAGATATAAGAGTAAAAATAAAAAGAATTCGAGAATACATTTTTATGATGTCAAACTTCCGAACTATGTTATCTTAGACTTATCTTTTGTTGTTTTAGACATACAAGCAAACATTTGTACAACAAGGGAAAATTTGAGTTGCGAAGAAAACTGGTTAGTGGTCACTGGGACCGAAAAATTAAAGAAAGGGTTGGTGAGATTTTGCAACTCGGTAAGTCATTTTGCAGTATGTAAATTGCACGTATAGATTTAGCATAAAGGTAGACGTTTTACAAGTCAAATAATTAGCTTTTGACCCAAAAAGCTTTGTTTATCTCCCAAAAATGTCTTCTTTTGAGATTATTTTTCGGAATAAATGAGACTCTCATACCGAGACATTAGCTAGATATTTATTCTTTCGTGATTGTCCGCTTCAATATTGAATTCTTATGGAGTTTTGCGCCATATCAGGCGTGCTGCTATGATTTTGGTCATTTTGAATGCATCATTTGTTTGTAGTTGTTTGAAGCGTGCCTTTATGGTTTCGGTTAAAACTACAAAAGTAACCGTAGTTTGGTGTCAAATAACAATGATTTCAATGTTTAGAGGGCTGAATACTGAGGGGATCCATGTATTTAGCATGAAATTCATTGCAAAAATCTGTTAAAATTAGATTTACCTGCTTTCGTTTCTCTTCAAGAAAGACTTTCCGAGTGACTAGTCAAAAAATAACTTTCTTCATTTCTTGCGCAAATGGATTTAGTAAAGAAAACCATTATCTGATACATTTAAATGCAATAATTGCTTTGTCCATGGGTTATTGCCGAGACAGAAGCAACTACTGCTTTTGGTGCAATTAATATATCCAGGGAGTGGCCTTCTTTAGCTTTTCACAGAGGGAAAACCTATTTGGGGAACTTTTTAGTTATGGAGTATTTCATTCTACCTAACTAAACCAGGATACGTATTTCGCTTTACTAATAATCCCACACATTTATATAGGACTCTGACAATATGTACTGAATAGCAGCTTCGTTCCAAAGCCTTTAAATTTCCACTATCGTGTGTTTTGGCCACTACGTATTCAGAGATGATCCTTAGGGTGGGGAGGACTAAAGGAGCATTCAGATTTTTGTTTGAGGGTGCTAGCTCCTGTTTGAAGACAGCATTCAAACTTAATGTTGTAACTCTGAAGCAAAAATAATATTTTATGCATCCTGTCAAGTTAATGGTACAATATTTTATGTTCTTTTCTCTTTGAATCTGTATAGAATCAAAGGAGCATGATCTACGTATTGGCACAGAGCAGCCTCTCTGCACAAACGGTCGAGGTGTTTCAAATCTGTTTGCTCTGTACATAAAGCTCTTGGATGTCGATTATTATATCAACGCCCATATTTGGGCCTTTTGTCCCATCTAGAAGGAGAACATAGGTCGATTTTTGGAAAACTAACCCATTGGGCACTTTCAGAAAAAAGAATCTTGAACCATTCCAAAAATAAAAAACACAATAGGTTACTCAGTTGGCATTTTTGAAGAAGGATGTTGGCTCCAGCAAACACTTTTTTGCTTGAGAAGCCTTTTTAAACTTTAATGTGCCAACTTTTCATGCAAGTTACTTTTTTATGAAGAATCACACAGTATCAGAGTATCTTTCATAAAGCTGCAGTTCCATAATTTTGCAAAGCATTTTGATATAAAAGAAACCCAAAACTAAATAAAAAGTAATTGTTGATATTGTTCCTGAGCTCAAGTAGAAATAAAGTAACAACTCAGTCAACACTTAACACATTGCATCAATGCAACTAGTTGACAGCAATGCTTTTAACACAACAGTTGTGACGCGAGAGAAGTCTCCAGACAGATGTGAGAGATTTGCCAACTTTCCTGTATATTCTAGAAGAAAAATACAGCTTGTTAAGGCCACAATTCGGGTTTTTGTCGTTTACTAGGTAATATAGTACCATATCGAAGAAGGCCAATACTGCATGATATCATAACGTATTCATTAAAGATGATATCGTACCAGTTCAAAATTTTATGGCATTTTCTTGGTCTTAAGAACGTGAAAATCTGGTTTAAGCTTTAATTAGTTGAGTGGCACACAAAGGGGCAAATATAACTGTCAGTGAGTGTCAGTATATCTTTGTTAGTAGAAAAACATTGCACAAATGCTATTAACTTAGCTACTAACAAAGGTCTAGCCTCAAGCAAAATTTTCTTCATTGAAAGCAAAATAAAATACAAACAATCAAATTTGGTACGAAGTGTCTAGAGAAAAAAAATATCAAAACAAACCTTGAAAATTTTTGAGAGATAAAAAGTGTTGGCAATATTTTTTAGAATCGTGATAATTTGACACATGTGGTCATAATCTTAATACAACCGACAAAGGTGAATAATCGAACCTCTTGTTCACGCCAACCGCATAAAGATGTCCATCTTTCCCAAAGGATATGTCAGTTGTCCCTCCACTATATTTCAATGGTCCTTTCCAGTCTGGGTCAAAGCAACGCTTGACATACAACCTCCTGTTCATACCAATACCAATTATCCTGTCGTAGTTATCCACCGTAATACTGGTGACCGAGCCTCTCCTTGAAAGAGGAATCCATCTGCCATTTAAACCAATTTTTATCCAAAGCTTGTTTCTCATTCCTACACCGATGATGCGCCCATCCAGAAGCTGTGCTACCGACTTCACGCAACACGAACGAGGGACTTGACGCCAAGAGGAGCTGTCTATTGAAGATTTGATATACATTTTGCGATCAAATCCAATACCGAGAAGGTTTCCATTTCTTAGAACAACAATCTTTGTTAGCTATAAAGAAAATAATGGAAGTCGTTTAGATTCAATGGTATTTCAACTACATTTGAACGGAAAAGTTCTGGACACTTGGGGCCCACCCATATAAACCACGTAATTCGATTGATTTCCACTTTGATAGGTTTAAAAAATTTTCTGTAAATGTTTGTAATTTTCGTATCTTTTAATATCGTTTTCCCTTCCTAACAGCTAACTGGCCCTTTGCTAACTTTTCTTTAAAAAAAAATCCAGCTCTATGTGCAAGCTGAGAAAAAACATACATTATCTCTACCATTAAAAAGAAGAATACAGCAACTTGAAGGCAACGTTTAGCTGCTGCGCTACTTTGCATTCAGCAAATGCAGCGAATTCATAATTCCTTTCCAAAAATCTGGCCATCTCAGAACATTTAGGGGCCCTTGGCAGTGGGCAGAGCCCCATTGTGCCCTGTCGTCAATGCAGCGCTGATCTTATTCTATATGGATAAGTTTACGAAATTTTCAAATTTACGTCTCTATCATTCCTGCCATGAGTTCAGATTTATAAGAAACTAGAAAGGTTCTTGACGTCGGAGCCCTAAAATTCGAAACTGTCATAAATATGAATGTGAATAACTTACTTTTTTGATGTCAGAAACAGTGTACCATCCTGAGTTGAGCGACTCCTTGAAGACTAGTCTATTTTTGTTGTTAACTGCCAACACCTTGACGTTAACTGGTCTTTCTTTAACATGTACAGATTTTATGCAACATGTGTGTTTTCCTCGGAACTTCCAGATGACTTTCTTGGCATCTTTTAATGCAGTTGTGTAGAGCCTGTTGTCTGTCCCGACGGCTGTTTCAAAAAGTGCCAGTTTTAAGAATAATTAATATAATAATTTTTAATAATTAATAATATCTCTTACGCCTTTCAGAAATTACAAAAAAATAAGTCTCTTAAAAATTGTCGAAATTTCAAAGTCTTTAAAAAACCATAAAACCTAAGACATCTCACCAAAAACTTACAATCGTTCAAAAAATTTTGAAATCTCGATAAGAAATCTCAAGAATTTCTTACAGTGGCTGAAATATTTTGCCAAATCTTGGAATACCGAATATACTTGTATTATACACCTTTTCGGGAGTGATTCGCCCCTTACCTCAACAGGACGAAGAAATAAAACAAATAACCGTACTAATCGAAATCAAACTACTGGGAAATCCAACTTTAAAAGATGGATTGGAAATTATTCTGCTTGACAATTAGCACCTATTTCTGCTTCAGTTGATCTAGTACTAAGAAAACGAACTTCTTGAGAAAAAAATAGAAGGTCCATTTTATGTTTTTAGGCTACGTTTTTCTATTTCTAAAAAGTAGTCCTTGAGCCATTTCAATCTAAGAAAACTTTAAGTAACTTTCGTTAATACTAATCCCGTGCATGTGTAGCTTGATAAAATGTTAATGATTCTAAATAACACTCAGGGGACTTTGACTTTTTTACCGTTGTGACCATGAAAGCCTTACACAATGAAAGTAGATCATAAAAATGAAAAGTTTGATAATCTTACCATAAGTCAGATGCGTATATATATCATCCCGGACAAAGATGTCTTTGACGCAGCAAGAACCAGGAATTATTTTCCATCGACCCTTTAGGCCTGGTCTCTTGTATATATAATTGTTCATTCCGATTCCGTAGATTTGACCTGATACCCCTGCCACTGCCTTCACTGTTCCAGAATAGGCGTATGGTCCTACCCAGCGACTATTCAAAGTTTTCTTGGAATAAAGCCGGCCATTCATACCAACTCCAACAATGACCTCTCTACTGCACATCTTAGTCTTGAATGTTGTCACATCTTTCACACAGCAAGAGCTAGGTACATGGTGCCATTTTCCATTTAAAGACTTCTTTATGTAGAGATGCCTGTTGAGCGCAAGATATCATGGTTATTCAATCGCTGAATAGAACATAGTTAAGCCAATGATTAAATAGAAAAAGTGCGAAATTACCTGTTTGTTCCAACTGCAAGTATATGTCCGTTGCTTAGGATATGAATCTGCGTTACGCAGCAACTACCAGGAACTCTAATCCATTGAAAGCTTTTGGCTGTCCCTCTTCTCATCCAAAGGTAATTGTCAGTACCAACAGCCAAGATTTTTCCGTTCAGTCTTACCCCAACTGTTTTTGACTGCTCACTGTTGGAGATGCTTGAAGCAATCCAGAATAAAACGGCAGCGTAGAATAGCATTGTCCAATCTCCGCAAGTCTGCAAAGTCCAATCATGCAATCAGGGCTTAGACCCTTTTATCTTTCTTTAATTTTTCGTACATTAATAAATACCACTTACTGTACATAAATTCAGTAGGAACGCTAACCACCTTAGGAAACTAAATGTGCAATAAAACAGCTAGAATTGCAAAACCACGTCATTTACTGGTTCACACATTCCTTTTTAAAAAAGTTTTTGAACTCTTGAGGACCTTGAGAAACTGTTATTGTTAAGAGGATTTTAGTACCAAAATCGCTCAAATTCTTAGTTTTTTGTAGAGAATACATGAATTGAAACTGGGATCCTTCTCTTTTGAAGTCCTTTTTTAAGATAAAATTGTCTAATATACATGGAAGTGGGAAAAAATCATTAATTTTCTTGTAAACGTTCATATTTTTTGTTAATTTTGTGCTTGTTTTTGCTTTCACATTTAATTTCTTCAAAAGGTTTCTCTGATTCGTGTTAAAATCCTATAGCGTCCTCAATACCGGCCATTTTGGGCCGGTGTCCTATATTAAGAAGAAAGCGGCGAAGAGAACTTTTTGATAAACGATGAGAACGATCAATAATGGTATTTTTTGGACTGATATTTATAATAAGTTGAAAAAAGTCTGTTTTCAAAACTGCTGCAGACCTAATCATGTTTACAGTTTGTAACATTTCGTTTGGTTTTGTAATAGGAAAACAGGTTCAGAGAGCATTTGATTTCCGATGCTTCAGTCGATTCACATTGCGCAAGCGCAGTCTATACAAAACTCTTTTTGGCGTAACAAACTTTCGAACAAATCAAATTTTGGACAATCAATGCATGTGCGGCCTATGGATTTGGCATTGGGTTTTCTGCAGATGTCGGCTCAGCACAAGATCAACATTCAGTGTGAATTGGCAATGGTGAACGGCTTTTAGGATGTGGATGCATTTCCACAAAACTGTGCAACAAAATATATTGAAAAAGGTCTTGATCAAAGCGACAGCTTGTTGTGTAAAAGATTGTCGAATTTATTCTTCCTAAAGTGATAATTCTTTCGAAAACATAGAATCCTTCAGGGTTGGTGATAAAATGTTTATTCTAATCATGCTCCCTTGACGTTAACTCTCAGGGAATCTACAGAATTATCCTATCAAGCCTTTGGAAAATGAATTATTTTCCTCTTCTAAACGAACAAACCACAGGTGCCGCGGCGGCGGTAAAGGCGCTCGACTGCCATACCAGCACTCCGGGTTCGATCCCGGCTCGCGGACGGCCCTCAGTTCACTCAGCTGAAAATGAGGTAAAAGCGGCGTGGAAAGGAAGTGGCCACCCTACAACACAACGCCGTGGTCCAGGACGATGCGCCCTAACAGTGCATTCCCCAACGTTCGATATTGAATACAGGACCAAAAAGAAGAAAAAAACGAACAAATGTATCGAAGATATTTAAATAAATTTTTGCTGTATTCTTAGACAGCAAAGAATTCATTTAATTCGTAGAAGTAGTAGATAAAGAATTGGATGACGAAAATATTTCAGTTAAGTCTACCATGCATTTTCTAAGAACAAGACGGCAAAGTATTCAACAAAAGTAAGTTGGAAAGAACACCAAACACGAAACTGATTTGAAAATGAATGTAAAATCGGTAAACAGCTGTAGGTATATCAAGGGAAAGATGCAAGAAAACAGTAAAATGCAAAATAGAAAGGACAATTTCTACACTTTTCATTAATATCTAAATAACTACATAACGAGCCAGTCTTTGAATCTCTAAACACAAAAAAAACATATAAGTGGCTCAAAGTAACTGTTCCTGCACTTACCTCTTAAAACACAAGTTTCTTGTCTCGCGCTCATTCGAAAATGAACTGTGATGCTAGTACGGCTTCAATTTATACAGTTTTATGTGACAATAGCCGGACACCATTGTGTCGATAAGAGCCCTACATGCTAGATTGAAAGTGTTCCTGTCCACGTGAGTGTGCAGCGAACCATTTCAAAACATTCCAGGAAAAAATGTTTGTCTCAACAGCAAAAAAGAAGATTCAAAATTTTCACTCTTTTCTTTACAACCTCGAGATATTTTAACATCATAGGGGGGATTTTAAAAACTCCACATCGTTGCATTTTCCGCTAAATCTTCATCAGCAACATCTGCACTGTACTCTTAAATATTGACAAGCTGAAATTGTTGGCCTGCTTAGCGCTGGTTCAGTAAATCAGTTCATAAATTTCCAGGGAGACCTTGTTTGAACAGCTCAAATAGGCTCAGAATTCACATTCTTTGCAATTCAAAATTAAGACAAAATACTTCTAGGTGTCATTAGGGGAGGTGAATTTATATTCCGTTGTTGCCTTCTCCTTTTTTCCAAAACTTGGTTAAATGAAATTTCATCACGTTTTATATGTGACAGTGTACGCCTTTTCGTTGCCTCTTGGGCTTTTTTGGCACAGATTGCACGATTGTGAAGTTTGTATTTATTGTAGCAGTGCTCGAGTAAGCATTACATTGTGTCTTTTATACGGCTAAAGCAACAAGCGTGCAAGTGTGCATCGGCCTTGAGTATAGGAACTTTATGTTGGTGTGGTGAAACTAGCCTATTGACACTTTCCTTAGAAATAATTCCATAGATTGTGTTGACATTCAATAAAGAACACATCGTTATTGTGTTCAAACTTATTAGCGCATTGAAGCGTAGTTGTTGTTGTTTTTCTTACTAGTGGTTATGCGTTGGTTAGAGCCTAGATTAGGTTTAAACTACGTCTCATTACCTTTTCTATACCTCATAGCAAAGGTTTTTCTTTTGCGACCCTGCCCACCCAACCCATGTCTAGGTATTTTCAAGACAGGACTTTAGAAAGGACAATTTCTACACTTTTCATTATTATCTAAATAACTACATAACGAGCCAGTCTTTGAATCTCTAAACACACAAAAAAACATATAAGTGGGTCAAAGTAACTGTTGTAAAGTATTGCGTAGCGGGGTGCGCAGGACAACATTGTGTCGATAAGAGCCCTACATGCTATAACCCTAGATTGAAAGTGTTCCTGTCCACGTGAGTGTGCAGCGAACCATTTCAAAACATTCCAGGAAGATGTTTGTCTCATCAACAAAAACTAGGTTCAAAATTTTCACTCTTTTCTTTACAACCTCGAGATATTTTAACATCATAGGGGGGATTTTAAAAACTCCACATCGTTGCATTTCCCCCTAATTCTTCATCAGAAACCTCTGCATTGTACTCTTAAATGTTGTCAAGCTGAAATTGTTGGCCTGCTTAGCGATGGTTTAGTGATTCATTTCATAAATTTCCAGGGAGACCTTGTTTCAACAGCTCAAATAGGCTCAGAATTCACACTCTTTGCAATTCAAAATTGAGACCAAATACTTCTAGGTGTCATTAGGGGAGGTGAATTTATATTACGTTGTTGCCTTCTCCTTTTTTCCAAAACTTGATTAAATAAAATTTCATAACGTTTTATATGTTACAGGGTACGCCTTTTTGATGCCTCTTGGGCTTTTTTGGCACAGATTGCACGATTGTGGAGTTTGTATTTATTGTAGCAGTGCTCGAGTAAGCATTACATTGTGTCTTTTATACGGCTAAAGCAACAAGCGTGCAAGTGTGCATCAGCCTTGGGTATATAAACTTTATGTTGGTATAGCAAAGGCTTTTCTTTTGCGACCCTGCCCACCCAACCCATGTCTAGGTATTTTCAGGATTTAACATGCATCTTTATACTTCTTTTCTTTGTGCATTAGTTAATGGCCGTATGGCTTGCGACTTTTTGCATGAACAAGGTGTTGCTAGTCGGCGGAAAAATGCCATTGTTTCTTCTTCTCAATCCACTCAAAAATGGTTGGGATTTATTTATCTCCATCTTTGCGACTAGTGCACGGACATCCCAAAAATAAATGGTCAAAATGATGAGACAACGCCACCTTCAGTCTTATGATTGACAATGGTAAAATATTCTGAGGACCATCTTACCCTTCTTTGCTAACGGTTTTTGTTTGTTAGCCTGGAATAAATGTTAAATATATTTTCTTCTCTAAGAATTTTTCACAATACTCACTAAAATTATGATCAAGGTAAAATTGTCTGCTTCCATTTTCATTTTGATGTCTACTTCCTTCTGCGCAAAATTAGTTAAGTTTGTTTCATTTCAAAAGCCCAATCGAAATACAAACAAGCATCTTTGAACATTAATGCGTTGCAATTGGCAAAGAAGTGAAAATACAATTCATGGTTTGAGACTTTGAGGCTTTAAATATCAAGCTTTGGGGTTAAAGAAAAGGGCACTATCGACACATTTTCGTCCCTTTCTTATTCTACTTGCTTGCAAGCAATTAAATTAAATCACAACCAGTCACTTCAAGATGGAAACAAAGATTCCAAAGTGATTAACTTCCTTGTACCCTGGCTACCATACCCATTTTATATCAAATAAGAGATTCTGCTTCAGTGCGCCCGGACATCGTTCCAGTCGACTCATTTGAAAGAATTTTAGTTAATTTGACAGACTAGGCCTGTAAAACCAGACTGTCGGATGAATAACATAAATACTCAGTAGTCAGTGGAGATTTGGGAAATCTTTAAGCAAATGTATTCTATATAGTTCTGAAGAGTCAACATTATTGATACAGTAAAAATAGACTTTTCTGCCTAAAGATTCCAATCAAATCAGATGTAAAACGCCATTTGGCAACAAAAACATGTGCGAAGCATGAAATTAAAGTTAGCTCAATGCAGTTATAAAATGTTAATCGTTAATAAATTTCGTAAAAAACTTAAAATAAGTTTAAATTTTGTGTACTTTCAATGTCTACTTTCTCTTCTTTATCTTATATAGAGTGAGACTGGTACCAAGGTATAATTTTAACCTTTGATTAACCCTAGCAAACATTTTTGTAAAGTAGTTTTCCCTTTTTGTATATCATAACTTTTCCTTTTACTGAATGGATATCGTGTATAAACAAGGGGGGGGGGGCTCTCTCCTCGATTATTTTACCTATTGAGAGAGCTCCTCCTTTAAGTAATTCCCTGCATACAATTTTTACCCACTTTTGTCTTCTTATTTTGTATCATTGTATTAATCTCATTTGAACATTGTCTTACTTCCTTGTAGTCTTGTTGGTTATTATTAAATTGTATGTAGTGGAATTATTAATATATGAACTGAACAGTGCAAACGCTGTTTCACTAACGGACACAAGAACTGTCAATACATCGGACAAATAAGCAGACGACTGAAAGAAATCTGGTGTTGCAGAACACTTCTGTAGCCCAGAAACTCAACGACAAACGAGAGAGTGTCCGACGAGCCAAAGAGCAATACCTCATTGGCCTGGCAAACACTCTCACACCGAACGGCATGAACAGAACCACTGACCGTTAACCTTACAGCAACATTATCATTATTTCATATTAAAGTACTTCATCCCCATTACATTTTCATTCCACAACAACCAACCACCCTCTTTCATTCGCCACTCTTCCTTCCTCTACCACTGCGCTGCATTCACACCATTCCACATCAACCAATCCGACACCACCATCGCCTTTTTTAAATGTGTAAATTTTTAGCCCGTTAACTTTTGCTCTGATGAAGCCCCGTATGTCGGGGCGAAATATTAGCCTTTACTGATTTACGTGTATTTATTGTTGTTTATTCTCGGCGTATTGCGGTGTTTCATATTTGCTACATTGTTTTGGCCCACCCATTTAGGTGAAACATTTGTTGCAATGATAGACAGATCATCAGCAAAAAATACATAAACACCCTTCACAGAGGCTTTAAAAATATCATGTTGAAGAAAACAGGGAAGAGTATTTGTTCCTGTGGCAGGGTTGCCATTTGGCCTTACGCCTAAATTCCTCAATTTGGCCGTTTCTAAAACCCTTGGCGATCGAAAATTGATATGACGAAAAAACAAAAGTTTGCCAAATTTTTTCTACGTGTTGCAAACCACGAAGAAAGAAAGAAAACGAAAATTTGTACACACTTGTTATCTATCATTTTGCTAAAACATTTTCAAAGTTGCAAATGACGAGCCATAAGACATAGAAGTAAAAGACAGCAGCAAATTGAAGATAAAAGCAAGTGAAAGCTTTTGTAACATACAAATCCAATTTTGATTACACCTTCACCTCAACGCAATTAGCAAAAAAGTAGCTTTGTGTATATTTTGTGTGGCTGGCCGAATTTGGTCCACAACCGTATCTTATTTGACCGTAAACTATTCTAAAAATCTGGCAACCCTGATCTGTGGTTCAATATCTTACCACAGGTTAGGAGTTGTGATAGCCTTTCACATTGACACTTGATTTTGATAGTTTTTGAATTTGGGTCTCTTGAGCGAGAGAAACAAGAGATAAGAAATTCAGATGTAGTTAGCATTAAAACATTGATTTTTATTGATATTATTTAGAAATCAGTGTCTGTTCTGCCTCCGCGCTGCTTCCGTTCCACCAGGTTAACAAGACCAGATTTCCCCACAGCTCTCTTGGCTGCTTCAACCTTGTCCTTGAACTTGGTTGAGATGGGCAGCTTTAAACGCCGACAAAGATAGGATTGGACTCAACCTGAATAATGCCACCTTTGGCATGTGCTGTAGGAATATAGGTTAAGGGCCTGTTGAAATGAGCAAATTTAACCCAGCCCATAATCTGGCAGGTGGTATGAAATCATCAAATGTTTACATGCAGATTCTATCCCACCTTCAGCTGTATATGAAGAAAATCATACCACCTTCCAGGCTGTGTGCTGACATTCGGAACAAAATTTGATCGCGTTTATATGAACATTTCATCCAATCTTCCAGCTTTATCCCACCTTCCTGCATTTATAAGGAAAAAATTCATCCTACCTCAATGGGATCTCACCTCTCATGCAGTGGGATCCCACTAAACCGGGCTGGCTGCTTATTTGCCAAATAAACTCAAGTTGAAAAACACAAAGGATTTCATGGAAGAGTAGGATCTCACCTCTCAGCTCGCAGGCTGGAAGATGGGATGATTTTCTCCATATAAACAGGCCCTAAGAAAACAGTGTGTAAACAACTCATGGAAAAAATCAACCTTATTGACCATCCCGTCAACCCTTATTGAAATCACTATTGATTATCCATGCATATTTTTTAACAACAAGAATCTATCAAGGATGACTTCGCACAAACTGCTCGCATAAATTTCATTGTTGCTTAACGGCTTAAGTTTTTTGCACAGAAGTAGCTTGCGTACGGCTTGTATTTATGTTTTGCACTGCCAAAAAGTTTACAAAAAGTGCCGCCATTTTGAACAAGGTGTTCCATTACTTTTGATACCCTAGTGTATTTATGTAGCAAGCAATATTTAACGTTCAAGCATTGCATCATTTCCCTCCTCTTTAAGAGTTTGATGGACTTTCTCTGGCACTTGAAACACGACCTTCAGCAGGGGCGGGCAACAATGATTGCTGTACTTTTATGAATAGCTATGACCTCAGAAATCTGGTAAAGGAGCCAACCTGGTTCAAGGCTAACAATCCTCGGTGTATTTACCTAATCTTAACCAACAGATATAGGAGCTTCCAACATACCACCACTACCGAGACAGGTCTCTCTGACTTTCACAAAATGATAGTCACAGTTTTGAAAACGACGTACCAAAAAGCTGGACCTACTGTTATTAACTGTAGAGAATATAAGAAATTTTCGGAGCAGACTTTCAAACAAGAACTTAAGGAAGAGTTTGCTAGCATTAAAACGACTGATTTAGACTACAGTTCTTTTCAAAATTGCTTTGAGAAGGTACTTGATAAGCATGCACCGATGAAGAAAAAATAAGCGAGGGCCAATGATGGTCCCTTCATGAATCGAGTTCTTCGTAAAGCTACTATGCTGCGTTTTAGGTTGAAAAATAGATATAATAAAAGCCGCACAGCTGAACATTGGGAAGCATTTCGTCGACAGCGTGTTAAATTGTGTGTCAAATTATTTAGAACGGAAAAAAGAAATTTCTACAAAAATTTGAATACTTCTGATATTACTGACAACAAGAAATTTTGAAAAACTGTAAAACCTGTCCTTTCTGATAAAAGTCGATCGAACTCAAATATTACCCTTATCGATAATAATAGTATGATTTCCAATGATAAGGAAGTTGCGGAAGCCATGAACGATTATTTTATATCGATTACTGACTCATTAGGTCTGACAGGGAACAGGGAGGTTACCATAAGTACAAATGGTTTATCAGATCTTTTAGAAAAGGCTATAATGAAATATTCAAAACACCCAAGCATTAGGAAAATTCACAGTTTTGCTCAAATTAATGGCTACTTTAAATGCCAAGAGGCTACTTTGGAACAGATGCACTCTGAAATTGAGGGGCTTAATCCTAAAAAGGCAACAACCTTTGGAAATATACCCCCGAGAGTGCTGAAAAATAGCTCTGGCATTTGTTCCGAATCGTTGCAGCTTATATTCAATAACTGCATTCAAAATGGTGTCTTTCCGGAACTATTAAAACTAGCAGATGTCACTTCCCTCCACAAATCGGAGGAGAAAACCAGTAAGAAAAATTACAGACCGGTTAGAGTATTACCAACTGTTTCAAAGGTTTTTGAGAGACCAATTAGTGCCGCTTGCCTATTGAGAATGTTACCAATGGAGTCCTAAGGTGAAAACGAACTCCTTTTGTCTACACAGTAGCGGTTTTTTCGTGCTTATGTAGATAGATTCCAAAACTGCTAGGTGGAACGACGATCGGGCTTTACCAATAATCCCAAACATGTCGCCATTGTAGTTTTTTGCACAATCTGGGTTTTCTATACAGTCTTGCACAATCTTGGTCAACCTATACAATCATGTCCTCGTGTTTTCTGATTGGCCTATTTCGATCCACAATTGGGTATATATATTTCCTAGCGTAGAGTTTTCGATCTATGTTCTGACGTTTTAAACTCTGAAGAGTGTCAGACGAAAAGCTTTAGTTTACTAAATGTTTGTTTTTTTCAAAGCCATTTACAAGTTTTGTACCACCAAAAGACTGTTTGGATAAACTGATTATTGATTATATGCAATCTTATTTATCGTCACTTTTATGCGGTTTTCTTAATGTGCAGCACGCATTAGTTCGAATGCTTGAAAAATGGAAAGTAAGCTTAGACAGGGGTGAAAATGTTGGCGCAATCCTAATGGACCTCTCGAAAGCCTTCGATTGTATTAAACATGATATGACCTTCTTATAGCAAAACTAGATGCTTACGGATTCAGCCATGAAGCACTGTGTCTTGTTAAGAGCTACTTGGAAAATAGGCATCAGAGAGCTAAGATAAATGGATCATTCAGTACCTACAAACAACTGTTCCTTGGTGTTCCGCAAGGATCAATTCTTGGTCACCTCTTCTTCTACATAAATGACTTACTTCTCTCCTTAATGGATACGGATATCTGCAAATACGCGGATAATACAACTCTATATGCGTGCGATAAAAATCTCAATAATGTAATTGCAAGCATAGGCGTAAACTTAGGGGGGGGCTCTGGGGCTTCAGCCCCTCCTGAGGAAAACCAAGGGGGGCTGAGCCCCCCCCCTGGAAAATAAGGAAGTGCTTCACCAATTTTTAGATTAGTTTGTTATATTATTGGTTCCACGTTTAAACATTTTGTGTGCCTAAATAGAACTGATGATCTCAACCTAAAGAAACTGATTATGATTTAAAAATACACTTTCCATCATCTCATGTGTGTTTTATTTTCCTCGATAATGAAAAATGCACGAAAAAATCACCTTTAAGCCCTTAGCTAATCCATTTTCTATCCTGTGACACCAGCAGCTGCCATTAGGAATTGTCATTAATTTTTTGAGCACCCCCCCCCCCCCTGAAAAAAATGCAAGTCTACGCCTGTGATTGCAAGGCTAGAGAATGACTCAAGTATAACTATCCAATGGTTCGCTGATAACTTTATGAAATTGAATACAAACAAATGTCATTTACTTATTCTTGGCAAAAGTTCTAATCAGCAGGTCAAAGTTAATGTAGGAGATTCTATCATAGAAAACTCGGAAGAGGAAAGCTACTAGGTGTTGTCGTACGCCGGGCTGGGGATGCTGGTGGCTATAGACCCCAAGCGTTTTTGCTAAACTAAGATATTCAGGTAGTGGCGCCAATTTGCCTAGATAATACCCTCCCCTACTCCGAAATATGCTTCAATTTAGCGTCCCTGAAGCCTCAAAGTTCAGCAATTTTGAACATTCCCCTTCCATATAATACTGTTCTTCTAACATTGATTCTGATTGAAAGATTCAGGGTCTGGGACACAGGCTAGACAAGGCCTACTTCGAGGCTGTGACGTAATGATTTGATTTTATGTTTAGGGCTGAAAGAGGTTAGATCCCAAAACCACCGAAAATTCGTCACATTGGACTTTTCAAGTTGTTCTTTTCAGGGTTACGCTTGATAAAGTATCGAAAATGCAAAATTACGGTCATATGCCAATGCCGCAGCCTCCAGGAGGAGTTAGCTATCGGCCAAATGCAGGGAACTGGCAATCGTCTGGTCCTGGGCCTACTTCATCGTCGCAACCGCCTTACCTGCCGTATGGACCACCAACAAGCCAGCCTTATTCTTATGGTAGTATGCCAACAACGTACGGGACAACATCTTACACAACGAGTACACCTGCCCCTTCACAAGACTCTGTTTTGGACAACGATATGAGAACATTGATAAAAAATTTAAAATCTACACTTGAACATGCATCGATGGAGGAGCTCGATACGCTATTAAAAAATGAGGACAGACTCAATGGATTAATAGAAGAGACACAGCAGGTAATAAACAGGAGAAATTGGAAGGTCATAGTCAAATAAGTTGGGCATTTGAATTTGTTTAGCCATTTCCATCCCTCAAAACGGGTTTAATTTAAAATAAGAACCACTATAAAGGTGTCAAAATGCTATGGTGGTGCCAAGAGATCATATTGGAGGATTCTCCCACGTTTTTCAAAACATTATCCAGTTATTTCGTATAAACATGATAAAAATGCATTGGATAGACTATAGTCATTTCTTTTAAGGAGAAATACACCTGGTGTAAATCACTAAAATCAAGCCAAATTTGCTTGGTCATGGAGGTCTTGCTCAATTTTGTCTCTCTTTGTGGTCGCTGGCAGCATCACTAAGTGAAAGACTTATGTGTGTTTTCATTCTTCAAATTTACACCTATGGCAAAGTATCAAGTTTCTACAAGTGATGCTACAAATAAACAGAGGCTCAATCCTTTCACATATATATAAGAAATAAAAGGTTTCATAAGAGGAAAAATTTTCAAGTTGATAATCACTGAGTCAAAAGGTAAACACATCAACGAGCTTGGGCCCCAACTTTGCTAAGCAATGGAAACAGTTTGCAAGTTGCAATGAGGCAAGGTTTGTGGGACAGTGGAAACATTTTTGTTACTTTACATGAAGAATTTGTGCCAATACCCTGATAGATCTAAGGGTCATTCCTTGTCAATTCAACAAGACCTTGATACCTACCAGCTCAGATTTTCTTCATTTTCATTTTGCAAAAAAATCCTGTTTAGAAATATGGTTTTCCAAAGTTTCACACCAATAGCTTTTATATTGGCTAAAATATCGCAATTTCAAATTTAGTCATTTTTTAGGTAAAACCACTGATCGGCGGCCATTTTGAATTTGTAAAAAACCAAACAATATCTCTCTAATTTGTCTGGCACTCTTTGCATTATCATTCCCAAAATGTTCCTCCCACAATTTTCATACCTGCAGAATACAAAAAAATGCTAAAAACCTTGCAGGACTATTTCTTTCACAGCTATTGCATTTTTAGAGTAAGGAAAACCTGTTATTGCCAGTTTCAGCAAAATGCCATACAACCACTATATAACTGAAAAAATCTTTATGTGGGACAAGTCTGATCTTGATGAAATTTTGCGGGCTTGGTGCTTGTACATTAAGGTTTAACAGAGTGAAATATGAAGTTTGAGAATCATTGGCAGGCATATTTACAGACTGATAAGTACAAGGGTAGAAACCGGGGGGAATTTCATTGCCGCACTCCATTTTATGGATAGATGATGTGTCAACCAAACTAGATACACCAACTTACATTGGACAGCAAGTCAATTTTGTATCAAATATGAAGTCTTGATGGGTTTGCCTTGACATTTACAAGTAAAGTTGATGGTTGGTGTCAATTCCAACTTTTATCTGGTGAACTGACATGGAATGACCCCTAATTTAAAAAATGAAATTTGTGATAGATCATGCCCCTCAGATCATGCCCTCAAAATTTCCTCAAAAGGTAGATCATGCCCTCAAAATTTATCAGCCAAAAAATGATAAAAACAGGCCTTTTTGTTAATGTGAGCAATTACTAGCAATCTTGTCAGCACCCATGCAAACTCAGCCATGCAAGTGTTTGATCATTGCATAAAACTGTAACTGGTGAGGAATAAATGTTTCATGAATTCTAGTCATCTTTTGTAACCCAAGCAAGTAACATAAACGATACAAATATACATAGTGGAATCTCTTCTATGTATGACTGTGGGTAACAATTTCTAAACACCCTGTTACAGGCTATTTTTCATATTGCAATTCAATCAAGAATTCATAAGCATCAGGCACTGCAGAGTGATGGGAAAAGTGGGGGGTCTTAAAAAAGTGGGGGGCTAAAACCATATAAAAAGAGCCTTTACTGGTAGTTTATTACTTAATATTTGGCATTTTTTGTGAAAAGTTGGGGGGGGCTAAAGCCCTCTTAGCCCCCCTGCTCGGTGGTGCTTGAGCATGGATTGCTTTTGGTATCTGGGAGGTTAAATTAGTTATATACCAAAAAGTTATGTAACAAAATTTTCACTACCTAGAGTTAAAGATCTTGACAAGTAACTAATGGGGCCCTTCATTACCTGACTGATGATTTACAATACTTCCTCTCTTCTACATGATTTAGCTTGTTCTTTGAAGAACCTTTAAGAATTTACTATCTTTCACCTGATAAATAATTTTAGTAATGAAAACTTTTTATTCTTGTAATGTTCCTTCATTGACAATAAGAAAGAAAAGTAACTGAAAAGAAGTTTTGTCTTCTATTATCTATTTCACAAAATAAATCCAAAAATTTCTGTGAAAAGCAGCCAAGCCATAACAGTAGGTATGATGGAGCCTTATCATCTCTCCTACTTGATTGAGAGCTTTCAAGGTTCAGACTTGCAACGTTGTTAAATGTCTTTAATGTGCAGTACATCAGAGTTTGTAGCTCAAAATTTAGAAGGTGAGGTTTGACTCTCCTTTTGTAGCTTGATGCCATAATTGGGAATCATCTATTTAGCTTAACAATGAGAAAAGTATTCAAGGTGGCTGAAGCATGCTCAAAAATCGCATCAACTCCAATGTAACATTGTGAGGACTGGTACACAGTGAATAAGGGTTTTCACAATTAACTTAGATCTATTGCTGAGATTGTCTGTTGCATAGAAAGACATGTTTTTCTAGTGTTTTACACAAAAACATGTTTTCTTCTGAAATTCTTTGACAGAAAACAGCTGTTATTTGAGCAGGCAGAGCCCCCATGCTCATCCTTGGCTTTGTGCTTGGTCTCTTCCCACTAGTCATTTTTTATTACACTAAAGCTTGGAACAAAAGTGTCAAACTGAGTTATGCAGGTACACATTATTTTTGTTTAACTTATTTTGTGCAGAACGAACATCTAGAATTTCCTATTCCAAAAATGTTAGTTGTAACTGGCATATTATTTAATTGAAGATCAAAAACCTGAAGCAGAAGAGAAATGAACTCATTGACAACAATAAAGAGCAAGCAACATTCAATTTATCACTGCAGCCTCAGTTTGAGAGTCTTAAAGAAAAATTATCCGAAGCAGTATTGCTGCAATCTTCAAGAAAGGAAGAGTATGACATATTAAAGAGCAAATTAGGTATGTTTATTTCACATTGGCATTAACACTTTTTCACTGTATTTGCAATATCACTTTGGCATAGAGTCAAGTAGAAACATTGTAGAGCCTAATGATTGCTTTGTTATTTTCATTGATTTTACTGCAAAATTATATTTATAGTCTTTGGCATTGAAATATGCCATTTGTAATAATCTAATATGTTTCTGAAATTTCATAATACAACTAATAGGAACCATCCACAAAAGCAACTACATATTGCATGGTCATAAAAAGATGTTGACTAACACTATGCTTTCTTAGAAAACTATAATTGTTTCTCTTCTGTCAAACTGATCCCCTGTTGCAATTGATATAATTATTTTTCATATATAATCTAAGAGCCTCTAAGGACCAAGGTTCGCTAGAGGTAATTGGAATTGTAATAGAACTGGACCCTAATCTATAGAACAATAAGTGTGTTAATTTATGTTGCTTGTATTTTGTGGTGTGTATTGTTGTAATAGTACTATCTATGATGATTTTTTAGTTTTGAGTCTCAATACCAAGTTGCATTCTATTGTCTTTGCTCCTAACCGTTAACCACTACTCATCTGCCAGTTACAGCAACTTCTTATCTGCCAAAAAAACAGTTCAGTGGTTCTGTCGGAGATTCAGACATTTCATATTTAAAAACTGTAGATTTTAACTTTTGTCATGGGACCCCTTCTTATCAAAATCATTCTTTAGGTTGAGATTTCCAAACCTTAGGCTTGTCTTATATTAAATTTTAGAGAGCATTACTGGCAACTTTTCATTAGATGCAACTTTGGCACTCCTACAAACTTCAGCTGCTGAAAAGGATGGTGCATCTGAGGTGCCTATTTTTGAAATGATTTTACTGGTATAGCATGTGATTTAAACAACATTTGTTGCTTGGTTTCTATAGAAAATCTCAAAGCAACTTGGCAGTACAGAAAGAAGAGGATATTTGCCGGGCAATAATGCAAAATTGCCCTAAATCCTCGAATTGGCCCCCCTTGAAAAAGCCCCCCCCTCAAATAAGCCCCCACCCTAGAACTACAAATTGTCAGTAAGCCCCTTCGAATAAGCCCCCACTGCTACCGTTAACTCTCGAATTGGACCCCTCCATTTGATGATTGTTGCCATCTGAGGTTGCCTATATGGCGTTTCATTGAATTACCACAACAAATTCATACTTTTGGTAGTAATTAATTAAATGTTTATAAAGAAATTCCTACTAAAATAAACGAGGTCTTTAAATAATCCCTCCCTCGTATAAGCCCCCATCCCCTCGAATAGGCCCCCATCCAAAAATATAAAAAATAAATAAGTCCCCATGGGGCTAATTCGAGGATTTACGGTATAGACCATCTCTGTTTTTAAGAATTTTGTTGTCGCTTAAGCCGGAGCTTAAATATTCAAAATAACTTATGATGAGGAGCTTTTGGATACATGGCAAAAATGGATACATTAAATAGATATACTTTGACATGAAACTCTTAAATTCTGTGTAAGCCACATCATGTTTAAATCTGATTTTGAGTCCTTGGCTTTATTAGGGATGTAAGGGCTCACAATTTAAAGGAATACAACAAACCCTGCATTTGGTATGAAAACGTATTGATCTAGCCGGGTTAAAATTAAGGCAACCCTTATTATTTTGTAAAACGCAGCTAAATTAAGAAAATTTTTCTTTGCTGTCATTATTAACATTACAAGTAAAACCCTCCCATCCATTCAAAAGGATTGCATTCCTACTTCCCAAAAGAGTTTGATCTGTCATTTAAGAGTTAACATGTCAGTCTAATTCTGGCTACGCATGATGCACAACCTAAATATAGGGAGATAGAATAAAACAAAACATGAGATTCTGTCAACTGGCAACATTTACTACAAAACCGAGATTGTGCCAACTTGATCTAGAGGTGGAAATCGATCATTTTTATGTGGTACAATAATGTCAACTCAACATACAAAGCTTTTTCACTTGAGATTAGTCATACTGCGGTGTCAGAAGGGATAAGCCAAAAATCTTCTCAGAAAATTATGATTCAGAAGTCCAGGAACGAAATGGTTCCTTACGCTATGACAAGTCCTGACAAGAAATCAAAGTCACTAGCAATCATTGCTACTCAAACCAATATACCAAAAAACTCCCCTTTCATTATACTAAATGACAATCAACATCATAAAGGAGTCCTTGTCGGATCTTCATTCCAAAAGATGAAGAATGGCTACACAGATCAGACAAATCCTTATTGGCATTCGACGAGACAGAATTATCTTGTTAAATCAAAAGTCTGAAGCCAACATTGTATTATCCCTGTTGTCCGAAAGGGATATATTAACCACAAACAATTTCGTCATGACAATATTTCGGACAAATTGGCGCGATGAAAATTGTTGCTTTTAAGAGATTTTGAGAATTCGTATAAAAACTATTACACGAGGATGGAAATAAAATGTATGTATCCTTTTAATCAAGTCAGTGCAAATTCTTGCAAAATTCGATGCTTTCAACAAAAATTAGCTTCCAGGTGATCATGCTCCATTGATATTTACCGCTCTTGCTGACATTCAATTCATTTTGTCTCTTATTTGAAGTTATTCTGCACCATGAATTTGTTAAGTTCATTATGATGAAGAAATACTTTTACTCTTGTGAAGGCTCTTGCAAATCAACTGCTGGAATGCAAATTACCCATGGAGGAATTCCTTGAACAGTTCATTTGGGAAAGAACAAAGTATCATTTGCAAAAAATCAAAGCAGACAAGATGGCTGAAATTGTACGGCGAGGACCTGCTATGCAGCAACAAAACCCTCAGTATTACGGGTCAGGCTATGGTGGGTACTAACCCAAGTTATTATTCATTTAGGCTTAATCACTTTAAATTATGAATCTCATTTAACCGTGAAGTATTCTGTAAAACGTCATTACTGATTGATTATATAATAGCAGCATCTCCACAACCATCTACGCAATATCTGTAATAAAAGCCTTATTATCTATTTGCCTGAAGTTCGATTGAAGGAGGCTATTAATTTCAAGATTTTCGATGGTCAAGATACAGATTCTTCATAGGCAACAGTTTAAAGTAACAACTGTCAAAATTTACCTGCAATCAGTGACCACGGTTTGATATCACCTTATTACACGAATATAACACTGTACACCCATTAACATGTTAAGCAACAAATTTACGTTAGTTCCAAACACGAAAGTTCCTTGTGTTAGTTTCTGAAACCTCGTGCTTATTGCAACTATGCATTGAAAGAGAACGTCTTTTTTGATTAAAGTAAAGGTGATCACTTGTTACGGCTGCCTGTGCAAAATAAGAGCATGCCTTAAAAAACTTAAGTAGCTTTTTTCCAGTGAACGAAAGTTTCATGTAGAGATTACATCGTTCTACCCTATAATGATTTGTGCAAGTTTAATTTCTAAGTTTGATCAGTTTTTCCGTGATTTCTCTTTTGTTCACTTCAATGTCACATTTTTGGTGCATAAAGTAGGTTATGCCCAATTTTGATGATTTTGCGTTACTCTAATCTCGCGTAAACATTTTAACATCATATTTGGATTGATTTGAGATCTCCTAATTTCTTGTAATTAGGTGGATAGTCTGCATTATTAAATGTGACGACACTGTGTTAAAATAGTACTGTGAACTAACGTATCTAGGAAATCCCACTGTTCGATCATCTCTTTCACAGAGGCTGTGGTACCCGGGGTAAGGAAATTCCAACTCTCAGTGATGCCATCTTGAAGCCTTGTAATTTCTGGTAATTTTTGTAGTTAGTCAAAGTTATTTTTACCATGGGCAGAATTATATCATATTTAATAGCTTTGTTTGATATGGTGTTTTCCTCATTCGTTTCTGATAGGGTATAAAAGTGCACTGCAAATTTTCAAACGGACTTTTACCATGTCAATCAAAAATCTAAATTAAAAACGAATTCAAAAATGTTTCTGCTTAATTCTTGCTATTTAACTTTATTCTACAATTTTTCGGCGAATATACAAAACAATCTGAATCAACTCATTTCAAAAGAGAGCAAACTGTCAAAACCTTTCTATGCATAAACGTATTTCTAAAAGAAAAGGATGACAAGGAAAATCAAGGATTTTATCATGAGTTAAGTTTAATTCCATCTACATACAGTATTTCTGTCTCTTAAAATTCTACAACATTTGCACTTCATGTTATCAATCCCATTCAGTCGTGGTATTTGACTCCTGGAAACACACACAACATCTCAAATAACAAATTTGCTGCTGTCAGGGCCGTTGTTCCATTTCTGTCGTACGGAGGAGACACCTAGGGACAAAAAGCAAATGAAATGCCTCCACAGTCACCGCGCAGCTTTTGGGCTAGCAGGAGTTATAGTCCCTCTCCCATTTTTATGCAATGCTAGGTTAAAAAAAGTTTAGAGAACATACTCTTGAGCAACTTTGGAAAGTTAATTTTAACGGATTCGAAGAAGTAGCAGTTCTTTTTTACCATTGTTGTTTTATCTTGTTTAATGATATGTTGTAGTTTCTAGCTTGGTGTTAAAATATCCTCGAGCGAATTATATCTATTTTTTAGCAAGTGATGCCTGGTCTGAATCAGAATGTTAAAAAAATAAGGGAAATAAGCAAGTACTTCCTTAAAGGGATAATATTTGATGTTCTAAAGGCCGTAGCCTAAAAACGTTTTGGTCGCGCTCTTTTCAGCCCGCCCACTTTGCGGCGCTTGCGCCACCTATTCTTAGTCCATATTGAAAAAAATTTGATCAATGGTGACATTGTATCTACAATCTTTGACAGACCTGTTGTGACAAACCCGTAAACCCGCGCCCGGCAGCGTGCATGTTTATTCCAACCTCTACCCCCTCACCCATCCATAACTAAAGTGTACGCCCTTCAATAGCATTGAGCTGGGGGGGAGGGGGGTGGTTGGTCTGTCCAAGATTGTAGTTAAAGAAGTATATTTTATAAAAAATACAAACTGGAATATATTTCTAAGAAAAAGCCAAACTTTGGGAAATATTTTAGAAAAAGCTATACTTTTAGAAAAATGATTCAAAAAGGCACATTTGGGAAATTTTACAACCAGTTTTTGCTGACGAAACTTTTAAAGAAGATCGTGGCATGTTAGCAAACGGCTTTGTGTTTGTAGTTTCTACCGTATGTAGATCATCAACAGTGGTATAAGTATATTTCTATGTAAAAGGTGACTAAGGCTTGTTATCACGCTGTACGATGCAGAACCAAAGAAAGTACTGTTTATGACAATCTGCCTTAAAGTTTGCTAAGTTTATTCTTGTCATTGTGAAAACGGAAATGACATAAAAAATGGAAATGGAAGGGGATAAGAAGTTTGATAATATAACGGTGAAACTAGATTTCCAACACCTGTGTTAATATCTTAAAGTCCTTTTGGCCAGTTTCATGACAACTGCAACTTTCTTAAGATGTATGCAAACGAAATTGTAAATGCTAACAGTGTCAGTTAGTGTCTAACTAAACTTGGCGAAAGACCTACCTCAACAAGATCCCCACCAACGATATTCAGACCACGCAATCCTCTAATTATCTCCAGTGCCTGGATGATAGTCAAGCCTCCGATTTCAGGTGTTCCTAGAGCAAGAGTTAGCGCATATTACCAAGATTCACAAATGTCACATCCTTTTTAAACTCCGCTGTGAAGTAGTGGCAATTTTTTCGTGTATACCAACATATTTTATTATCCGCCTACACAATTTTTTCAAAGAGAATAAATTTTATAACAGGGATAGGCAACCTTTTTGGAGATTAGGCCAGATCTCTCAAGCCTTTTCTTTATGCGGGCCAAGTGTAATAAGGAAAACGAATACGATAGATTTGATACGATTGAAATAATTTTTAAACCAGTTTTCATTTGATTTTGCAAAAAAATATAACACTTACAAACCTCACTATTACAAGGTAGTTTGTAGGTGGCACACGTACATTGAACAAAAACTATTTTAATGATAATAATAAAAATAATAAGGAAAGTTTTCATTTCGATTCAATTACACTATAATAGCAGACCTTTCTATAACATATCTACTTTGCAACTGGCTAGCTTGGGTTTTCAAGATATAAATATTATACAGTCATGATAGCCTCTGCTCCAGACTTTCAACTCAGGGGTCTTGAACACAGGCTAAGTCGTAAGTGCAAAAGGAAGAACTAAAATCAAATTAGCCATGAAATTATTCAGGGTTTGGAGAAAACATTCTAGGGAGGAAATACAGAACTATCTACCAATCAGAGTTAAGCATTTCAGGCTATTCACTTTAATATTTGTAAACACTAAGTTATCCAGCAGCGCATAGTTGGCAATTGAGACAATTGATAAAATTGTGACAAATATGATCAAAATCTGATCGTCTTCTAATTATAGGATCTCAAAGAATACGTAACAACTGATAACGAAAAAAACCATTCCATTATTCCAAGGTTTAATGAAGATAACCTTATTTTAAGAAGATATGTTTCATTAAATATTTGCGAACGCTCAGGATATCATCCTTTCTGTGTCCTTGCCAACCGATAAAATATAAAATGACCCTATCATCACGTGAGCCACAAAAATTCTCTTCACGGGCCGGATTTTGGCCCGCGAGACGTAGGTTGCCCATCCCTGATTTATAAAAATATTGTGGCTTGAAGCTGGTGCAATAAAAGAGTTAACTAAAAATAATTACCAGCCTCAAGTTTCACGAAAGTTTTACTTTTTATTTATCTAAGTATTTTTAGCAAACAAGACAAGCCCGCTTTTCTCGCAAAAAGTCAAAGGTAAACTTATAATTATCCAGCTTGTATTTTTTCTGCTATTTTTCACTTCCGAAAATGTTTTCATGATAAGGAAAGACAGTCATAAAGACAGTAGGTACATCTTTCTCAAATTTAAACTTTTTGTCGCTTGAGAATGAAATAAGAATAGTTTCGAGCTCAGAATTAGAAATTTTTAAAAAATGTAGAGGTTCTGAGAGAATAATGGTATTCTTATAAGAAAACCTGTGTATTGTGTCCATCACAATCAAATCATACCCTCGCATTTACCTATTTTGTTCAGAAATGAGGGCAAAAATTTATCCTGCTCGATTAGTCATATACACACCTGTTCCTGGCGCATAAGCAGGATCCAATGAATCAATGTCGAAACTCACATACACTGGACCATCTCCCATTAGCTCTCGCACTTCTTCCATCAATGGTACCATCGATTTGTGCCAACATTCAGTAGCAGGAACAACTTTAAAACCCTATTAAGAAATAGGGTTTTAAAATATGTGAAACTTTAAGGAAAATATTCCTTGATTTGAATCGTTTTATCTAATTTCACAACTTTAAATTGAATAAAAAAGTCTAAAAATGAAAAGAAAATATAACTACCCACAGAGGAGGATTAAAGGCTTAGAACGTGTATAAAGACAATTAAAAGAGGCCAAAGGTCGGACGTCTTTAAAAAGGGTAAACTGAACTCTGCAAGTTGCAATTACACTTGCAATTACAGCAGGCAGCTGAAAACACTGGCAAACGAAGGTTCTTCTTATCTTCTGTGGAAATTTTTGTATTTGAGTGTTAAAGGAAAGGTTTACCAATTCAGATCGGAGTGTTGGAATCCACTGTATACTTTTTCAATAATCTCTGCTTTTTCGTCTATCACGTATTCCTCTCTTGTTTAGCTAAGATAATACACAAAAAAACATTTTTCATATTATTTGCAATTAGGAAATCTCCAGTACCAATTTTCTTGGTAGCTCATAGTCATCTTGGTATGTAGAGCCACGCAAGCCAATTTGTACAACTCGATTACAGTCCAACAAGCCCTCTTCTACAGCCATCAGAAACGGGTTGCCATGCTGGATTTTCTCACCATATAATTCTCCGTAAAGGTCTGTGTGTGCGTCGACGTGCACCAGCCCAAGCTTCCCATATTTTTCCTATGAATAGAAGGAAAATGTATCCTTGCCAGTGTGAAAAGATTTTAAATTTTTGCTACGTGCCATACTATTTGCTTAATGGTAAACATTTTGGATGCTTCCGTGTTGCCCACCATCAGCAAAGGAAACCCTAGGAAGGGTTCTTTAGAGGCCTATGGCAGCGAAGAAAGGAATCTCCAGCCATGCTTGACAAACGGGTTGTCAGTACTGTGTTTGTGTAAGGCGTGACTTCCAAATCTTTTTTAAATAAGAAAGTCTACGCATAAAACAAAACATGCCTTGAACACTTTGGAACAAGTTTGCTGGTCAGTCGATATTTTAATGACTCGTCAAATATTCTGATATTTTGATATTATTTTACATCAACATGAATTTCACAGTTCATCACTTACCAAAGATGGTAACGACTGTTGGTGGACTTTGTTATCATGCTATGGGCTGAAACACCATTAAAAACAAGACAACTGTAATTACGGCGTTGAAAAGAAACACATTTAGAGGCATGTTCTAGCCTTACTTTTTAACCTATTGAGATCCTTGGCTAGTTATATATATTTCGTTACTTCAAAATTCGATCATTATTCAGTTCGGGTGTTTGAAATTCTAAGAAGTGTCAGACAAAAATCTTGAGTATTTGTAAAAGTATAAGCTTCCTAATGCTATAACTTGATTATATATTGTTAAAAATTGTTAAGAAGGACAATTGTAGATGTATGTCTAACCTTTACAGCCTGGAGGAGAGGGTACGTTATCGTATGATCTCCACCCATTGCAAGCGTCTTGCAGCCATTCTCTATTAGTTTTGCCGTGTGTGTTTTTATCTGCTTCACTGCTGCAGGCAAATTGAACATGTTGACTCCAATATCTCCAACATCAGCAACCATGAGTGTTTCAAAAGGTGATGCCTCTGTTGAATAACGAATTTCTTTATGTTTTATGTCGATTCTGTTACAACGATGACAATTTGGTGTCGAATTACATTTTAAGTTAGTTTAATTTCAAATAGTCTAGAATCTTTCAGAAAAAATAAAGCTTTTTAACCGAAAATACTGAAAACCTTAAAACAAAATGCAAGTTGAGTAGAATAAACTTACCTTACATGAAATTTTATGCACCCCAAAGCTAGTTCATTATATGGAAAGTTTCAACCTACTTGTTGCAATGTTGTGTCTTCTTATCAGCACTGACTCTGTCCTAATCTGTCTTGGACCCATTCTTGTCCCTGAACGGTTTGTTGTCCCTGTGTCAAGAGGCACACCAACAAAGCAGACATCCAATCCTAAAGTGAGAGGTTTGTATCAACTTTATTAATTTTCATAGATATAAATTTCGTGTATAATAATGTAAAGAATAAACATGATTAAACTTAACAAAATTTCAACTACCTTAAATAAACAGCTTTTAACAGTTAAAACAGTTCTAAAGTTAGTTCTGGACTCAGTTCTTTGACTTTCGAAATTTCTTACACTTTTTTGGATTTCGACGTTTCTTCTATTTTGTTCCTTTTTCCTTTACAGGTCAATTCTCTATATGTTCTCTTCAATCCAGTTCTCTATATGTTCTTTATATCAAGCTTGTAAACTGTATAGATATTATGTATAACAACAATAATAAAAAGCTAAATAATAACTAGAGTTTCAAGCTTTCATTACGTAGTGATTACTTGGATTGGAGCCCAGTCTTCCTGGCCGCATTAACGCAATGCGGTGTCAGAATTGAGAATGTGGCCTATCACCTTTGACGGCCTTTAGACAATGGGATTTTCGAAGTCTTGCCAAATTTAAAAACTAACACGTTCTTCTTAAATCATGGACACATCTATGCCAGTGGTGGCGCCAGAGGGGGGGCAGGGGGGGCTACAGCCCCCCCGTCGGAGGAGGCTAGCCCCTCCGTCGGAAGATAAATTATGCTTGAATTTTTTTTGTCGGAGCGAATTTTTTAAGTTTTGGCGGAAATAGAAATTTCTAAAAGGACTGTTATCAGAATTCAGGAAGCTCATCCCAAAACAACTCATCGACACATCAATTTCATGGTAAATAATAATCTGTTATAAGAAGTTTGAATTGGTTGTTTAGATGTTCAGTACCAGGTGTTTTCCGCATGCTGTTAAATTTGATCTTATGTTATGGATAGTGCAGTTCGTCCAAATCTTGCTTGCTATAACCAACCTACAACATCGGAATATTTTTGTGCGATAGCGATATGGCAACAAATGTTACCCGTTTCAGTGTTAGATGTAGTATATGTAATGACGTATTTAACAATGATTACGCTGCCCGCCACACGAAGTCCAAGCACAAAGATTTGGCTGCAATGGGAAGGACTGCTCCTACGACGGCAATAGTTGAAACGGACTCGCAGCAGAGAAAAATAAAAACATTTTTTCAATCAAAAGGCGGTACTTTTCCAAAGAAACGAAAGGTTAATGATTTTGAAACTGAAAGAACAACAGAAGACCCCGAAGAACAAGAAGTTGAAATTTCGAAAATTCAAGACGAAGAGCAAATCGAACGTGGTATGTTATACGTTTTAATATTTAAGTCCTTTTAATACGAGGAAAAACACTTAGCAAAGGGCTTCAGCCATAAAAACAATCAAACTCATTTACGTAGTAGCTAAGCCATTTTACCCCATCCCAACCATACATATTTGTAGTGTTTTGCTTCTACGTACACGTTTTTTTATTTATAAGAAACTTGACTCAAGCCCAGAGTACTAATAGTTTCCAAATTTCTTATTTTTTACTATTTTTAAGGGAAACCATCTATTACTATTTACGATAAATCCTTCTAGTTTGAGCTGCACCGGCTTGTATCCATCGCATGCACTTTGCCAGTCTCTTCAGCCGAATGTGAACGCAGCTTCAGCTCTATGCGCCTCATCAAGAGTGATCTGCGCTCACTTATGAAGGACGAGCGTCTAGACAGTCTGATGATGCTAGGTATTCATCGTGCCCGTGGAAGTGCTCTTGACTTGGACTCAGTAGTAGACAGATTTAAGGCTAAGTTCCCGAAGAGTAGAATTGCTCTGTGAAACAATTTTGATTCTTGGACTTGAATTTTCGATATGTAGAAGTGCGTATTCCACCGCTTAGGTCTGTTCCTATAAAGTTACGTTGTGTTCCAGTTTTCCTTAAGTTCAGTTGGTTGCTTTTTATTTAAATTCATACTTTCCAAAGATAGGCCCTACTTGAATTGGCAACGTTTGATGAGTTGTAAAGATTTAGAGTAGTTTTAAGGTACTAGCCCCCTCTGTTTTTGAAGAAAAAAAAATTTCTATCGGAAAATTTTTTCCTAGAGGATCTAAAAGTTAAATTATTCATCTTCAAGATGGTATATAGACTTTGATAAATTTTGTGATATAGCTAGGAAATTTCGCCTTTTTTTAGAACCAGGTGTTTGAAATTTTCAAAAAATCTCCTTAGAAACGCCCTTAGCAACGAAATATCCAACTTTATAGCTCATTACACTGCTCCTAGAGCGTCCCAAAGGTGACTTTTTCTTCAAAGTAACATTGATAAGGCCTGCCATCTTTAAAACACCCAATAGAGGCGGTCAGCCTCTCTTTGAAAGCTTTTAACTTAGTGAAACCATCGTGAAACCATCGTGAAACCAAACTTGTTACCGAAAGTATTTTTCGAAATGGGAAAGAGCTCAACTAAAAAACGAACAAAAAGATCCTTTTGCGGAAATCAACATGTGATTGTTAAAAATGAAAGTAGCTTTAAACGTAAGCGTGCAGGTCGACCATCAAAGAGGAATTTATTGACTGTCCTACAGCAAGATTGTCCACCAGTTGCTGGGCCTAGTCATTCGTCAACGCAACATCCTGACGCCGATACACTTGTGTCCACCCCACTAGCTGGAAAGTCTGTTTCTTTTAAGAAACTTTTTGGTGCTAGGAGGGTCAAGCATGTTGAGCAACCTGAAAAACTAGCAACAGGATATCGCTTTTTTGACATTGGCATTCTTTCAGGCGTTTTTGACATGTTGGTTTGTCCTGACTGTATGACACAGTCACTGAGCCTTGATGATGACTTGCCAAGAAAGAATGGTTGTGCCAGTCGGCTGATGCTAGTTTGCAAAGAGTGTGAATGGTCACATATTTTTTTCACCTCAAAGCAAATAAATGGAGCATTTGAAGTAAACAAGCGCCTTGTATATGGCATGCGCAGCATAGGGATTGGTTACTCAGGTGCTAAAAAATTCTGTGCAGTTATGAATATCCCTACTTTGCCTACCAAGAACAATTTCAGCAAATTGAACAAGACACTTCTGTCAGCAGTATATGATGTTGCTAATGACAGTATGAAACAAGCAGGAGAAGAAGTAAAAAAGACACAAATTGGTGAAAACAGTGCTGATTGTGGGGTTTCTGTAGATGGATGCTGGCAAAAAAGGGGTTTTGTTTCGCTAAATGGCTGTGTTGCGGCTCTTTCAATAGACAACGGAAAGGTTTTGGATGTTGAGCCCATGTCGAGGCACTGTAAGCAATGCCAATTGCAGAGTAAGCTTGACAAGAGTTCCAAAGAGTACCAGGATTTTAAGGAGAAGCATATTGGATGTAAAGCAAGTTACAGGGGGTCTGCACCAGCAATGGAACCTGAAGGTGCAGTGCGTATGTTTAGCAGATCCATTGAAAAGCACGGCCTTCACTACACAAAGTTTTATGGAGATGGTGACAGCAAAAGCTATCTTTCTGTAAAAGATGTTTACGAGTCAGTTGGAAAGAAGGTAGAAAAGTTGGAGTGCATTGGACATGTTCAAAAAAGGATGGGTACTGCATTGAGGAAATTGAAAAAGGAAAAAAGAGAGTTAGGGGGAAAAGGCAAATTAACAGAAAAAATTATTGATAAAATTCAAAATTATTATGGAATAGCTATAAGAAGCAATGTTGGTAATTTGGAATCGATGAAGAAAGCAATATTAGCAACACTCTTCCATTCTGCATCATCAAAGGAAAACAATTATCACAGTTACTGTCCAGATGGGAAAGATTCATGGTGTGGTTTCAAGGTGGATATTGCTGAAAAGACCAAGAAATTTAAGCCAGGACCTGGACTGCCATTAAAAGTGGTTGCAGAAATGAAACCTGTGTTTGCACGTTTGAGTCAAGAAAGCTTGCTAAAAAAGTGTCTTCATGGAAAGACCCAAAATCAGAATGAGTCTTTTAATCGTGTAATTTGGGACAGAATTCCTAAGTCTACATATGTTGGCAGAGATGTTTTTGAGCTTGGGGTCTATGATGCTGTTGCTCATTTCAATGAGGGGTCCATAGCAACTTGTCTGGTTTTGGAAAGATTGGGATTGCCACGAGGTTTCTTTACTGATAAACTGTGCCATGAGTTGGATGTCAGTCGCATTTATGCTGCTGAGTATCAGGTAAAGAAAAGTACAAAATTATCCAGAAAGAAGCTGAGAAGCAGAAGAAAGTCAAGAAATGACAAGGATACACAGAAGGAAGGAGACAGTTATGGTGCTGGGGAGTTTTAGTGACATTATTTAACTTTGACATTAAGACTTATCTTTAAATGCGTTTTCTAAAAACTCGTCTTTCAGTACTCCTAACAATTTTAATTTTAAAACTACATATACCAGAGAGTTGACATTTTCAGGGTACATTTATCTTTGTTAGCAGAATAGTATGAAGCAGCCTTAAGAGCCTGTGAGCAAAGCTTGCATGTTTATGAGATATTTTCTGCTGAAAAATTTCATCGAAAATAAAAAATAATGAAAAATCATATTTTTATTACAGACACAGTGATGGCTGAGGTTCATTCTGTTCCTCTAAGTGTAATTGATCATCACAAAAAATTTCAGGTCTTTAGGTTGTGTCGTTTTTGTTTGAAAATTGTTTTAGTGCGGCACAATTTTTACACTTTTCGGGCTTGATATGGTTGCCATGGTAACATTTAAGCTACCATTTTGGTCTCTGTGACATGATAAAGTTTCATTCATGGTTTACTCAAAGATTTTGCATCAACAAAGTTGAATCTCCCAATATTTGTGTTCAGGGGGGGATAGTACCTTAAGCTTATCTAGAGGCAGCTTTCAAAAAAAATTTCCAGGGACGCCGGAGAAGGGGGGCGCGGGGGGGCAAGCGCCCCTCCTGCCCTTTGCTAGGAGGGGCAAGGGAGGGGGCAAACGTGCCCTTAGTAATATGTCAAAAAACGTAGTAAAAAACACGATTACACCATTTTGATAGCATTTTTAGCCAATCTAATGGGTGTAGCCACCAAAATTTTCCCGGGGGAGTACCCCCGGACCCCCCGAATTTTCGGCTCGCAACGCTCGCCTTCGGTCTCCAGTACCCTTACAATTCCTTGTCGCCCCCTAGCCCTATCGTTCTCTAAAAAAATTAGCCCCTCCGTCGGAAGTGCTAGCCCCTTTGTCGGAGGAAACCTAGCGCCACCACTGATCTATGCAGTGGTTGACTAGGTGCAGCTAGGGCTTCGTACTACTCTATCTGAAATTGAGTTTAGCTGCATATACGAAAGCTGACAATGCATTGCGATGGGCCAAACCGGTAAGTATCGGATTCTAATAAAAGTCACAGTTAAAGATTACAAATAATACAAACTTTGTTTGTAGCTAGAATTCTGTTCTCCGATCAGTTACCTTATACTTTTGGCGTAAAGCGTCCTTAGATGACAGGGAGATGCAGACCTACGATCAGTTTCCCAAGATGTCTCGGGTGTGCAAGGGCAAAAATTTAAGGGTGCAATTGCACGCTTTGGTATAGACTAATTATGCACTCCATTTGTGTATATAGTGCGCACAACATTGGCGAAGATCAGGAAATGAACATAATTAATAATTGTTAATTGTATCCAATGGTGTAGTGCTATCAAAATAAGGGGGGGGCTCTTGCCCAAAATGTTGCAAAAAACAATAGCAAAAGAAGCCAATTTTCCATATCAAAAGATTTGCCAATTTTTGGCATCAACAAGGGGGCACCCCCTGATTGTATCTATCAAACCAATGCCGCTTTTGTCGATCTTAGAAAACACATAAATTCTTCATTTGCCTTAAGCAATAGGTCACACCAAGATCTCTAAATGGCACACCCTTTACCAGATGTGCAGGGACATTTTTGAAAAAATATCTTGGTTGTGCTCTTGCAATACTCTGCCATCTGGGTGCCTACAACACTATTTAAATTTGTTCACCCTCAAAATTCTTGTGAACCTGTTTATATTCTTTAAGTATTCTTAATTCATTTTTAAATCTGATAGAAACAACTAATAGATCCACATTTTTGGAAAAGATGAGATATGTCAGTCATATAAATTCTTTGTTATAAACACAGCAAAACAGGCAACTGCAAAAAATAAGATGCAAATATGTGAGCCACTGAGCCTATTCTTATAATATTTTTGAAATTGAATGATTCTGAGCCTGAATATTCTAATAACCAATATTCTGATGTATAAAAAAGATGTAGATTTTAGAAATAAAGAGCTTGAAAACACCAAGTGAATTGAATGAAAGCAAAACTTCCAAGTTCCATTTTATTTTGTATATCTCAGTTTTTGAGTAATATAGCTTTTACTGAAAAACCTTTTGTGTAGCAATGAGAAGAGAATGCGAGAAAGGTGCATACTCATTTTCTTGTAAACTTGCAGTTTACATGCCTTTTTATGTTGGCAGTGACCCATGAATTGCTCACCAATTTGTTTAGGTATCACCTGGGCTATATCCTGAACAATTTTAACCCATATAAGAGAAAAAATATGACATAAGGGGTACTAGAAAACCTGTCATAACCTTACCCTTTTAATTGTCTTTGAAATGACTTTTTTTAGAAAGAAACAAATGTTGACTACCTTGTAAAATGATTAACAAAAAACATTTTCACAAAGAATTAATTTCTCTTGAATTATAAATAATCAACTTAACAAGAATTGGGGAGCAGAAGGGCCATTTCTATGGCTAGAAAAGCATGAGATAAACCAGATGAAGCAAAATTATGACCAAGCAAATTCAATAAATGTTTCAATCATACATCATTAAGCAAGTGCAGAAGTGTTTGTTAGAATAAGCTCACTAGAAAATATAAGTAACAATAATTATTAAAAAAACATAAAACAGGGCTAGAGCTTTTCAGTAACTTATTTTCAAAATAAATTGTATCTACTAAAACATGGAACCACCTAAAACCACCCACAACCACCTTCAACCTTCTACAACCAAAGCAACCATTGCTTTGTTTTCAAGATTTGCATTGAGGTTAGCTGCCATAAATGAAAATATCATAACAATCAGTTATCAGACTTGAGAAACAAATAAAACAAGCAAATTTGGGGCACACTGGGGTGCCCGATTGGGCACGAACGTAAAAACTAGCGAAAGTTTATCACAAATGGCAGCAAAAACAGGCTTTCAATGTATTATGAAAAAGTAAAACATTTTAGGAACATTTCTGCCAAAAATAGAAGAAAATTTAAGAAAAGCATATAAACATATAAAAATTAAGGGCACACCCATCCCCTTCCCTTGGCCTTTATCCCACTATATTTATCACCAGATTTCCTTTTTTGTGGGACTTCCGCAAACTCATTAGAACTACTTCAGGCCTATCGGGTCTCTCGAATCCCTTGTGTCTTGAATTAGGACCTAAGCTTTCTGCGACTTCTGTGTTCTTGGTTTGTCGAGATTGCGACATCATATGCCGGTAATACTCCTTCAACTTTGCTTTGAGTTGTTGTTCTTTGATAACTGTCTGGCTGAAACTTCATGCTTTAAAAGGCTGTTTGATACTCATACATTTCCACTCTTCCTCTTTTCCGCATGTTTCAATTGTTTTTTTCCACAGTCGAGAATATTTTTCTCAAAATTAAATATAAAGGCTAGATGTTCCTAAATATGAAATATCTTCTACATAATTGTGATGTAGTGATATGGCGCCTCACTGCAACAATAGAAACACAAACATGGCGGCTAACTTCAATGCAAATTCTGAAAACAATGTGATGGTTGTTGTGGTTTTGGATGGTTTCAGATCATTGTAGGTGGTTGTAGATGGTTGTAGGTGATTTTAGGTGGTTCCATGTTTTAGTAAGTACCCAAAATAAATTCAATATTCACAAAGAATAACTGTGATGATCTGTAACATTTAAAGATTAGAAAATGTCTAACAATATGCAACCAAAGAAATAAATGCAGAGCAAAATGATAATGGGCTAGGTAGCTGCATTTTGCATGCAGATTCTGTCACCTAGGAAAGAAAATAGACTTGCCTAGGTCAACATTAGCTGAAAATCTATGTTTTTCAAAACGCTCAGCCCTCTAAGAATAATAGCAGAAACATCTTTGGAGTTTGTATTACACAATTGAGAAATGGGATCTCTTGCAAAAATGGGATTCTTTTGTAATAGAACCCTATTCAAAGAAACCTACAAAACAGAAATATACTCAAGGAAGAAAATGATCAAATGCTTTGGTTCAATAGCAAGTTTCTAAGTTTTTAAGATTGACTAGTATTTATTTACCTAAGGAATACAAAATTAACACCACAGGAAATTGTAAAATACAAATTTAGTGGTAAAATGATAAAGTTTAATAGCTGGGGTCAGGCCTGGCCGTAAGACTTTTGACAGGGGAGCAGTGAACAGCTCTCCTAGCAGTATTCAGGTGAGCTATAAGAATAGAAAAACAAAGGAAAAATTGATTTCAAGGAGAGCAAATTTGCTTTTTTAGAACAATTTAGGAGAGCAATCTCTAGCTCCCCTCCAGCGTTTGAGGAGAGCCTGGAGGGGAGCAAGAGCTATGGCTCTCCTCAAATGGCCAGGCCTGTGGGGTATTTTAAACATGTTTTAGACAGGGTTTTCAAAGAGTTAAAAAGCTCTGAAAAAGTGCTTTTTTAGACAAGTGTCAGATAATTTTAAATAAAAAGGTTTAAGCACCCCACCCTTTCCCCAACCCTGTTTAAGCAACTCTCAAATTTGCCAAGAGATTATCAACACAAAGACAAGTAAAATATGGAAACATTATATACTGAATGATTTATTGATGGTGTTCTTTTTTATAAGCATGGTTTAATTCAGCAAAGAGTGAGATCAATGTTGGCATAAGATTTGGTATTGTTTGCAGTTTATGTGACTCTAACATTATCTTGAACATGTAATGCTGTGAATTAACTAGGATTCTTAACCCAGTTAATGTCCTTTCAGAGAGACTAAACTTGATTTTTGATTAAAAAAGTATAAACAAAACTAAAAAATAGTTTCAACATCATTTCACAATCAGTCTAAAAAAGTAAGAAACTAGACTCTTTCTCAGAGTTACAAACAGGAATTAGGATTATCAACCTTTGAGTTATTACCATCAAAAGACTATTGAAAAAGTTGAAAGCATCATCTCAGGGCTCCCCCCTACTAAAGTGTCATCCCCAATCCAAACGAGGGGCAAATCACTCTAAGAAAATCTTGTACACCTTTTGTGAAAATCCTATTGTTTTATCTGAAAATTCTTAGAAATCATCTTGTTTTAAGCAAAATCTTGTACACTATTTACAAGAGTGAATCGCCCCTGGAATCCAAACCCCCTTAAAATTTTGCCATCATTTTATTTCTATAAAAACATCATATTATGCTTTTGGTTTTGACACATCAGAGGCTGTGATGTATCAAAGACTGTATAAAAGCTGTTACATTTATGCGTTTTCATTGTATTGCCTTGTTCAAAATTCAATACCATGGCTTCCTATGATTTTATTGATGTTTTCTTTCTGCAGACATATTGGAATGGTAAATGCCACAAAAAGAGTTAAATTGAGAACATACCACAACTTCAAGGAGGCACTTATGGAAACTTTGATGGAGCAGGTTAACTTGAATTTGTTTCTAACTTTAATCCCTTGTCTATTTACAATGGCCGACAACCACACTCTTTTTAAATGTTTGATACAATTACTTAATATCAGGATAATATCCCCTTTCCAACATCAAAATCCCAAAATTTGAGACCTGCTATTGTTAGATTAATGTTAAGTAAGTTGCTATGAACTGTGACCATACAGTCTCTTGGGCTGGCTACTGATCTAGACAAATACAACCTCTTGAGTCCAGCAGCATGCCTTCACAATACCCCAAAGTTCAAATACCAATTTTCAGGAAATTTTTTTTGCATGTTTAGGTGAATCCATACTTTTATGAAAAGTGACTTTTTATATTCCAATTTTTTGAATTTTTTAAGAAGGCAAATTTCATCCCTAATGCAGAGTTTTTGAAACCACAGTTAGCTTAATAAGGATATGCTGTGCTTATAAATGCCTGATTTTTGCCCCCAATTTACTTTTGGTGCAGACAGTGCCAGTGAAAAATCACTGTCCTGTTCTGTATGAAAGAAAGGGGAACAATAATTTTCATTAGGTTTCCAGGGACCTCACACTCAATGGTTCTCTATTCTCCAGAGAATTATCATTGCTAATATGAATAAAAGGGAATGACACAAAATTTGCAAAACTGTCCTATTCGAAATCTGATAAAAATTTGCAGTGTATCTAAAAGGGCAGTAGCTGTCTATCTGCACATTAGAAATACAAACTGCCCCTCATCATTCTTATCAATTTTTTTGAAATTAAATTTAGAGGCCCAATAAATGATGATGAATATGAATTGTGTAGCCAGATCGAATAATTTTTGTTGCTTTTAACACTGCAACCTGGAATTTCATGACTGTTGCAGAAAACCTTTACAAAAGACATGATTGAAAAAATTCTCAAAAAATATTCAGGGCCGTCTAAGTATTAGCTGGGGCAATATAAACCAGAGCCAAAAATGGTATCAGGTCATCCAAATATTACATAAATAATGTTACAGTTGTGAAGCCTAGCAACATTTCTAATTTTTGCGTTCGCCACTTTAATATCTGCTTTTGGTAAGATATGCAGAGTTGGCACCAAAATACCAGAGGGAACATCCCATATCTATTTGCACAGGCTTCCTCACCACCTGCCTGCAACAACAATATAACAAATCTTGCGCACTGGGTGGCGCGTGGTAAATGCACTTAAGAACACATTACGCAATCTATTTAAAAGAATTACACTTAGCATAGCGCTAGGCATGAAATTGTTATGGTCTTTAACACAGTTTCAAAACGGCCTAAGTCACACACAGGCTCCATTGTTTCAATATCAGGAAATAATCCGCTGAAAACTTAATTCCTACTTTTTCACCAAATAAGGCAAATATATTTTTGTTTCAATAAAGAATATCATTTTTTTATACATACCCCAGAAATCTTTAATATCAACGGTAATATGGCACAAAGCCAATTGGATATCTGATACAGTTATCTCCCTGATAATCGCATTAACCGTAAAACTTGGAGTAGCAACTTTCGAAGTAAAACTGCCCTGTTCTATACACTTAAAGCGTGTACAACTTTGCCAATACGGCATCGAGGAGTTTATAAATCACTGGTAAACAGTAATTTTCATGTGATTCTGTTCTACTTCCTATTTCTCACCTTGGCTGGTTTTTTGAATCGGAAGCCTCATCATCGATGCAATACCAGCACATCGTGGAGCTTCTGCCTCACTCATCGGCTCATTAAATCGACGGGAAAGCTTAGAGCTTCCATGAAATAAACGAAGACACCTAGCTGAAGGTCTGAGACTCTTGGTTATTTGGGTCACTGTTTTCATTGTCTTCCTTTATAAACACTGACCGATGTAGTTCTTGGAATTACGAAGCCAGTTCGACCGTCAACAACTGCAGTGTGAATAGCATGTGTCGAGAACTTGCTCCTCCACATCAGGCAGAAAATTTGCTCCTCAAGTACACGTATTTGAAAATCTCCTGTCGAAATCTCTACCCTTTTTTCATTACAAAAGATGTATGCAATGGCGGTGACAGCAACTAGGTTCTGTGGTGGTGGGGGGGGGCAAACAAAACCAGAAAATGCCCTTATATCAACATGGAACGCCAATTTTACCTGAAAGAAAAGCCTACGACTAACGTTTAGTTTCGTAAAGGCAGTTTTAAAAGCATAGTATTACATCACAAAAAGAACGTTGCCAAAATATTTCCCGTCCCTTACCATTTTCTCATCGAATTTCAATGAAATAAAAAATTACCCTGCCGAGAACTGCGGAGGGGGGACGTGTCATCGCTACTGGATGTATGAGGCATGAGGCATGAGGCCTGGGGGGCTGCAGCCCCGCTAATCAGACAAAATTTATTCAGGCCCCATTCGGCCATCTTGAAGAACCAATTACTTTTGGGCAAGATTCCTTATAGTTTGGTGACCTCTACACCCGTGTTCATTACTTGCGACAATGTACGAGAAAACGTCATTGGCAGTGCTATTTAAAGTCCTTTCGTCCTAATACAGTTTCGTCCTTATAGACCAATTTTTGAAAGAGTAAAATTATTGGCGTTCCGAAAACTAATATATGAGAGGTCAAGTGGGCTCCTTACCCAAGAATCCGAGCCATGTTACCATTTTGAGCGATTATGTTTGTGGGGAAAGGGGTAGGGTCATGTCTCTACGTTTAATATTGTAGACATACTGTAACACAAAATTTTGATTGTCATGCTAGGTCCATCACATTTATTCATTTCAGTTAATTTCCTTTTGCGTGCTTTTTTCGCAGCTTCGCAAAAATCGAAGTACTTTCTTTAATCCTGTGCTTCACAACAATACACTTATCGTTTTGTTCTTCTCAGCTGTTTGTTACGGTCAGGGTTCTTCTTATGACGGTGAATAATTGGTATATAACTAGCCCGTTGGTGGAGCGATGGGCTAGGCCAAAGGGCCTAAGACCCGAACAAGTAACGCACAAAAGATACTCCTTCTTTGATCTTAAATCCAAACCGTTTCATGTTAATCGCATCTTCTATAATCCATTCTTCCATTTATTTTCGCCTACGACTCAAGTGCTAATTTGAGATTATTGTATAAATGCTTGTAAATCGTACGCATGAAGCAATGAGCCGGGGCCGCAAGTTGGAAAAGACAAAAAATCAGTAAAAAGACATAGAAAATTTCATATTTTTGTTTTACTAAAAGACTGAGTTAAGAGAATATTTCCAGATGCATTTCGCTGGCCATTTCAATTTCCTATTGGTTGGACTACACAATAGACGTAAGGCTAATTTGCAATGTTTTCTCAATCATAAATGCACCGCAAGCCTATTGATAACTATCAACGGTTAGTATTTTCCCCTCCCCCTGGTTTGATATTTTGATGAAAACAGCACCTGGCTAAAGCTAGAAACAATAGGGTAAAGAGCCCAATATGAGGTTTAACATTCAAACAGTTAACAAAACAAGAACTATGATATATAAAAAACAGAACAATTAGTACAATATAATACAATTTTGAGGCTCCTGCTCTTATAAAGTTGTTCTTATAAGGAATTCAGCTTGATGATGCTCAGCTCTGCCTGTCTGCATGTTCCGCTATGTTATGGCTGTCTTTTTCAAATAAAGATATATTCGCGAGGGTCATATCACTCCACAAAAATCTCCTACGCCTTTGACGAAAATCCCTTTTTAGAAATTTCTCCCAAATATCCTTAAAAATTCTATTATCCTTGAAACACCCCTCGTATTGCTGAATGGATGAGTCACTTCGCTGAAATTCGGCCCAGTTTTCGAAAAGCTTCGATTAAATTTGAAGGGTTCTTGTTTCTGAGTACACACGCTGTTTTAAAATCGAGCTAATAAAGCGTTAAGACCCAACAAGGTCATACAGAAAGCTACCGTAATTTCTTAAACAAGCCTCCGTAGGTTTATTTCACAAAAATGTTTTGGGGTGGGGGCTTATTCAAGGGAGGGGCTTATTCAAGGGAGGGGCTTATTCAAAGGCAGGGCTTATTTAGCAGCAGCCAAAAGTATTACCTGAGCAAAGTTTCCTAATCTATTTGAGGCTGGTCAATATGCTTAAAATGCAGATGCATTGGGACAATGACAAAGCCTCTTGTCGAAAATCTAATCGAAAAGATGGACAAATAAAATATATTTAAAATGAGATTGGGCAAGAATTTGTAACAGTTGTATCTTGTGAAATTGACCAATGAGTTGACTTATAAAAAATGAGAATAAGTCTTTTTTCAAGATAGATTAACCCCTAATGGGGTCTTATTCGAGGGTGGGGGCTTGGTGGGGCTTGATACAGTGTTGTATTTCAAGCTAACAGGAAACAAAATTGTTCAAAAGTACAATGTAATTTGAGGAGAATTAACAAGAATGAGTGAGGGCTGGGATCTGCACTAATCTTTGTCATCCAGGGATCCAGTTTCAATTTCTTTATTTCTTGGAAAATTCATCACATGCTTTCATACTTTCAATCCGATTGGCTGCCATGCCACTCGAATGCTGTCAATCAATTTGACCGACAGTAAGTTTATCCTTAGCGATCAACGAGTAGCAGAACGAGATTCGATATTCACACAGTGGAAGCTAAACCATTATCACATCATCAAATCCATATAAAAAGGCTGCGTCTGAGCTCAATTTAAAGCTATGCTTTGTATCATAACCGAAAAATTTCTGAGATTCGTGAATATATATTTTTCCATTATCTGTTTGCCTTTAAATATCAATGCCTTTTTAGTAGTTATTTGAAAACAAGTATTTTCTATGCATTGCGGAAAATTTCATTCTACATCATGTTCCGCAAATTGAAGGTTTCGAAAAGATTCAGCGGCTTTTCCAATGCCAAATTCAGCGGCACTAACGACATTTTCCAGTTGCACTTTGAAGTATGCAACACAAATGTCCTTTGCAGCTGGAGCAGAATCAGATATGTAGCATCTTTGCGGACTTATAGCCTACTACTAGGAATACAAAAAACTCCTCCTCCTCCCCCCCCCCCCCTAACTTCTATTTCTATTGATCAATTGGATTCATTTTTGGCTGAAACAAAGACAGAACTTGGTTCCTTGGCAAAATCCACGAGGAAACTTGGACAATAGCAGAGTTTCCTCAGAGCATCATATTACATTAACTCACAAAAACAGGCAAAATGCTTCCTACTCAGCGAATATGGTCCTTTCCCCGTATTGAATAATGTCATAGTAAGTGTTCTAATGCGTAAGTGCTGTCCTTTTCTAGAAATTTAGTCCCTTTTTGGCTTTATACACTTATTCATTCAAACAACTCGATTTGAAGAATCTTTTTGAAGAAACTTGAAACCTAGCCTAATTTCCACATAAATTTGACTATGGCATACCAAGCTATTTATGTTTATTTACAAAAGAAACGGTTGTCTTTCAAAGTCGGATCGTTTCTTAAACTTTTACGAAACTTGATGCCAATTTTTGACTGTTTGTGTGCACGTCTTGCACATTTTGGGGATATTTTGACATTTTGATGCACAAATAAAAGAAATTAGATCATAATATGCTATTTGGATCACTGTATGCAGAGGCTATATGTTAGTGCACAAAATGATATTTTTAGGAATTCAAGCTTGTTTGCAACTATCTTATTCCTTTTACAAACAAGTTAGTGATGCTCGAAGAGCATTTTGAGTGAAATTTTGTAACAATGTATTATTCTGCCTTCAAAGAAAAAAACTTTCGATTTCTTTGGAGTTTCGATTTCTTTGTCCCTATTAAGTGCAGCAATTCCACCCTTTTATTGACTATAAGCAAGCCCAATACTATAGCACGATTTATTCACTTATTCTACACAGGAATACTATGAAAGAAATTTAAAGTTTTGACTAATAAGTATTAAGAAACAGTACTACTAGGTCTGTGCTTAAAATCAGAATATCTAAAATAGTGCTTTCTTATAAATGGTTAGAAGAGTCATTTACAATTCACAGTACTACCAAACATACCTTCAGTTGTACTTTCAATTGGGAGCCGCATCATCGACGCAATCCCTGCACATCGCGGTGCTTCTGCCTCGCTCATCGGTTCATTAAAAGACCGCAAGATCTTACTGCTGCTTTGGAAAGAGCGATGGCAAACAGCGAATATTCTGATGCCTTTACTTCTTATAAAAGCTGCCGCCATTTTTTCTTTAGCTAATGGCAGTGGAACGATGAATAAGAGACCGATCTACAGCACAATGTCGGTGAGGCGGACACTTTTCTCGTCTGCCAAAAAATCACGGGTTGACTTATGTTTATGTGTTTCCACAAGCTCAAATGTCAGGTTCTTCTTAGAACAGAAATTCTGCCGTTTAATGATATTCCATTTAATAATGAAAGGATCAAACCTTTCTAATCTGTTCAAAGCTGATTGGCTGTCGAATTAGCTGCGTTACTCAGTACAAAGAAAACCACTTCGTTATTGTTTCCAAGTTCAATAGTTCTAAATTGTCCGGTTTCGTGAAATTCTTTGCTGGCTTTTTCAATTATTGTGTTTGTTTCGCAACCCATAATTAGATGTAATTTATATTTGTTGTTAAATTCAGTTTGCATTGAAACCAACCCATAGCAATGTTTATAAAGCGTTAACTGCCAGGGGCCTGGGCTTGTTTCTGATCAGAGAGAGAAACGGCAATCAGTCATGAGCTTGTTGCCAAACAATCCTTTTCGGTTGTTTTATCATTAAGCCCTAAATGAATTGTTTTGTCTACTTTATACCTCATGATCAAGCCTTCTACTTGCTTTAAGCTCTAGCTTCACCTTAAAGGCCCTCAGTCCTTTCAGTCAACTGTGCAATAGGCTATGCGGTGCAATAGGCATACAGAAAGCTACCGTAATTTCTTAAATAAGCCCCCGTAGGTTTATTTCACAAAAATGTTTTGGGGTGGGGGCTTATTCAAGGGAGAGGCTTATTCAAGGGAGGGGCTTGTTCAAAGGCAGGGCTTATTTAGCAGCAGCCAAAAGTATTACCTGAGCAAAGTTTCCTAATCTATTTAAGGCTGGTCAATATGCTTAAAATGCAGATGCATTGGGACAATGGCAAAGCCTCTTGTCGAAAATCTAATCGAAAAGATGGACAAATTAAAGAAATTTGAAATGAGATTGGGCAACAATTTGTAACAGTTGTATCTTGTGAAATTGACCAATGAGTTGAGTTATAAAAAATGAGAAAAAGTCTTTTTTCAAGATAGATTAACCCCTAATGGGGTCTTATTCGAGGGTGGGGGCTTGGTGGGGCTTGATACAGTGTTGTATTTCAAGCTAACAGGAAACAAAATTGTTCAAAAGTACAATGTAATTTGAGGAGAATTAACAAGAATGAGTGAGGGCTGGGATCTGCACTAATCTTTGTTATCCAGGGATCTATTTTCAAATTCTTTATTTCTTGGAAAATTCATCACATGCTTTCATACTTTCAATCCGATTGGCTGCCATGCCACTCGAATGCTGTCAATCAATTTGACCGACAGTAAGTTTATCCTTAGCGATCAACGAGTAGCAGAACGAGATTCGATATTCACACAGTGGAAGCTAAACCATTATCACATCATCAAATCCATATAAAAAGGCTGCGTCTGAGCTCAATTTAAAGCTATGCTTTGTATCATAACCGAAAAATTTCTGAGATTCGTGAATATATATTTTTCCATTATCTGTTTGCCTTTAAATATCAATGCCTTTTTAGTAGTTATTTGAAAACAAGTATTTTCTATGCATTGCGGAAATTTTCATTCTACATCATGTTCCGCAAATTGAAGGTTTCGAAAAGATTCAGCGGCTCTTCCAATGCCAAATTCAGCGGCACTAACGACATTTTCCAGTTGCACTTTGAAGTATGCAACACAAATGTCCTTTGCAGCTGGAGCAAATCAGATATGTAGCATCTATGCGGACCCTCCCCTAACTCCTATTTCTATTGATAAATTGGATTCATTTTTGGCTGAAACAAAGACAGAATTTGGTTCCTTGGCAAAATTCACGAGGAAACTTGGACAATAGCAGAGTTTCCTCAGAGCATCATATTACATTAACTCACAAAAACAGGCAAAATGCTTCGTACTCAGCGAATATGGTCCTTGTACCCGTATTGAATAATGTCATAGTAAGTGTTCTAATGCGTAAGTGCTGTCCTTTTCTAGAAATTTAGTCCCTTTTTGGCTTTATACACTTATTCATTCAAAAAACTCGATTTGAAGGATCTTTTTGAAGAAACTTGAAACCTAGCCTAATTTCCATATAAATTTGACTATGGCATATCAAGCTATTTATGTTTATTTACAAAAGAAACGGTTTTCTTTCAAAGTCGGATCGTTGCTTAAACTTTTACGAAACCTGATGCCAATTTTTGACTGTTTGTGTGCACGTCTTGCACATTTTGGGGATATTTTGACATTTTGATGCACAAATAAAAGAAATTAGATCATAATATGCTATTCGGATCACTGTATGCAGAGGCTATATGTTAGTGCACAAAATGATATTTTTAGGAATTCAAGCTTGTTTGCAACTATCTTATTCCTTTTACAAACAAGTTAGTGATGCTCGAAGAGCATTTTGAGTGTATTATTCTGCCTTCAAAGAAAAAAACTTTCGATTTCTTTGGAGTTTCGATTTCTTTGTCCCTATTAAGTGCAGCAATTCCACCCTTTTATTGACTATAAGCAAGCCCAATACTATAGCACGATTTATTCACTTATTCTACACAGGAATACTATGAAAGAAATTTAAAGTTTTGACTAATAAGTATTAAGAAACAGTACTACTAGGTCTGTGCTTAAAATCAGAATATCTAAAATAGTGCTTTCTTATAAATGGTTAGAAGAGTCATTTACAATTCACTGTACTACCAAACATACCTTCAGTTGTACTTTCAATTGGGAGCCGCATCATCGACGCAATCCCTGCACATCGCGGTGCTTCTGCCTCGCTCATCGGTTCATTAAAAGACCGCAAGATCTTACTGCTGCTTTGGAAAGAGCGATGGCAAACAGCGAATATTCTGATGCCTTTACTTCTTATAAAAGCTGCCGCCATTTTTTCTTTAGCTAATGGCAGTGGAACGATGAATAAGAGACGGATCTACAGCACAATGTCGGTGAGGCGGACACTTTTCTCGTCTGCCAAAAAATCACGGGTTGACTGATGTTTATGTGTTTCCACAAGCTCAAATGTCAGGTTCTTCTTGGAACAGAAATTCTGCCGTTTAATGATATTCCATTTAATAATGAAAGGATCAAACCTTTCTAATCTGTTCAAAGCTGATTGGCTGTCGAATTAGCTGCGTTACTCAGTACAAAGAAAACCACTTCGTTATTGTTTCCAAGTTCAATAGTTCTAAATTGTCCGGTTTCGTGAAATTCTTTGCTGGCTTTTTCAATTATTGTGTTTGTTTCGCAACCCATAATTAGATGTAATTTATATTTGTTGTTAAATTCAGTTTGCATTGAAACCAACCCATAGCAATGTTTATAAAGCGTTAACTGCCAGGGGCCTGGGCTTGTTTCTGATCAGAGAGAGAAACGGCAATCAGTCATGAGCTTGTTGCCAAACAATCCTTTTCGGTTGTTTTATCATTAAGCCCTAAATGAATTGTTTTGTCTACTTTATACCTCATGATCAAGCCTTCTACTTGCTTTAAGCTCTAGCTTCACCTTAAAGGCCCTCAGTCCTTTCAGTCAACTGTGCAATAGGCTATGCGGTGCAATAGGCATACAGAAAGCTACCGTAATTTCTTAAATAAGCCCCCGTAGGTTTATTTCACAAAAATGTTTTGGGGTGGGGGCTTATTCAAGGGAGAGGCTTATTCAAGGGAGGGGCTTGTTCAAAGGCAGGGCTTATTTAGCAGCAGCCAAAAGTATTACCTGAGCAAAGTTTCCTAATCTATTTAAGGCTGGTCAATATGCTTAAAATGCAGATGCATTGGGACAATGGCAAAGCCTCTTGTCGAAAATCTAATCGAAAAGATGGACAAATTAAAGAAATTTAAAATGAGATTGGGCAAGAATTTGTAACAGTTGTATCTTGTGAAATTGACCAATGAGTTGAGTTATAAAAAATGAGAATAAGTCTTTTTTGAAGATAGATTAACCCCCAATGGGGTCTTTTTCGAGGGTAGGGGCTTGGTGGGGCTTGATACAGTGTTGTATTTCAAGCTAACAGGAAATAAAATTGTTCAAAAGTACAATGTAATTTGAGGAGAATTAACAAGAATGAGTGAGGGCTGGGATCTGCACTAATCTTTGTCATCCAGGGATCCAGTTTCAATTTCTTTATTTCTTGGAAAATTCATCACATGCTTTCATACTTTCAATCCGATTGGCTGCCATGCCACTCGAATGCTGTCAATCAATTTGACCGACAGTAAGTTTATCCTTAGCGATCAACGAGTAGCAGAACGAGATTCGATATTCACACAGTGGAAGCCAAACCATTATCACATCATCAAATCCATATAAAAAGGCTGCGTCTGAGCTCAATTTAAAGCTATGCTTTGTATCATAACCGAAAAATTTCTGAGATTCGTGAATATATATTTTTCCATTATCTGTTTGCCTTCAAATATCAGTGCCTTTTTAGTAGTTATTTGAAAACAAGTATTTTCTATGCATTGCGGAAAATTTCATTCTACATCATGTTCCGCAAATTGAAGGTTTCGAAAAGATTCAGCGGCTCTTCCAATGCCAAATTCAGCGGCACTAACGACATTTTCCAGTTGCACTTTGAAGTATGCAACACAAATGTCCTTTGCAGCTGGAGCAGAATCAGATATGTAGCATCTTTGCGGACTTATAGCCTACTACTAGGAATACAAAAAACTCCTCCTCCCCCCCCCCTAACTCCTATTTCTATTGATAAATTGGATTCATTTTTGGCTAAAACAAAGACAGAACTTGGTTCCTTGGCAAAATTCACGAGGAAACTTGGACAATAGCAGAGTTTCCTCAGAGCATCATATTACATTAACTCACAAAAACAGGCAAAATGCTTCGTACGCAGCGAATATGGTCCTTGTACCCGTATTGAAGAATGTCATAGTAATTGTTCTAATGCATAAGTGCTGTCCTTTTATTGAAATTTAGTCAGTTCTTGTCTTAATACAGTCATTCATTCAACCAACTCGATTCAGGAACTTTTTTGGAGAAACTTGAAACCACCCCCCATTACATCACTGGTATACAGAGTACTCTCGTCCCAAATTTCAGAAAAATTTTCAGCACCTGCATTATCATTTACCCTCTGAGTAGGATTGGAGTAGGATTGATGTTGGTAGTCGTTTTAGAACTGTGAAGGATCCAGCACATTTAGACCCCGTTTACACTGTCCCGGGACAATTTTGTACCGTTACGGTTCGCAAGTGTTTACACTGTCGCGGTTCCAAATTGTTTCGTTTAGCCGTTCCGTTTACACTGTACCGGTACAGTGTAATGGCTTCAAAATTTAATGGCAGAACATTGTTTAGAAGAAGCTGTATTTAGTCAACCAAGGCTTTTATTTTGCCGTCGAAGTCAACAATCGAATTTTTATTGAGAGTTAAAATGGAGTGGAAGGCCGATAAAAACTTTACTTGGACGCGACAAGGTGGCTTTAATTTTCAGTGTTATTTTAGACTACAAAACTGCAAAGTCTAATCAAGGCTTGGACTGGGAAACACTACAAGCCTTTTCTGTGGTCGTCTTTTCTTCAGCATTTCCTTTTCTTCAGAATTTGACAACGTAGTTACGCCACAATCAAAGCCTCGATTACCTGAAACAGCCATACAAAAGACCTCTTTGTGAATCCGTGACAAAATCGTCTCGGATAGGTGTTTACACTGTCCCGTTCAAAAACGGAACCGTGATGGTACAAAATTCGTTCGCTTTCAAAGCAGGGTCCAAACTGTTCCGGATAGCAGAGCAAAATCGTCACGGTTCCACAGTGCTAGTGTAAACGGAAGGGCGAACCGCGACAGTTTTGTCACGGTTCCAAACTTGCACGGGACAGTGTAAACGGGGTCTTAGTTACAGAACCTATGTCTATCACCATCAGCAGTTCCTCTAGAATGGAAAGTCGCCTGATGTGTACCTTTCCTCAAGGATGAAGACGCAACAGACGCCAACAACAGAGAAGCAACAGAGAAATATGGGATTATCTTGGTGCTACTGGTTTTCACAAAAATCCTCGAAAGAGTTGTCTATTCTTAACTATACGGATATTTTGAAAACAACAAACTTTCGTTTCAAACCAGTTTGGATTGAAGAATTATCAGTCAACACCACGGGCAGTAGTTAACTCTATCAAGAAAAACATCTACATTGGCAAACTAACACGTGCTATTTCCACTAATCTCCGAGTAGAGCTCAATACAATAGACCATCAATCTTGAGTATAGTCAATAGAAAGGTCCTCCTTTATATCGGCTATTCGCTGAGTCAAGATGGGTCTAAAACTATTTCTCAAATTGATGTCAAATTTATCTGAAAACGTAAGCTTTGAAGGGGTTAAGTCAAAAGAGGAGCAAATATTGTTCGATGCGCCACAGACAACGATGTTAGGACCCTTGCTCTTCCTCATTCACGTTAATGATTTGGCAGATTAAGTTAAACGTCATTATATCATATACATGCAGATGACATTATCCTCTTCCCAACATTTCGAATGTATGACATCCTTTTCAAGCAAGCGTTTGAATGGCTACTCAAGGATTAAAGCGTTCAAAGCGTTCGATTAATTTGCATGACCAACAATCCTTTTTGAAAGATTGTGTAATCTATTAGAAATGAATCACAGACAATAGTTTTAAAATTCCTTATGTATCCGCACATCTATCAATATAGGCGGGACTTCTCCTGTAAGCAGCTTTTATTTTCAGTTCGTTGTTAATTCTTTGTGTAGTAACTCTGAAGCATTTCGTATTGTATAATTAAATGACAACAATATTTACTTCAGATTTTGTTTCTTTCTACAAATAATATCCATACAATATTTCCATAATTTGATTTCATTTTTAGAATTATCAACAATAAAAGTCCCCGTCTAGAGTTTCATGCTATATTTTATTCTAAGAAATTTTAGTTGTCCACTGTCCTTGTTACGCATGGTATTTTACTCCTGGAAGAACGCACAGCATTTCAAATAATAAATTTGCAGCAGTTAGGGCGGTTGTTCCATTTCTATCGTATGGAGGAGACACCTAGAGAAGAAAGAAGTAGAAACTCATTCAGGCCTGCAATTTGGTATTCTGTCACATATACCTCCAAAGAAAAGCTACTCACAAATTTTTTCTCAACTATCTTTTATGGCTTTGAAAAAATCAAATATTTTACAACATATTGGCTAAAAGGTTTTTCGTCTAACACTCCACAGAACATAAAACGTCAGAATAAGGGTCCGAGAGAACACGATGAAAAATATATACCCAGTTGTGGATCGAAATAGGCCAATCAGAAAAACGCAAGCACAACACCGGAATAGTTGACCAATCAGTGCAGCGTGCCTAAAGAAAAATTACCACTGGAGAAAACGAACTCCTTCTGTCTACACAATGGCGGTTTTTTCGTTTGTATGCAGGTCGATTCCAAAACTGCTAGATGGAAAGACGACCGGGCTCTGCCAGTTATCCGAGACATGTCGTCATTATAGAATTTTGCACAATCTGGGTTGTCTAAAAGATGTTGACCGATGGCAGAATCACTTGTTTTAACAGTGTTTCTAGACCTACAAGATCGAGGAGGCTGTTCTCTGCGAGGAGCAGTTTTGTTTCTTATGTTGGAAGGAACATGTTGTTTTATCCTATCCCCCAATCTTTGGATTGTCGGTCCTACGTAGCCAACTATTTATTAATCAGGTTACTTCTTAATTTTCTTTACTTCACAAGAATTATTTAAGTCTCCGAAAACTGGAAGCTGGGGGTCATGCTTCCAATTTTTGGAAAAAAGAGCTTTATTAATTCTTATATAATGAGGCTTTAATTCGCACTTGGCTCCTTCCATTTCCAAATATGCGCCGTCACTCTTTTTACTTTGATTCAAAGATGGTGCCAGAATTTGATTAATCAAAGTCAGGAAAAAGCAGGCTTATCCAAACTTTTTTGGTTTGCTATGTATTTCCAGAGCTCCTAAATCCCATAAAAAACCAAACTTTTCTTTCTTATGAAAAAAATTAATTTATTTTATGCAACTTTATCTTTCTTGTAGCGCCAATGCCCCCCCCCCCCCCCTACTCAAATCTTCCAATAAAATGAATAGCGAGGCATTACGTTTACTTTTAGAGATAGAAGAGTAGTTTCCAACTTAACATCCAAACTGACTGTTTAAATAGCTGATTGAAAAAAATGGATTGAATTACTAGGGGCTGAGTGAAGTATATATAAGAAGTATGGAAGTAAGTTTTTTTTCAGATGAGTCAGGGGCGAACAGACATCACCTTTCGAAGGATGCTGCCGCTGGGAAAAAGTTGGCCCACACGGTATAATTAATTATTTAAAGAATAGAACTAAGGGCCCCTGAAGGCAAGTTAAATGGTGGCCTGGGATGGGTTCGCACCCTAGCATCCCTTGCCAGTCTGTCATCGAGATTAGCATAAGGTCCATGCTTTGCTTCATTGTTGGCTTTTATTCATACTATAGACTTTGAAAAAGTGTCAGTATTTCACAGGGCACATTTATTGTGCTATCATTGCTTATCATTTTGTATGATTTATTTTCTTTCCTACATATAGAACTGCAATTAAGACTAGAGTGATCAAAACATATTTTTCTTTTAGGAGATTGGGCATCCAATGTTCCCTCTTGGCTTCACTTTACGCATTTTCTGTGTATGCTTCTAACCGCGCTTTTAACGTAGCCATCAACAAATCTAGCTATAAGTTTTTAACAAATGCGAGAGACTGCCTTCATATTCAGTTTCTTAAGAAATACTATTATTTAATCTAACATTTATGTCCTTAATAAATATATGGTAAAGATAGCTAGTAATTTTTTAAAGGTTATTGTCGATTTTGAAATCAAATTCAGTTCTCAAGAAGTTGCTTTTGTCGCAAACGGCAGTCCTACATCCTGGCAATTCCCGTGACACAATAAAGAAGTTTGGAAAGGGTGATGGGAGTAGTAGAATTATAAAGAAGTTATGGGGCTATAGCAATGGTTGTAGATTTTTTAACTTGCTTACCTCTACGAGATCTCCACCAATTATATTTAGTCCACGCAACCCTCTAATTATTTGCACAGCTTGAATAGTTGTTAGGCCGCAAATTTCTGGTGTGCCTAAAAATATAATGGCATAGGTCAATGGCAGGAACGGAAAAATCCAAATTAGGATATATTTGTTCATGCTCCACTGCGTCTTGCTCCTTTCTACTCCTATACTGGTAACTAGAACACCAACAACCTTCAAACAACTATTATTTAGCCACATAACACAAACTACACCAAGCTCTTAATTAACATGATACGCATACATACCAGTGCCGGGACAGTATCCTGGGTCAATTGCATCAATATCGAAACTTATATAAACAGGACCATCTCCAATTAATTGGCGGACTTCTTCCATAAGTGGCTCCATATGTTTGCCCCAACACTCTGTTGCAGGAACAACTTTAAATCCCTAGTGTTAAAAGAGATTTTGATACGGAAAAGAAATTTTATCAGGGAGAATCAAACAGTGTACCAGTTGGCGCCCTAATTTTCATTGTTTCAAATTACACAATGGTCCGGGCAAAGTCTGGTCCGGGTTTTTCTTCGTTCTTAGGGACGTTAAAAGTTGGAGGGGCACAGGTAGCGGAAACGTTTCTGAAAGTTATAGAGGCAGTTCTAAGAGAATGGACATTGTTTTAAAAAAATTTTAAAAAAATGTGCCTCTGGTTCCAACGTCTTTGTTCGTACCAAAAAATAAGGCATGAGAAATGGAGGATATCCTTATTTTAAGGGTTTGGTTCTTTTAAGGAATGTTTAATGGAATAGAAGCATTCCTTAATAAAGTCGCACCCGCAATTTCGTGTAGTGAGATATTAATAAAGGATACTTGAATAGACAGTACCAAGTTATAGGGTACTTGTGCCCGTATGAAAAATAATGGATAGCTTTTGATGCCAGGTTTTTAACGGTAAAACAAGATGAAATTAAAATGCATCGTGTAGAAACATTACTAGACAGATTTATGATGACCAAGCAAAAAACCATCCTATATTAGGCGGCGGTAGATTCGTTAGAAATTTTCGTTTTCTGGCCGAAAGCAGAACATCTTATCTTTTGGCACCCATGCCATTTTGCTTGCCGGGTGCGTCGGTGAAAGCAATTGTTGTTATGATTGTAAGCAAAAGGCGCATGCTCTCTTTCTTGCCTTATTGCCGTAGAAAATCTTCACTTAACAACCCCCCCTCCCCCCTCCAAAATTCACAATAGGATCTCCTTTCAGCAGACCTGCGTGACCAGATATACTGTTCATTGTTGGTGTTTGGTTCTTCTTTACGATCAAGTCAACAAAAAAATGATAAAAGAATTACTGTACCAGCTTTCGTGGAAGTGCGTAATCGTCTTCATACCCTGAGCCACGCAGTCCAATTTGTGCGACACGATTGCAGTCTATAAGACCTTCTTCAACAGCCAGCAAAAATGGATTTCCATGGTGAATTTTTGCACCTAACATTTCACCATACAGATCTGTATGGGCATCAACATGCACCAGACCAACTTTGCCATATTTCTCCTAGAAAAAATGGACATTTCATTTGACAAATGATTGTTACGTCAGTAATACTTCTATCATTCGGTCATTAAACAGTCGGCTTTTCCAGTCATTTGGCTAAGCAGTTATTTCAGCATGACATTTTAAGTTTAGTACGCAGAAATGCCCTTATTTCAAGGCTTTAAAAACGTTGTATCTCTTCTTCGCTTCACCGGCAAGATTATGGTTTCATTGTATACATTTAGATCAAATAGTTTTTTTTCCTTCTGTTTTAAAATGATAGATATCTAGGCCGAAATGGCCTTTAATCTACTACAAAAAAACAAACGACGTAAAATTTAAATGATTAAGTAAAAAAGCTAACATGTTAATTATTGGTTGAACATTTACAAGATTGAGTATAAAATCATTAATTTACAAGAACAATGCAAAGGTTGGAAAAGTACAGCATCTAGAATATACAGCGAGTAAAATGAGCAGCGCTTAATTTTTAAGAAGTATAAAATCAAATCCGTATCCACTTGGCTCATCATCCAAATAAAATTCAATGATAACGTTCCAATGCAAGCAACCCAAACAATTTTTTTAGAGAACCATATCAATCTAGGCATTCATAGCTTTCGTAACATTTTCTCGTGCTATGGTATACAGTATTTTGAAAAGTATTGCTTGCCTGAAAAGATACTGAAGACAGTTTGATTATCTGCAAGATGCTCAATAGGCCAGTTGAACACTTAGTCTAACTGCTGCAAAATATCTAAGCAGAAATAAATCATGTCATACTTGTAGAATTTTCAATATTTACTTCCGGATATTAGGATTTTAATTTTCTTTTAAAGATGAGTGTCATACATACTATAGCATGATCAATTATTCTTTTACAATTTTTGCATTGTTCGGTTTCTAAAAAAGGAATCAAACCTAATAACAATTTCAAACCAATCAAACTAGAAGAGCAAAGAAGATTATGATAACTGATAACAGCATCGAAGATTCAGATTGTCCTTATTACATCTTTAGTTTAATCTTTTTTTGAAAACTTTGCAGAAAAAAGCATCTTTTATGTGAATTGCTAGATAGCTACAGAACGGAAGTTAAAGCCTTACTTAGCGGAAGTTAAAGATCTGTTTCAGTCCTTCCAAAAGCTTGATTTCTGGAATTGGCTGCTTGATTTTCATTTTACGACAAAGTAATATGTCATTCATGCCATACTTTATAAGAAGGCATTCCCTGATTTTGTCAAAGAACTGATTTATCGGCCCGGAACCAACTTATTGCCCGGTTGCCAACTTATTGCCCGGTTGCCCAGTTGCCAGCCATAACCAGGTAACAGTGGAACATTAAAAGCATTTTGAATTGAACAAAGTGGAAAAAAGTTCTCTCAATAATACCTTCATTGCTTGTAACAAAGGATAAGAGATTGTGTGATCTCCTCCCATAACCAATGGCTTGCACCCATTTTTAATCAGCTCTGACGCTCGCTCTTTGATTTGTTTCACTGCTTCTGGTAGGTTGAACATATTAAAGGCCACGTCACCAACATCAGCAACCATCAGAGACTCAAATGGTGATGCCTCTTGCAAAGAATACAAGGTTGTAAAATCTTAACTGTAGCAACACAAAACTTGCTTACATTCGTGTAAAAGGAACGGAGCAAATTCGAACTAAATAAAATGTTTTATGCAGTTTGTTATATCGTGATTCGTTTTGAAATTGCAACCCATTTATTGTTTATTTTCAGGGCCCGCACCATGAATTTTAAAATAGGGGGGCCAAGGCTTCTTACCTCTTTTACTGCAGCTTTTAAACTACTTGCTTCGCAAAAAACTGGGGGGGCATGGCCACCACCCCCGGTGACGCGGGCCCTGATTTTGGTGTTACTCGGATTAATATTTCTTACATGCATGGCGTAAAGTGTAAAGAAGAGTTAGAAAATCTTAGTGTGACTGGCAAGATCAACGGAAAGAGAAGCAGAGGAAGGCAAAACCTAACATACATCACCAGCATTAGTAGATGGATGAGGATAACGGAAGAAGAAATATTTAAGACCACAAAAGACGGAAAGAGTTGGAAGTCCATGATCGCTAACGTCCTTACGGGACAGGGTACTTAGACGACGACATGCATGGCCCTGGTTTTGTGGAATTTAATAACCGTTGCGCACATAGTTACTCCTCGGTATATTCATTTTTAAAGGGTTTTCCCTGCCATTTATTTTAGCTGCTAATTTCATTTAATAATTCCCATGCTCAATTTTGAGAAATATAGATAAGCTAAAATTTGTTTTCCTTTCCATATTTTAGACCATCTTGTACTTTTTACAAAAAATATTTGACGTCGAGAAATTTCTGCCCCCTCCCCTCCCCTTATCCTAAAAACCTTAGCATCTGGCTCTGTTTTCGTTAATGGCGATTTTACCCAAGTAAATTTTAATGGTAAATTTTTCCATTTAAATAGATTTCTTACAAACTTGTACTCAAAAGAATTTGTACTCATAATCAAACAGACTTACTTGTCGCATTGTTGAATCGCCGGATTTGCACTGATTCTGTCCTGATTTGTCTTGGGCCCATTCTTGTTCCCGATCGGTTTGTTGTTCCAGCGTCAAGTGGTACTCCAACGAAGCAAACATCAAGACCTGGAAAGAACTGGCACATCTGAATTCATATTCAAAGGGTTTATGCCCCATAAAAAGGAGCCAGCCTCTGAGCACGAGCCACCGAATTGATTACATAGACACAATGGAGGCTCTAAAAGTGGCTGCTATGCCCTGAACAGAGGTGGAGAAAACAAAGAAAGTGGGTGCTAGGAGCGTGTCGAGGTAGGGGTCTGGGTTTATCACACCCCCTCTTTTTAAGGAGGCCTGTCAGTAACTCTAGGGGTCTTAGCTTGGCGGTTATCATCACCAGGAACGTCATTTCATCAAATTATTTGGAGAGTGCAACGAGTTCTTCTCTGCACAAATATGCTTTGCACGGTCACAAAAGCAGGGGCTGCAGCTTTTGTCCGTAGATGTTTGTTTGAAAACGAAATCTTCTCAGGATGCCTCACGGCCTCGATGCCAGGGGGCACATAAAGTAATGATTTCGATTAAAGATACTGTAAATCGATTCCGATAAATTGATTGAAAATGACAGATTTATGCCTAAAAATAGTAAAACTTTTAAACAATTGCTAGAGAATTGACGAATTTAAGCTAATTTAAGGTTATGGGGGCAAATATTTTCTGCTCGCGTAGGGCCTCGTCTTTCGGTTTTACCCCAGGACCTCTAAAACCTCTCGTTAACCCTGTACATGCGTAGTGTTTAGGCTCCTAGACCTTGGGGGCCTGGGGCAATTTGCCTCTTCTGCCCCACTCTCTCCGGCCCTGTAGGGATCTTAACATCGTAGTGATCTCAAACTGAACGTTGTCATAAGATCATGAAAAAATACAAGCTGAAGAGAGTATAGTTCCGCTAGAAAAAATACCAGATAAAGTTCCGCTTGGAAATGCGTGTTTACAATACTTGAAAGCGGACAAAGTTTCGCTCTCGATATTTCGGTTTTCGAAGAGCTGCACGTGTCCTGGCACGTGCGTGGTATTTTGCAAGCGAAAAACCACAAAGGCCTGCGAGCGAAACATTAGGCCTAGACATTAGTAACACAGCTGAAGAAATTGGCTATTTAAGTAGGTCTAAATTTATGATCACTTTGGGATGATCGATAAGGTTACTGCGAAGGTCGTGTGTGAACAATTTATTTCATGAACTCTAGAATACGAACAGCTTTCAATAAGTAGAAATGGAAACCAACCTTCTGTTGTTTCCTGCACGGGCAACCTCATCATAGTGGCAATACCCCCAGGTCTCGGTGCTTGAAGAGCACTTAATGGCTCGTTGAATTTCGAAGGAACTGGTATTTTTCTTGTCATTAGGCTTGTATGGAAACATCTTCGAACAAAACGAGTGATCCTGTTCGATGCTGCCATTTTGCCTTTTCGCAAATGTTTTGAACATCAGAAAGAAGTGTGTGACCTGCGCAGACTCAACTGGTTTTCCCAGCGACGAATTTAGTTGAATGGAAATTTCGCACTTCAGCGTTAATATTTGAAAAAAGATAAGAGAGAGGAATCCTAGATAAAAACGTTTTTCTATCATTGATATGAATTTTACACGATAATAGATAACCATCGTATATTTTTTTGGCGAAAAATATGGCGCGAATATGACTCTAATTTGATCGTGTAATCCTAGACAGGAATACAGGGAAGAATTAGAGGCGGGGGGGGGGGGGGGGGGAGCTTGTGTAACCTCCATGTACAGTAGTTAAAAAGCCTAACGGGTATAATGAAATTAATCTGTGTGAAATTTTCAAAAAGTGTGAGAGGAAATTTGAGCTGTAGCTGTTCTATTATACTTTCCCGAAGTCTTTTTTGTTAAGGCATTCGTACTACTACGGGGAAAAATCTAAGCCGCGAAGGAGATGGCAAAGGAAAAATTTTTATAACGATAGTTTGGAGTTTAATTAGTACATACTATACTTCATTTTTTATGACCTAGGTTCTTTGAAACAAGATTTCATAATTTCTGAACAATTCTATGTTTTCGATGGTTATTCAGATTCTATGTAAAGTTTCATATTTTGAAGGAAATTAAAGAATAAATTCGCGTGTGGCGCACCGAATTGGTCAACGTACTTACCTTCACATACTTCTCTTCAAAACTTTCACAATTCTTTGAAGGAAAATATTAATACCGTTAATTCTCGAATTAGCCTGGGGGCTTATTTGTTTTTTATATTTTTTGGATGGGGGCTTATTCGAGGGAGGCTTATTAGAGGGGGGGGGGGCTTATAAAATTATTGTAGACATTAAGAAGACATTATTAAAAGACCTCGTTTATTTAAGTAGGAATTTCTTTATGAGCATTGAATTAATTACTACCAAAAGTATGAATTTGTTGTGGTAATTCAATTAAACGCCTTGGCAACATCAGATGGCAAAAATCATCCAATGGAGGGGTCCAATTTGAGAATTTACGGTAGCAGTGAGGGCTTATTCGAGGATTCGAGGGGGGGCTTATTGACAATTTGTAGTTCTAGGCTGGAGACTTATTCGAGAGAGGGGGGTTCGAGGTGGGCCAATTCGAGGATTTACGGTACTTCTTTTTTAAGTAAGTATAATTTCAAATAAGATCTTTTAATGTTGCACTATTAAAAAACAAAGATTAAATACTTCTGAAAGATTTTCGTACTTTAAAAAATACACATAGGTCTACAAATTACGTATAATCCTAAAAAAGTATTCTCTTCGACTCCGATTGAGGCTTGGTATTTTTGCACTAATTTTTCGTAATCTCATTTCAAAATCATCAAAATGCAACATTTCATTAAAGCGTCAATAACACCCAAAAGAGATACATTATCTTCAGGTCAATAGGAAGCATCTTAAACTTTCTTTGAGGGGGGGGGCACGATGCTTTGAAGGCACCCTTTAGATATTAACCTACTTGATTTATTTGCGATACACGACTTAATAATGTAAATTTTCAAAACTGGAATCATTCAAAGACAGTTGCTTAACCAGGAGGGTGGGGCATTGTGCCTGCAGTCTGCTTAACTCGTTGTTTCAGGGGAAATGAGACTAAAATGGTACTTTTTGGTTACATCAAGATTTTTGGGAGGCAAATGCCCCCGTGACGCCCCAGCTCGTACGTCTTCTTTTATCGTAACAATATATCATAATCACCAGAATACAACATATGATAAAAAGTTCAATAACAACAAAGAGTAATGTATCATATTAATCTGCATATTACTAACGTTCTCTTTGTTTTACTTTATTAAATTTTAGGAGCAAAATTTAAGGAATTGTAGATGTAATAGTGTTATAACAATCTGAGCAATGTTCTTTCAAAATTCTTAATATTTTGATAATTTCTGCCTGAATGTTCTTTTCAAAATCATTTCTATAAAAACTGAATGTAAAAGTAAAAAGTCTCTTTGAAAGACAATTGTATGCATTACCTTCGTTGTATTAATGATTTACTAAGATTTATAATGTAATAGTTGTATAATGTAAGATTTGATGTTCCATTGTATACGAAATCTATTTCCTGGTGTTGGACTATTTCTTTCTCAATGAACTTATAAATGTGATGCTAATGATAAAAACGTGTTTATAGCCTTTTTTAGGTCTCGAAAACTTAATGACAAGGTATTTGAAAATTTTACAAACCTGAAAAGGCGCTATGGTCAATGCAAATGCCGTTGAGGGCACAGATCTTTGAAGGCTTTGAGGTAACATTTGTTGGTATCCCGATTTTTGATAAGAAATAAGTCTTCTGACTGTATTGTAATATAGGAAGCAATTTGGTGAATCTCAGCGTTTCTTGCCAAATCATTTCTTGACTGAAGTGGGTTTGCACCGACCGTATTTCCTCTTTAGGACGCGGCATTTTCTTTAAAATCCAACTTTTGTATGCGGCGTTTAATAGAGGGCAGCGTTTATCAAAAGGTGGCGTTTAATACAAAATGAATAAAAGATAAAAACACTCTTAAAACCATTTTTTCTTTTCCTCAGAAACGCGTAATAAAGATTGAGTGAAAATTTTCACATAAAAGTTCAAGAAAATGTCAATAGTCCTGACTTTGTCTGAGTCCTCAACTCATGACATAACAACTTTCATGACTTTCGAATAGAAAGCGTAGCTATAAACTATTCGTTACTTCATTTTTGGTGTTTTTTCTAATGAGCACCGCATTTCAAGATGCAGCGTTTAAAAGAGGACGGCGTTTATAAGAGAGCAGCGTTTAAAAGAGGACGGCGTTTCTTACAAATAGTTGGCTGAAGGTGCGGCGTTCAATAGAGGGCGGCGTTTATCAGAGGGTGGCATTCGTTAAAGGAAATACGGTATGCATCCTGTCTGGCTAAGTCAATGAGCTGACACTGATCTTCTTCAACGCCGCTCTTGGGGTCTAGGTAAACAGACACCTTGAAACATTATGTACACCCATGATACTCAAAATCATAGTGCAACGCCCTTTTGAATATATTGGAACTAAAGTCCTTTCTATGTAGAGTAATATCAAAAATCTTTCAATGCAAGGGATCTTTTAAGAACTTTATATGCAAGTGATCGTGTGGGGCTTTATTTGAAAAGAGTCATTTCTTACTGTGACCAAATTGAGAGCAAACGTAGAAACAGCCAGTACGCACCAATGATCACAATAGCTGACGTCACAAATAAGTATGCATTGAATGCAACACAGATGAACAATTAATATAAATCAATTCAATACTTTTGAAAATAATCTTGTGCAAGGCCACTTACTAAGGGGAAACCGTGGGACATTGAAACAGGGGATCTCTTCACATACAAACTAGTGGAGAATTTCCCAACTAGACCCCTAGCCCTACCTCAGACAATTTCTTTCAGTCATTTTTCCCGTAAGGTGCAATGATAGCACTAAACTATGCGTTGCCATCAATTGAAGTCTTGCAGCAATACACAAAAACCAATATTACTTTTTTTGAGCCAATTATTAGTATCTATTCCATTCCTAATTTATTAGCATCTATATCCCCTTAAAAGAAAAGACAGGATCCTTGTTCGTATTACAACAATGTTACTGGCTAGCTTTGTTTTCACAAGAAGAATAATCTAGGCCCTTACCCTATATCACAAGAATTCAGTCATCTTCGAATCCTTCTCATTTACATACATAAGACAAATTTGCAACTTCACATATCGTATAATTCATTTCCACAAGGTAGCTTTTTGTTGTTAAAATTGGAAGATTTAATGCCTTCTACCGGTCAAAATGTAGCATCGTATCAAAAAAATTGCATCGGATAGATCGTGAATCGTCGTTCAAAGGGTTTCTAGTCTAAACTGAAACGTCTCAAATTTGTCAAGGCCTTTTGAATTTTAGTGTAGTTAGCCAACTACCTGTTAAAGCCTCATTTTATGATGTTTATGTACTGTTTTTTACTTTAAGGTTACCAGCCTACCCCCACTTCCATCATTTTCAAGTTAAAGGAGAGGCCACCAGTTTAATACATGTATCCAAGCTTAAACAAAGAGACTTGGGTATTGACAAAATCTACTTCGTCCTTTCCCTGTCCTTAGACGGGAATCCCATGAGCAGCAAAATCTTTGTAAATTCCTTTGAGACCTTCTAAGACCCTGTTAAGCTGCGATTTACGCAATGATCCATTTTGAAGAAAAAGGCGATGATATGGTTTTTTTGGCTTGGCTGCCTTCCTTGTGATGACTGAAGTGATAAAAGTTTCATGCATCCAGCTGCTTGTCGTTACCATCTGAGACTGGTAACGAAAAAAGAAAAAACTTAGCAAAGTGCTTCTTTCACCCAAGTTCTGGCATTGTCTCAACCACATATACGCAATGTTCAAATATCAAAAAGCCGACTTCAAATATTGCCAAGGCTTTTTAATGGAATTATTTGTTTATTTGAATTAAAAGGATTTTAAAGTCTCTAGAAGAAAACACGAGCACAGACAGATTCACTTGGCAATGCAGCTGGCTGGTGTGGTATGCGGAAGAGAGAGATGGTAGCAACATTTTCAAATTTGAAATTGGGTTGCTGACAACTTTAAGGTAGATGAATACATTGAAAATTTTGGAATTTTGATCAAATATCCAATTTTTCTTTCTTGTATCTTTCTTACTCAAAATTTATTGTAGAATTCACTTTTGATGATAATTTTCCCATCCATCTTCTCCATTTTTGATTATTTAGATTTTTCTAGAAAGTACCAGTTTTTTTACCCATAGCAACACAAAATCGGTTGGTTGCTATGGGACCCTTTGCCCCGGACAACTTGCTTTCTGCAGTTTTTGGGGTGATTTGTCACCTCCTTTCATTAAGGATGTGAAGGAGCAAGTTAGAGCCTCTTTTTCAAAACCTGCATCTTTTTTCAAAATGGAGTCCGAATGTGTTGAAAGTAACCCTCAAACTGGAGATCGCCGAAAATTTCGTTCAAAAAGAAGAAAAAAGAGGAAAGGTTTTATGGGGAAAACTAAAAAAGAAGTCTTAGAAGGACAAGAAAAGACCAAAGATATATTTGAACCTGGAAATTTGGCCACAGAAATAGAACAAACAGGAACGGACGACATTCGGAACATAGGCCCAAACACATCAGCTGATTCTCATGACACGCTGAATGTCTCACAAACAAAACTAACTGATGGTTCACTCTACTGCATTAGTAAAAGAGCTATAACAAGGTCATATGCTGAGAAAGTTGGACTTAAGAGGGAGAAAAGAAACAGTTCAACATCAGGAAACGGTATAATGGACAAGGAGTTGTTAATTAACTGCATTAATAAAGCAACAATTTGTAGACACTGTAAGAGTATGAAAACTTCATTCAGTTTAAAAAGGGCTGGCAGTGATGGCCTTGCAGAGCATTTAATCCTTGTTTGCAGCAACTGCCAAGCAGAAACAGAGCTAGAATCTAGTGGAAAGTGTCATTCTTCCGACAGAGTTGATAAGAAGGGAGGACGTACTGCATACGAGGTAAATCGCAGATCTGTTTTGGCCACAATTGGTTATGGACTGACTGGATTGGAGAATTTCTGCGCTTTGATGAATCTACCAGAACCAATAGCTAAAAGGGCCTATAATAATAGCATGAAAACCATTGAAAGAGGGTGCATTGGTGTAACAGAATCTCACATGAGTAATGCAGCAAATGAATTGAGAAGAATAACTGAAGAGGAAAACAAGGATCAGATAGAGCAAGATAAAGACCACAGGAAAATTGCAAAAGTTGCAATTACAATAGATGGAACATGGCAGAAACGAGGATATACATCCAAGAATGGCATTGTTTGTGTTATATCTGTAAGGACAGGTAAAGTTCTTGACTATGAAGTTTTGTCAGTTGTTTGTTTTGAATGTCGTGCTCATGAAGCTGAGAAAAAAGACACAGACAGGTACATGTCCTGGTGGCAGAAACATAAGGATCTATGTCCAATTAATCACACAGGGGCAAGTGGGGAGATGGAATCAAAAGGAGCAATCAGAATGTTTCTTAGATCAATTGAAAAACGTAGGTTGAAATACACCACAATGGTTGGTGATGGTGATACTGGTTGCTACAGTCATGTTTGTGAAGCACTTAAAAGAGCATATGACACAAGTTACATTGTTTCTAAAGAAGAATGTGTTGGTCATGTTCAAAAAAGAATGGGCACATGTTTGAGAGAGTTAAAGAGAAAATCAAGGGGAAAGAAGATTTCAGATGGTAAAGGAATAGGGGGAATAGGAAGGTTGACTGATAAAAAGATTGATAGCATTCAGAACTATTATGGTCAGGCAATCAGACAAAACAGTGGAAATCTCCTGCCCATGAAATCAGCAATTATGGCTATTTTGAAGCACATGGTAAGAGACAATAATGCATCACTTGAGGATCAGCATAGCTTTTGCCCTCAAGATACCACAACTTGGTGCAACTATGTTAAGGACAAACAAAATAGTACTGCCACATATGATGATAGCAAGAGGCTTCCAAATGCTTTTCTTACAGAGCTGAAACCAATCTTTGAAAGACTGTCAGCAGATACATTGCTGAAGAGATGTCTTTTGGGTATTACCCAAAATCAGAATGAAGCCCTTCATGGGGTTCTTTGGCACATTTGCCCAAAAACAACGTTTTGTGGAAAAAGACGACTAACCATATGTCTTTGTTTGGCAATTTCAAAGTTTAATGTTGGACAGTCTAGTATTGCTGATATAATGGAGTCATGCAACATGTTACCAGGACAGAAAACCTTATTTGCATTGAGAAAGTTTGACGCAAAAAGACTCACAGATACAGCTACAAAAGTTTCAGCAAAATATAAGAACCGCCGTCGACTGCTTCGTGCAAAGAGGTTAAAAAAAACTGATGATAAAAGGAGTTATGTTTCAGGTGGATATGGTTTGACCTCAACACCAGAGTTTTCAAAGACTAAGAAGAGGAAAGGAAATTCAGAAAGTTTGGTCTCTAAGAAGAAGCCTAGAAAAGATAATGCCGTTGATGGAAAACACATAACTGCTGAAAAAACTGATCTATTAACTGATACATGTCATTTTGAAAAAGAACCAGACATTATTTTTGCTTTACCTTTAGAGGAATTCACATGAGCATGGTCTCAGGGAGGCAGGAACTTGTAATATCTAGATTTTCTCTAGAATCTCGTTTCTAAATACCTGTAACATTTAAAACAAACTTTAACTGCGATTTTCTCAAATTTAGAATTTACGGAGTGTTGTTGAGTTGTGGCTACTGTAATTTCTCCCTAGATTAACATATACTGACCAAATTTTGAGGTCCTGTACAGTTTTAAATGCTCTATGCAATGAGTGATTGAAAATTTGCATTTGAGGCAAAAATTTTTTTTTTTGATCAGAATGAATGTTTTTTGGCAATTTTTATTTTCAATTGTGCAAAATGAAAAGTTTAATCACTCATTGCAGAGAACTATCTTTGTTATATATTCTGTGCAAAAACTGGAATGATTGGTCAATTACTTTTTCCAAACTATTTGCCAAAAGAACTCTAGTCGTCGCCATGTTTAAAGGGTTTCCATAGAAACTAAAAGACCACACCCAAATTTCAATTAATATTTTTATGTGTAAGCTATTATTCATTGCTTGTATAAAGTTTCAAGCTAGTATCCCTTGTTGTTATAATCTTTTTGGACATTTTCCAAAATTGTTTCATCAATGTATACATCCACCTTAACTTTGTTGAACTTTTGTGCTGGTTTTCTGATTGGTAAGTGCCGTTTGAATAGTAGATTTATGCCTGATTGTAAGTATAGCTTCTGTTTTCGTCTCAAATACACAAGATCATGCCTGAAAAATGTTTACAAAACATTTCCCTAAAATTTTTTGTTACACTGGGGCAAATAATTATCTAAACAAACTTCTTCGGCTGCTTATGTTTCCATTGTTTGTAGATACACACATTTTGGTATAAAAAATTTACCCTCACTACTGGCAATTCTTAATTCTTTATATAAGTTTTCATAGTCAATAAAAGTTTTTTGAGATTTTGGTGACAATTTACGTTATAGAGGCGCAGTAAATATACTTTAATATGATCTGCTATACAAGGACAGCCTATATGAACAAAAAATGAAGTCATAGTTTTTTAGGTTGAAGCTTGAAGAAATCACAGCAAACAGCAGGTTCTTTATTCAATTCTCTGACAATATGTGAACATTTACTTGATGATTTCTGAGCCAAAAATAAGAGATTTTTGACTATTTCGCAGCCTCAGTACTGTGTTTTCCATCGTGCGTAGTCATCGAAACTTAGAAGAGGAATAATTTAAACGAGATATGCAACTTAAAAGTTTCTTTAGAAAGTCAATACTGAGGTAGATAGAAAGGCAATATTGGAAGGAAGCCTTTCTTTGTGATGAAGTAGCTAGTAGTTACTCCAGATAGCTGAAAACAAGGTAAAAGCTTTATTAAAACTTAAATTTTGCTTAATTTTGCTCAGGAAAACTAACGCAAACCATGACATTATAGTTGAATCAGTATAATGCAGTTCTTATTTTATTAAAATGTTATAATTTATTTTGTAAATCTTAAACAATGAATCTAAAACTGTGTGTAATCGAGGCTGCATGTTCATTGAAAAGTAGAAAAGCAGCTGAAAAAATGTTTTTGAATCTTTGTACCTGTAAACTATGATAAACAGTTCCTTTTGATTTCCTTGCCTTGTTTGTCATATAATTAAGAGTTGTGTCGTGTTCTTCACATTCCAGCTTCTTTTTTGTATTTAAATTTGTATGTTGTGTCACAGCTAATTGATCACTGCAAAATCTTTTATTTATCGTTATGCACATTTTGGATTTATCGCGGCATAGATTGGTTATCACTGAACCTTGGAATTAGGCCTGGCCTTATGAAAATAAGCTGAAGGGCTTTTGTCTACTTATTTTTATGTTTATAAAGATAAAGCTGTTACTTAACGTAAGTGCTAGAAATTTTGATATCCTAACGCTTGAGAATAATGGCGACAGATTGTCTATCGAAGTTATGAAACAAAATTGTATTGTGGTAGGATTGTCAATGGCGTTTCTCAAAAACCAGAGTTTCACTTTTGTCTTGATAACCATAAGCTAAAAATTCATTTCACAGCTGTACTGCATAATTGTGATGTTTATTACAAAATTTGTTAAGTATGATTGCAAATATTTCGAAGGAGTAGTGGTTGAAGTTCTGCCTTCAAAACTTATCTTCCATTTTGCAGGGAGATTTGCCTCCAAAAAGAACTTCAATTGAATAGGAGATTCTTTTGTAAAAGATAAATGTTTATCTTCTTTTGGATAGATAAGTAAATTTAGAAATAAAGTAGGATTCTCTTAGTTAGTTGTTCGAAAGGTCAATATTTAAACACTTTTTTCCCGAAAACTTTTTTCGTTTTGATTATATCTCCAGAATTTGGAAAGGCGTGCATCGGTAAGTTATCTCAAGTCAGAGTCATTCTTCTGACAAAATTATGCGTCTATTTTCAGGACATCTTTCCTGAAAAGGAAAATATTGCTGAGGCCAGAGTGACCTCACAAACGCCGCAGCAAAAAGTGATAAAGCCTTAAACACTTCCTTGGAATAAGGATAGAAACATGGCGGTTGCGGTTGACCATGTGACCTCCATACTCTCTAGGCTCCGTTTTGTGGTTGCTTTTACCAAAGTCTTCACTCCGCAGACTGGTGTGTCCCTTTGAGAAAATTCTCAAAATAATTCATAGAGTGACAGATCATCAGTATCCAACAAAGGGATGTGAAAATTACAAAAAATTTATAAAATCCTCCAGTTCCTATAAGTAGAACGGATAGTCTTTCTTTTTATTCTTTTTATGATTGCATTTCGATCTTTATATTCATTCTTTCCTTTGTTATTTCGTCATTCATTGAGTTTGGCTCTTCGATAAAAATTCCACGTCAGTTATACATTGAATACAACACAAATCTAATTGAAAAGAGTTCCCTTGTGTCTTCCTATTGACATTTTTACAATTTAACTTTCTAAACAGCTTCGAGTTTCTTTTTTGAGGCAATGTCTCCTGACTCCGGTTTATTTTCGTGTGTATCTCTTGTAGAGGGTCTGAGGTGACAAATTAACAATGAAAGAAGTGTATTCGCAAGAACAAGGGCCTGATTCATGCAGCAATTAGAATCATAAGGCCAATCATCATTTTGAGAATCACTATCGAAGTAAGCTTGCCAGAACAAAGAAATTCGGCTTTGGGTCAAGCCAAGACGGCGTCCTGAGTGAAGGATTTACCATGTGTACGCAATATGTGTTTTTTCGTGCTCTTTCCACCGATCGTTGATACGAGTGTAGACAGTGATACGAGTTTAAATAGTTCATAATATTCCTTTAAAACGACGACACATCAGCTAGCTGTTCACTATGGAATCGACCCATGTAAAGAAGGATGTTTTTCAAGTACCAGGTAAGATGTGTTTTTTATTTGGGGTTTTATTTCCTTTCAATCGAACAATAATCATTTCTTTGGGAATCGTAACAATTTATCTTTTGGGAACAATCAAAACCGCGAATTTTAAAGTTCTTCGAGTTCTATTAAATCCTCTCAATATGTTGCAAATTAAAATTGAATTAATGAGATGGAGCACTCCGGTACTGGTCTGTTGGATTGCTTCTATACTTCTAAACATGCAGACATTAATGACAGTCTACATATAATAAAACACAGGAGGTGAATCATATATCTGCTCTGGGCACACCGATAAAGAAACGTCAAGTTTCTCACAGCTTCTCAACACTTCACTTCTCACTCCACAAAATTCAAAGCGGCAAAAACATTTTTTGACAGCCAAACGTGCAATTTTCTCAGATAAATATTCATGTGAGATTACACAGCAAAAACTCAACGTTTTCGCTTTTTGTTGGTGCATGCTTCTTGCATTGGCAACCCTTCACCCCAAATCACATCGAAGTCTAATTAAATGTATCAGGAATCATTAAGCTGCATCTTCTGTGCTTCTTCTTTGACTCTTTTCAAAAAACATCAGAAGGTTCGACGAGTATCATTTGTGTTGCGATACAAGAATCGGTTATCGTCCATTTTTCCAAAGGCCTGGATGATTTCTTTAGCTAATGTAACGATTTTTTTATATTCAATATACTTTTACAATTACAAGCTATTCACTATGCTGCGTAGAATCTTCTTGACTACACTACAAGGACGATGCCACGATGCATAGACTGAGGGGGGGGGGGCAGCCCTGATAAATAAAAGTAACAACAACCACATTTTGCAAGAAAAAAGCTATAACTTATAGTATGCTACTGGTAGTATTTACTTATGGAGCACGAGGGCGGATCCCGGAGCAAATTTGGAGTGGGGGGGGGGGGGGGGCACTGGTGGCTCTTTGTCACAGATATCTTTGATGTCATAACCTTGATACCATACTTCAGCAAAAATAGAGGTTTACAGCCTCCCCTGGCCCCACAGCTCAAGTGTACCTCTCAGTGGTGGCCCATGGGGAGGGCTAGGGGTGGGCTACAGCCCCCACGTCGGAAGCATCTAGCCCCCCATCGGAGGTTATTGTCGGAGCAAATTTGACAGAATAACGTACGAAAACTGCTTATTTTTGTCATTTTAGCCCCCCTGTCGGAAGCTCCAACCCCTCTGTCGGAAGATTTCTGGCGCCACCACTGGTACCTCTTTTGAATATATCTCTAATACACCTCATTGGTATCTGCTTATCCATACGGAGCGTTCTCCTACTTATATGATCACGTTGTGAAAAACTGCTCTTCATTTGAACATGTGTCTCCTAGGTAAAGAGCAATATTATACACTTTCTCGAATGTACTTAGTATATTCCTACAAACTAATATGATCAGAAGCACTCTTAAATTGTAAAGTAAGGCTGCTTCACTGAGGAATATTTCCCAAAGGGTTATGAGATTCCAGTTTCTGCCAGCTTTTTATAACCTTTCACTTTCAGCAATGGATAGATGAAACGCATATCCGCCCATTTCTCCCTCTTCGCCTGTCTGCCCCGTCTGCCCTCTCCTTCGTTTCAAACGAGGCCGAGGTGTACCAAATAAAAACAATTGTGTTAAGACAGTTGGAGCTTCTAAGTAATCTCGAAGAAATGTCTGGCTTAGAAGGGGCTTAAACATAGAGGAATTTGGAAGATGAATCATAACCTCCGCTTTAAAATTATCAGGTCAATGTTGAAGGTATGTTATAAAGCATAGTTAATAGCCAAACAGCCATTTCGACGGAGCAGATGTGTCTGCTTGTGTATGTGCCACAACAAGCGAGCGTAGGCCAGAAACAAGCACCGAACGCCTCAATCTGGTCCTAAAGCGAATATTTAGTTTTTTATTGTTTGTTTATGCTAAGTAAATTTGACTTGTTTGAGATTTTGTGGAATCTGAATTGCCACAAGTAAGCCGGGCTAATACATTTTTTTAAATACAAGGAAGCCAGAGCGAAGAAAATTTGACACTTTATCCTATCAAAGGTGTGGTGTTTGGATAAAATTAGTTTTCCTCTTTGTGTTGATTGACATTATGAGATGTATGAATTATTATTTATGAAGATTATTGGGTGGTTCAGCTTGATAAGTTCCCCAAGGCTTTCTTTCAAAGGTGTGGCTGTCATGTGTTATCCTAAAGTTTCAGAGTTTATTCTGTATGCTGAATATATGTTTGATAAATTGCTAAACCATCGGTCGGTCATGTTTCATGTTAAATATGAGTGCATTCGACGAATGCAAAGATGAAGGAAAGAAAAAAGGCAGCCAATAAATTATGGAGTTAGTTGGCTTAGGCCATTCAGCTATGTTTTCTTTGAGTGTTGATAGACTCAGCATGTGATCAGTATCAAATCATGCAGACATTGTTCTTTGATTACACAGAGGGATTAATGGTCTTCTGTTGTGTGTAGGGGAATGTGCATTTAACTTTAAATTCATTGCAAATATGCAGGTATTTTTTGCTGTGTGTTAATTGAACAACCCATTGTTTATATTCAAACTTCTCATTAAAATATGAATGCATCTATTTTCAGTGTACAGGTTAAAGCAAGTGACTGGTAGATAAGTGCATACCAAAAACCTATTTTTAAACAGGTATTGGAAAACCTCAAAACATTTTTTCAAAATGCAGAAGAAAAAATGCTCATTGATAAAAATACTTATTGTCATATTGGGTCTTGTTTCAAAAATAGTAATCTTGAATAGGTATAACTGAAGACCCATGTATTAATGTTTCATTTATCAGGAGACCAATGTATTAATGTTTCAAAAGTAAAAGTGTTCAAAAAAGTATTTTTTTGATGATACTTAGACAAGGTTAATGAACAGACAGCTCACATCTGGACAACTTTCGATTGGGAGACTTAGCCAAATACAATGCCATTTTATTTTATCATGTGCCTCAATACGTTTTGTAAATGAACTTATTTTGAATTCAATGTTTTCTATGGTGTTGGGTCTCACTGCAAGATAGTAAATATAATCATGCTTCATTTTAGCTCTTAAACTAGATTAATGGAAAACTAGTCAGAAATATAGTGAGAAACATTTGGAAGCAATTGCCAATCCTTTTCTCTATACTTTGAAGTTTTTTATTAACAATCACAAAATTAGATAGTTCCCTCCGTTTGAATTCAAAAAATTTTTGATACATAAATACTCAATTTATCAATAGTCCAATTTATTTTTACTTAAATAAGTTAATCAAAGTATGCAGTATGCAGATACAGCATATTATGAAACAGTATGCAGTTGTTACCATTAGCTGATGAGATGTATTAGGCCCCATTTACACTGCTACGGATCACTTTTTGATCCATATCAAAAGTGAAACTGATTCATCTTCCATAAAAACCCAGTGTAAAGAGGGCAATCCTTATCACTTTTGATACGGATTAACGATAAGCACACGAGCTAGACCATTTTGTATCAACAGATATGACTGGACTCAATTTTGGGGATGCCTGGTAGGTTGGATATTGGTAAGATAACTTTATCAATAATGCTGTAACACAAGAGGAATGGGTTGAGAATTTTTGAAGGTTGAAGGAGGATCTAGCAAATCTATGTTATGAGTGATGTCAAACAGTCATTGTATAGGGCAGATGATTGGCAATATTTTTGCACCTCACAGATAAGGACTTTGAATCATTATAGGAGCTTTACTATAATGCATACAAATTGTAGCATGCACTCACATATCTGTACTGGTGTAAACGGAAAGGCCAGCGGTAGCACATCTGGTGTAGTGTAAACATAATCTATCTGTATCACTTTTGCTTCTATCAAAAATGATCTGTATCAGTATAAATGGGGCCTAAAGGCATTGATTCGAATCTTCTGACAATAGTTATATCCTATTGGTTGATTGCATACTATGATTTTTGTAAGTCAGTTTAGATATTGAAGCTCCATGTCTTTTCATGCAGTGCATCCAAAAATGATATTTTTCTTTCATGGCTTTCTTAGCAATCAGTATCTGTGTATTTTTCCTTTTGTACCCAAAAACTGAACGTCTTCTCGATTTTCTGGTTGCTGTTTACCTTAAAAAGGCACAGAAGCATTGAATCTTTTCTAGTAACTTTTTGAAAGAAATAAACGCCTTTTGTTTTGAGGATGCTGTTTTGAGGAAGCAGGGATGTGGAGCTTGATACATATCATATTTAATTGAATATTGTTTTGATGATCTGTTTTAACTGCCTCCTCTAGTTCACTTGGATTATACTTCCCAAGTGCCAGAACCTAGTCTTTCCAATTTCCCAAAATTGATGTTTAGTAGGGACAGAAATATTTTGTCTACATCCCCCATTAATAATAAATGTCATTTTCTATCTTCAACTTTGAATCTTAACCTTACCATTAAGCCTCTGGAATAATTGAAGCTTGGATTTGTAAATTCATGAAAAACTCTTGATGTGAAAAGAAATCCCTCAAGGAGCTTCAAACATGTTTTTCCTGTGTTCCTGAAAAGTAATTTTAAATATTGTTAACTAAATGTAAACTACCTTGAATAAATCAGTGAAGAAGTCAAAAGTGCTATTTATCCTGCCCAGGAGAACCAAAATTCTCTCTTCAAAGTTCAAGGAAATTTAATACAAAATTACCCTTTTTCTGCTAGCTAATACAGGCATTTCTTGCTAATTTTAAGGCTCTGTTCTATAGTACAGAACACTGCATTTTGACATACAGTGATTTTCTTGTTAAGTATTAGATATTGTGAATACATTGAACTGGATATCTTTCCACTGCTAAAAAGTTAGAAAGCCAAGAAAAGCTGGAACTCTTTGGAAATCCCCCTAGTGCAGCAAAATTATTAAATTTCAATTTTTCAACCCAGGCCTTTAGAATCGTATTTTAAAAAAAAAGTAAAATATATTACAGAACTATCAGTAGGTAAATGGTGATGTCTTAAAGAAGTCTTAGAGAAGAATTAAAATGATGCTGCAGATTGATTTGGACCATGTCTGCATACCACCTCGCAATGTCTTCTTAGAAAGGAAATCTTTTTTCCCCAGTTCATGTGTGATGTTTTTCATCATGAATAGAGAAGCCAACAAGAGAAGAAAAAGCTTTATTCAGTCTGCTTTTTTTTAGTAGTCGATGCTTTTTTAGTTACTTTGGGTGTGGAAGGATTCAAGGGAGAGTATAACCCTCATCTGCACTAAACTGAGGAAGGAACAATGGAACAATGAGTGCTTATCTGAACACATTCAAATACCTGTTTCAAAAAATTTATTGTCAGCTTTATAAGAATCAGGTCGCTAGCCAGGATTTGCTATGTGTGGGGAGGGGGGCACTCATGCGGATAGAGATTTTCAATGCTACTGTTACGTTTTATAAATTTCTCGCTTGAGTCTAAAAGGGGTCGTCTGCACTCACTGTTCCTTTGTTGATGTTGTCCCTTGTTGCTGCTATAAATGCCTAATGTAAATTATGAGCTAAAAGGGTCTCGTGATGGCTCTCTGCTAATAGACTGGCTTCACATATTGCTAAATCTAATAAATAAAATGATAAAAGTAGCGTGTCTTTTCCCTTTGATTAATTTTTGAGTATATATCAAATAGGCCACTGAGTTTGATAACACTTATAATTTTTCTCAGTGTCCTAGACAACATACTGTTTCCTATGAATGTACTCTACCTAAAAAACAGATGTAGTAATCTTCTGTTTCTTTCATGATATTAGTAATATTTTTGTAAATCTCTGTTGTTGAATATAAATGAATTCGAATTTGCCTAAACCCGTTTCAGTCTTTCAGTGCGCAAGTTTTGTTTATTTGGGCTGTGTAATGTTTTCTTTTCACTTTCCAGTTATTGTGAAATCACCAGGCCAGGGGTGTAAGAATCTTGCAGCTGAGGCGAGTAAAGGCAAGGACTCGTTTCGTATTTGCAAAATCACCGTAGTTCGACCCAACAATCTGCTCATTCCATCACTTGTGACAAAAAACGAGACCTCTGATGAAAATGAAGATACGGCAGGAGAAGATTTGCATTCGAGTTTGAGAACCAAAGTTAAAGTAGAAGCTAAGATTGGGAAGGATAGTATTGTCCAAAAAGTGGTTTCACTTATGGATCCAGTTCGACGCCTTCCCCGCTCCAGCGAGTTAATTCGCATGGAAAAGCAAAAATCTCAGTCAAGAGAAAACATGAGCAGCTCCACAGATAGTTTGAACGAAGGAAACCAAAAGAAAGCCAGACTGAAGATTCCAAAGCCTTCAAAATTGGTTGGAACCAAATCACGGGGTGATGAGAAGGACAAAAGACGAAAAGAAGATACAAACAATAACAATGGTAAGCAACGGTTTTGAGGGAATTATAAGATAACAATAATTAAATCCATTTTCATTAGGTTTAAGTCTTGCATCATCATCCTTGAACTGTCTAAATCACTATCAATATTTTGATTTACTCGTAATGGCAGGGTTCGCATTCCCTAAATCAAAACTCAGCTGCTATAACTGGATTTGTTGTAACTAGGCCAGAATTCCCTGTTCGCTAGATACTAGTATACACCGTTATTGACTATCATGGATCAAAGTACTTCGTTTGCATATGGTAATGTCTAGCTTAGATATGCAATCCTTGCCTGGTTGTATAATTGCGTCACAGTTGCTTGTATCTGTAAATAACATGGCTAAGAGAACATGGTACCCACTTTAGCAGTCACAGGCATAGCCTTGTTGCTGGGCCCGCCTGTTCTTTTCTCCAATTGAATGCCTTGTAAAAATCAGTCCTTGTAGAAGAAGCATGTAAGGGATAAGTGTTTATCAAAGTCGTTTGATTAATCAGTTTTCCATCGTGGTGTTTCGAAGTAGGTCTCAACAGAAAGCAACTGAGATGTCGCGAGCCATAAGTGGAAAGCTACGTCACTCCGATAAAAATTATTTTTGATTGTTTCTGTTCTTAAAAGAGCGATATCTCGAGTATTGTATCTCATGACACATTTATTTTTTGCTGTGTTATGCTGGCCGTTTATTGTATATTGCTCAAAAAGCTAACAAGTCTGCCATTTATTAGAAGATGGCTGTCTAGATGTTTCAGAGTGAAAAGATATTTCCATTCCGTGAAATCTTGCTCGAATTATGTATTTTATTTCTTAGCTCCAAAGAAAACGGGTGATTCGCTCGAGCGGATCAGGTCGAGAAAAAGTGGAATGAGGCGGCAGTCATCAAAAGACTCCGGCCTGATAGGACCAGACCCCACCAAGTCACCAGTCCCTTCTCATAAGCATGATTCAAAGGAGCATGGGTAAGCAAAAAAGCTGTGTCAGAGACTATACAGGGAAGGGTGAACTGTTTATATTCTGTCGATAGGATGGATTTTGTATGAGATTTGATTTTTTGGTAAAAGTTTTTTCATGAAGGAGACTTGAAAGCATGATAAGTTCGTTGTTTTGAAGAAAGAAATGTCACTGAGGCTTGAAGAGCATTTACATTTTTAGATACTTCATTGATAAGTGGTCGAAGTGTTTGTTATTCGTTCGTTAAAATTGACTTGGTGGAAGAGTAGCAAGTTTATCTCTTGTACAGCTCATCAAGCAAATTCTTGACACGAGAAACTTTTTTGTAGGAGAGGCACCACAACTGATTCTCCAGCTAAAGAGAGGTCTGGTGAGTAAGATTTTGTGCCTTTCAGATCTCTTCTTTGGTTTTCTTGAGTTCATACGGATAATCATGTTCTTGCAATAGCCCAAAGAGGGTATAGATAAAGTTGCATTCAATTTTGTCTAATTCAGGATAAAAGCCTAAATTAATACGTACCTTCCCCTGCTCAGCTCATTACGGATAGTTTGTACATGGTTTCACAGTAACAGTATTGTCTTGTTTGTGACCCAGGTTATAATCTTGACTATGCATTGTTGCAGGAAACTTTCGAGCTCGCAGTCAGGTGAGACAAGTCTCTTTTGACGAGGGCCAAAGACGAAAGTCTTCTCCGTCATCGCCGAGCGCAATTCAAACAACTGTCTCTGAGCCGGTGAAAATGAGGCCACGCCGCAACACTGAGCGCGTTATGCGAGATTACAGGCTTTCGTTCCTTGACGTCAAAGCTTTGAAGTGTCTTCTCGAAAAGGTTGATCTCTTCGATTCGGAGGTTCGAGATGCCGTAACGCCGTTGCTTAAGGACGCTGCTCTACCACAAGAAAAAACTCAAGGAGAGCCCACGGAAGGAGATCATCTGTCCGAAAAAGTAATCATCGACTCGGAAAAAGAGAGCCTGAAAGAGAAGCTTTTTCTCAGCAGAAAAGAGCTCGACTCCTATATCTCATTCTGTAAAAAAATGGAACGGGAGAAGCGTCAGACTATTTCAGAAAAAGAGGATTTGAACACCAAAGTTCAATGGCTGGACAAACGTTTGACCTTGGTAGAAAGTGAAAACAAGGCTTTGAAAATAGAGCGGGCTGAACTGTTGAATCAAATATACAAACTCCGTTGTCCAGCGAACGTTCCTGGCGGCGAAAGAGCGCGGACAAATACAAAAACATCCAAGGAAAGTGATGAATCTCAGGCTGAAGTCGAGGTATCCAAACAACGATTATTGTACGAGGCAGATGCCTTCGCACAGGAGAGGTCAAAGATGATTAAAGAAAGGCAAAGGCTTGACGAGGAGATCAGGAAAGTGCAAATACGTTGCGTATCGTTGCTTGCGCAGTTACAGCATTCGGAGAAGACGGTAGATGAACTGCAAAGAGAGAATGAAGAGATGAAAGTCAAACTTGAATCCACGACAACAAGGTATGTAATATTTTATAGCTCTTCCCTCTTTCTGATTGTGTTATGGAAAGTTCGCCGGTCGAGTAAGTGCAAAGGATCTTTTTTCTTGGACTGTTAAGTTTACGACGCAAATAAGTCGAGTTTGGTAATAAATACTTGTGAATAATGATTGTTCCACGGAGATGAGTTTGGATGCTAAACGTGTTAAAGAGTGAAGTACCATTTCAGCTTTTGTGCATTCTGTTTTGGGCCTGACTTGACATATTTTTGGTTCAATGAGATTTTCCCAAATTAATGATGAATGGCTTTGGAATTATTGCTTAATGCCCAATTAGCGCTCTTTGCTACTGCAACTATTGCCTACTTTTACTAAGTCTATTAATGGTCATTACTTTCTGGATATTTTTCCTTCTCCGACCAGATCTCTTAACATAAAGAAGTAGCTACTTTGTGCACTTTTTACTTGCCCCAAAAATCGCTTATACGGTTTCTCAATGCTGTAAAATGATCTGAATCGAGCGCAAAGACAATCTGGTTTTCTCATGATTAATCACAATTTATCGTGTGGGCCTTGTAAACAAATTTCGTCACCAACAATTGTGCGCGAGTTATCTGTTAGCATTTTGTACTCCTTACTTTTTTACTGCTACTTAGCTCTGCTCACTTAAGTTTAGCTACATTATAGGAGACTTATCTCCTGGAATATTTTCTAGATTACTTGACGATCAACGTTTGTTGCAAGAAAAAATAAAGGACGTTCAAGATATTATCGGAGAAGAAGGAGAGAAGGGTCTCGACAGGCGAATGTCACAATTGCTTACACGTGTTAAGCAAACAGAGGATGAAAAATACAATTTAAGCCAAGAGACTTCGACCTTAACCCGAAAAATTGATGATGTAACTCGAGACAATCGGTTTCTGACGGAGGAAAAACTTAATTTAGAATGTGAAGTTATGTCTCTTCGAGATTCACTTAAAGCGGACCAAAAAGCCAAAAATGAATGCGAGGTACTGTCACAGAACACATAGCTTCATTGAATGATTCTAGCTTACAATTTTAAGCTTTAACGATAGCTCTCTTAACGATTGCTCTTCTGTGGATGCCTTACACACTCCTCAGGATAATCTCGAAATATTCAATTTTGGAAAACAAAATAAGATTTAAAAATTGATTGTTAAGGATTTTTTGCAATTCATTTCTACATGTGATATCTACAAGCTGACATTCAAAGTCCTAGCATTTAATTCAGGATTTGAGCTCGATGAAATTTTTTCCTCACACATTGTCTTCTGCATGAAGCATCTAATAAGAAGCTTATATTTTTTAAGTCAATATTCATTTATAATTGATTATCACGTAGGTAAAACTTGCAGAGGTTGATACAAAACTACATCACGTCCAAGCGGAGCTTAGATTGGCCAAAGACAACTTAAAGACATCGGAAAAGCAGCATGATGAATTAGCCTCACAGCTGGATGAAACGAATGCCAAAATGATTGATATGAAACGCAGGGAGGTAGAGCTTGAATCTGAAAAAGTCGCATTTCAGAAATTCATTGAGATGCTTTCACTTGAAATGGAAGAAAGATTGGGTGAAGAGATTGTTTCAACCGACGCAGAGGCAAACTCCTTGCAGGAAAAGGCAGATCTCCTCGGCAAGCAAATATCAGCACATTTGACACCGAGCAGAAAGATTCAAGAAAATGTTCAGGATTTGAAGGAGGAGGTTAGTGGTCCGAAAGCGGCAAATCTAGCCTACATCAACGATAGTGTTTTCATCATTAAACAAAGTTTTGAGTATTTAAACTTCTGTTTGCTAGGAGTCTCGTTTTCATCACAAAAATGCTACGAATTATTCCTGGAGTCGAGTCGAAAAAGAACTTTTTGACCTTTTAACATGTTAATATTTCTCAAAATTAATATTAAATACTTTATCGTTTCCTTTATAGCTCGAGGAAATAAAACAAGAGAACAAGGCATTGAAATACGCTATGTCGTGTCGACTTGAAATCCAAAACATGCAAGTTACCCAAACCTGTAACTGTAGCAGTGAAAAGGAAATGATGAAGCGTGAACTTGACGAAGCTGCATCCCTCATCAATCATCTTGAGGATGAAGTAAAGCGGCTGCATGAAGACAAGCAAAGCCTCTTAATGAGTTTTTTGAATCTGCAGGCAGCCTCGCGGTCTCGCGAGCCGTCCCGCAACGGTACAGATGGTTCTTCACAAGATGAAGATAGCGGCGATTTATCAGACACTGAAGATGATGAAACTTACGAAGATGAACACGACAATGGAGCCGGTTCTGAAAGTGAACTAACCGACGAAGAAGATGAGGTAGCTGCAATATTTCTATGTCAATGATGATTCCAACCTTTTCATACTTTTTCATACTCAATTATACAGTGAAATCTCACTATTTCGAATTCTGTAGGGACTACATGAAAAGTTCGAAATAGCGGTAGTTTGCTCGATTTACATAAATTATTTACAGAAGAATAGTATGTCACAATCCAAGGGACTGGATTTTAGCTCGTCATAGCAAGAAATTCGTAATAGTGCTCGTATTAGCGAGATTCGACTGTATATTCATTTCATCGTAAATGTTTGTCGCTTTATGACATCCAAGTTTCCAATTTGCAGATAAGTGATGACTATCAAAGTGACCGAAAAGGAGAAAATGGCCAGAACCGCCCCTCCCTCAGAAAGGCTCTCTCACTTCCTTCGGAAGCTCTTAGACGGAAGGTTGAGCCCCCTGCAAAACCGAGCACGCCTGAAGAAATCATTGCAAATTTAGAGAGCAAACTGGAAGAAATGAAGAGGACAAAGGAGGTTTTGGAAGACGAGAGGGTCTCTCTCCTGGATACTTTGTGTAAACAAGATAAGCAGGTAAAGTTGATGTCTGAATGTTTGAAATCTGAATATTGCATGGGAGAATGGCTGTTTATTTTTATCTCTGACTAGGCTGTTTCATTGTCTTGTCAATCGCCTTGTCTTGTCTTGTTTCCTTTCAAAACCAATATATTTAGATATTTTGAATTCATTAGTTTAATGCCTTATTACAATTTACAGTATTACAACTTGTTTCTGTTAGGTAACCTACTTTAGCATACAATTTCTTTCAGTGAAAAGGTCGCCAATTGTTTGTTTTGTTTAGATTTTATCAATGTTTTGTTTAGATTATCTTATCAAAGCTAGCGTAGTACCGCTTTTCTCCAAGACAGTATTGGCTTTGTCACCGCGATTGGACCCATCAATAGCTTGTATAATGGTCGCTATATTCGTTAACCACAGTTACAGATTAATTTTATTTGTTTGCAAGTACAGCTTCATCAGAAAAGTATGCAGTTGAAGTTATCCTCTTTTTGTCTATTCAGGTCTCAGAATTGAAAGACGAAATTGAGCATCTTGAAGATGAATTAGATCAGTGTCAACCTGCAGATACATCCGCAAGTCAGGGAGAAACCTGCGGAAACTGTATTAAGTCATCTAATGAAATAAGACAGTACTTGAGCATCATACAAACACTGACAGAAGACAAACTCAGTTTAGAAAAGTCGCTCTCTGACATTCGCCGAGATAAGGAACAGTTGCTTACTGATATCGAGACAGTAACCAAAGAGAGGTTCGAAGCACGCTCAGAGCTTTCCTCTCTAAAGACTGATGCAGACGAACTGTCAACAAAGTATCAAAAGGAAATGGAAAGCCTGTTACAAAATATGGAAAGTTTAGAACAGGAGAATAAGACATTAGAAGAACACTTGCAGAATATGCGACAGAATAAAATGGATCTGCTAGAAGATTTGAAAGTTGCCGAGCAAGATAGACTAGGATTGGTTAAGTCGCTTCAGGCGTTGACAATGGATAAGGGAAACTCAGATCGTAAGTGATTTTCATCTCGGATTTAAACTTTGTGCATCTTCAAATACCTAGATACATGGCTGCTATTAATATACTTGACGAATTCCGACTGGTTTTGTAGTTTTACCTCAGTCAGCTTCTCGTCTTTCTAAGCCTTATAAAGGGCCGCTTACAGTCACTTTCACCCATTCGAGTATTACTTCACTACTGAAACGTCTAATATAAACTTTCTCTTCATATAGCATTTTTACAAATATTTTTACATTCTTTATATGATTAATTTTGATATATGGGAAATTTTTTTAACCTTGCCTGCAAATGTCAATGTTGATGTAACAATTCTTTGGATGTTGCTTTCTGTATCAAAAACCATCTTTTGTCGCCATTAGAATTGTTCAGCAGCACATGGTTCAGACATAGAATGTTCGTGTCCCTCTGATTTCCTTCGCATTTAAGTCTCTTCAACAATGTCTCTGATAACTTTTGGACATGTCAGTTGTAGCGACACTGTGATATGCCCCAAAATACTGCCCGGGGGTCTTACAGTAAGATTTCTTAACTTCCGTTTCGACTTGTTTTAGCTTAGAAACTTGATTTGCTAAATAAAATGAGTTATTTTCGAAAGAGGTTCTCAGCTCTATCTTGGAATTTTGAGACCTTTGCAAATTTTCATTCAATGCGGTTTGCTGTAAGATAACAGTTCTGTTCTTATAAAGTACTTACTAAGAAGCTTTTTATTATTCTGTATACAACTGTGACCTAATTTTGATTTGCAAATCTTTAAACTAAAGCATGTTACGAATCCATTTGTCCTTTACTTTGAGCTTTCTATTAGAGTCCCCTGCTACTGAACCCCTTTGTTAATCAGTTAATATATGCCCCGGTTATTATTTGCCTTTGGTTTTATTCAATGAAAACCTTGGCAACACCAATTCGAATGCGATAGTGACGACTGTGCTTTGCTTGTGAATTGAACTATTAAAGTTTTAGCAGAGCAAAGGATTTGATACAAATTGCTATTCAACAGCAGTCCTTTCAAGTTTGTTTACATATGATTTTAATCTTGTCTGTTTGGTTTTCTGGGCGCATGCTTTTCCTGAAAATATTGCTTGTATTCTAAGAATTAATTTAGGCTACGTTAATCCGTAAACATCACGTTCCTCTTTTTGAAATGTTTATATTGTTTGCAGGGCCTCAGCTCTAGCTTTGCGTGCTCAAAATGACCTTATGTTAACAAATATTATATATAGAAATTGTAAGACTACTAACTATACTAACATTAATATTCTACCACATGCATAGGGTGAATAACCGACTGATAACCGCTGACCAACATTGACACAGCTATGATTCGCATTGTTCTTGTCTGGTTCTTGCTTAGCCGGTGATGTTGCAGCAAAGCCAATCATTGTCGAAGACTATATTGACAGCACCACCGACCCTTATAGCTATGCACATTATAACCCCAAAAGGCGCACTCGACGTAGTTTTAGCACTGGGGACAAGCACGGGAATACCCAAGGGGACGACCCAAAACAGATAATCGACGAAATGCAAATAGAGATGGTGGATCTTAGAAGACTACTTGACCACAGCAGAAAGGAGAACATGGAGTTGAGAAAAGGGCTTGAGAGGGTAGAAGCACTACTGCAAATGGAACAGAAGAGCAACCGACAGTTGGAGAAAGAAAATATGCTTGCCAACGAAGAAATATTATGTTTGCAAAATGAATTAGAAACATTGCAGGGAGCCGGAAAGACTTTTGTTAGACTCGCAGATGACATGGCCAGAAAGACTCCGGTTATACTCGCAGATGACATGACATTCGATGAAAGCGAGGAAAGGAATGAGGATTTTGGGAACCCATTTGTTAGGCATTCTTCGTGGTCTAATCTAGCGATTCCAACTTCTGAGCCGGTAAAAAAGCCACGAATGAGGAAGATCAGCGCACCCTGTGGGCCTTCAACGCCCCATCTGGCTCGCAGTCCATCGGTTTCAAAAGCAAAGACACTTTGCTTTCAAATTTCTTTTAATGGTATGACACTTATGGAAAAAACTGACTTTGGGAATATTTAATTTGGGTGGGAAGAGTAGAAACAATTTTTAACGGATGTTTTTTGCCCAAACTGTTACTTCATGATTTGACGTTTGCATGTTAAAAATGACGTAATTCAAATAATGTCAAATGACTGTTGAAAGTTATCTGCAAAAATGCCTCCTAAGTATAAGTTTGGTGCTTAAACCTCCTGCAGACGGAGCCCTGCACCTTTTTATTTAACCACAAACTCCTTAAGAATTCGAAAGGTGCCTGAAACTTCCAAGTAAAATGACGTAAAAAAGGTCGAATGGCAGGGGGTGGTGATAATATGTAAAAAGTACGTACATTCAAGGGCAGTTTCGTACTAGATGCAAACTGACCACAAGAGTGGCCTTCATAACAGAAAGCCTTACATTTCATAACTGTTTTCTAATGTTCATATAAATCAAGAGCTTTACATCAACGCTATAGGCCATGCTGGCTAGCCATTTTGATTTCATCGATTTACTACTGCTATATTTACAGGTCAACCGAAACCTAATTTCTAAGCTTTGCTTGACTCAAAAATCATATTTCTGCATGCATTCTTCTAATTATTTTATACATAAATTTGTACACGAGATATTAGATCATAAAATCGTCCCATTTGTAGAAATTTGATGGAATACCATAATGAGAGCACCTTTAGCAAACGATGGTAGTCGTAATTAACCGTCATTTTCCCAACATCTTGTCTAAATTTTTTAAAACACAACCATGTAACTCTTGCATTTCAGTCTGGTATTTACTGCTTAAAATATGTAAAAACACGTTATAACCTTGTATTTATCAATTTTTCTATTTGATATATTTGTAAAGCGATTGGAGAAATTCTAGAAATTGTTCCAAATCACTATTAAATCTTGCGTTAATTTACAAGAATTAAAGCTTACTGAAAATGTTGTGTTTGATTATTAAATATTTCTCAGTGCCATGATGCGAAAAATTATTGTGTCTCAGATTCTATCTTGTAGTTTTTTGCTGAGATTACTTGCATTTAGCCTGTAATTCCCCATGAATTTGAGATATTTGCTATTTATGAATATTAATATGTTTTTTATCAACTTGAAATATTATGAATAGGAATTTGTGACCCTGCATTTGTTTTCGGAATTCTGGCTTGCATATTTAAAATAATGAAATAGCCGTTTTTTGAAAAATAATGAAATAGCCCTCTACAATCCTTGCCAAAATTGTTAAAAAAAATTTCACTTGATCTGCATGTTGGAACGTCTACGGTTTTTGGAGGTTGCTTCCCCTCCAACACAAAAATGTTGCTTTAAATCAATACACTACTGTAATGAGGGGGGGGGGGATATAGCAACAGCTTTGACTTAGAGAGGAAGTAAAATCCTGGAGTTGTCAATCTCTAAAAGTGAATATTGTGATGCTCCAACTATTTTAGGTAAAGATTGTAGATTTTTACATTTGAATAAATTCATCGAAGGTTTTAATACCTGGGTAAAATACAACTGCAAGATTCATAAATTAATTTTTAAATTCCAATCTGATCGCATGAATATTTTAATTAAAGCAGAACATCCGAAAATCAAAATATCGACCGTAAATATCTTTGTGATGTTGTCATAACGAAGTCTGTTCATACAAGACGCTTCATTTCTCGAAATAGTTTCAAGACATTAATTTTCGATAGTGAGGCCTTTTAACAACTAGCCGGCGTGAATGGGGGCCAAGATGTTAGCTTATTTTTGAATTATTACTAAGTTATCTTTAATTCTGAAATATAAAACTATTCATCACTTCATTTAATTATTTCATTTAGTTATCATAAATCTAGCCAATGATATTTCAAACATGAATCAAAACCGTGGCCTATAATCAGTTATAGTTTAATCTAATCTGCTATATTCACTTACAAAGCTGCTAGCAAACATGCCATGAATACCATGGATAGGTACCGTATTTCCTCTAAAATAGATCTTTGATGGTATGGAGGGGCGCTTTTAGAGGGTGCTTGCTAAATTTTGTATCATTTCACTAAGTTAGTTTGTCATAAAAAAACTGTGTGCAAGTCCAATAGGGAAGTGTAAGCATCAAGCTGGCTTTTCTCCAGGAAGGTTTAAAGCTATGATGATTGATGGTGGACAAGCAAACGTTTCAAATAATGAACTACCAAAAACCAAAAACAAAATACACGCATTTTGAATTTACATATAAAATCATTTGAACCTGAAGCGCCGTACTTTATTTCGACATTTCATCAATCAAGAATTTTTTAAGAATGTCAGATGTTAAGTTTAGGGAAGGGGGCAGTTTTTCGGAGGGAGGGGGGGGGGATTTTTAGAGTGGGTGCTTGTTAGAGGAAATACGGTGTACGATTGTATAATTTTTTTTCTCGCTTTATTAAACCTACTAAAATAAACCTGTAGGGGATATCTTGATCAGTCCGTCTTGCAAGACAGAGCTTAGAATATTCGGCTCGTTGTATTTGCTGTTGTTAGTAATGTCGCAATTGTAGTGCCAACCAGGGACTTGCCCGGATTGCATTCATCTGTAGAATCACCAGACGAGGCCCATGCTGGAAACTTGTTTAGTCCATAGTAGCCCAACCCCAATGTGTTGATGGAAATTGTCACCACAATTATTCCTATTATATTCATGCCAAAGCCAGCTTTCATCTAAAACAGGAAGATCGAACGTTCAAGATTGATTCGACAAACGTATAAGCGTGCGGTGATCGTAGTACATTACATTGTTTTCTGTTATATTTTTCTCAGGTAGAGCACTGAGCTTCAATATTATGGTGAGCAAGTTCACATAAAGGTAACTTTTCATAAAATCTCTGCTTTTTTACAAAAGCAATTGAGGGGTGAACTGATAGTGCCATAATTCTTGAGTTGCTGCACAACGATTGGCCGAATTGAATTTCTGTTGAAGTTTGTAACTGAAGAGGTTTTTCATAACACAACGTTTGAAAATAACACAAAAATGCGTCGAATAAAAAGGCGGAGATTTATATCCACGTGATCGATCATAACATAAGGTCAAAAATGGCGCATTTCATTGATTTCTTGTATGCGCCAAATCAACGATCGCTAAACTTGTGCGAAGTTGAAGTTTTCTACACGAATCAGGATTGAGCATATATAAATATAAATTTTGATACCATGTCCGGGATTGTCAGTCTGCCAGTTGCAAAGACAATAGCATTCGGTGGTGTTGCCACTGGCAGCATGAACGCAAAAGAAGAGCAGATTGTTGCTGGTATCATCAGGTAAAACGGATGCACATTGATACTTTGGGCCTGCAAACAAGAATTAATTACGTACACTGGTACTTTGAGACGTCTTGTTAGAGAGACGATGAAATGAGTTCCCCATTTTGACTAAGCTCAATCATTATTGCGCACGCTCTTTGACTATAGACAGGTGAAAGCTCATTTGTTGACAAATTTTCAATTATTTCCCTAGTAGATTAGAAGTCATAGTTGTGAAGCCAAATAGTTAAACTAAAAATGAGTTCTTGCAGAAAAGTCATTTTAAGCGAGCGTTGTTCGAAATATTTGCAAAAACAACAACTTGCAACAGGCAGTAATAATACAGGATGAATCAAAGCTAAAATATTTTGACATTTGTTTACTTTTGACATTTAACTTTTTTTACCCATTTTTATATATATTCCCGCTTCCCGTTGATCATACAAAGAAAAAGACATATTTAAAGGGTCTCGCGCAACCGGCATGCTTAGCGGCTCTTGAGAAATTCACTGTGTTTGTATTTTCATGCAGAACGATAATAGGCCGGTTTTTGAATTATGTCGAAAAGCATGTTGGTTGCGCAAGAGCCTTAATGACGCTTTGATTACCAGTGACGCGAGAATGGGAAGAATAATCGTTGCTGTTGCTGTGTTGGACGTGAATTCTGTGAGGAAGGTAATAAGAACGCTAATGCACAGTGCGATGGCAAAATTGGGAATGGAACCCAGAACAGTCAGCTGACAGCCAATCCATAGCGATAAACCAGACTTCTGCAAAAAGAAACATCCACAACCTTATAAAAATATGAAATAAAGATCACCTTCAGTGTTCGTAACTTTTCATTAAGAATCGTGTTATTATTAGTTATAAAGGAAATAAAATGCAAATAAAGGTGAATAAAATGAATAAAAGTGAAAAGGCTTGTTAGTAGTCTAAAAGAATTGTTTTGAAATGGAAAAGAGCAGTTGGATGGATCTAAACTAGCTATATCATCGAAAGAGATGGCTCCTGAGAGGGCGCCTTCTCAACAAACTCCCGTGCATATTTCAAATTCACGTAATTTATTTTTTTAACATATATAATTGATATAATGAAAATGTATAATTGATATATAATGAATGCTTATTATAATTGATATAATTGTTTTATGATGATAAATTGCAGTTATTCGAATTTTTCTCTTTGTTTGGGTTTAGTTATGTTTTGTATATAGTGAAAATTTAAAATGTACATTATTGAACTGTGACAAACATTGGTACCTCGCATGCATGAGCAAGTGCAAAACCACTGCCAAGAAGAAGGATAATGTTCCAGGGGAATTTTCTCTGCGTTGGTTTCCATTCTAGCAGTGGGATATGGGGTTCTGGAACAAAACGGACAAAGTTATCCTTGAAACTCGGGTTCTTATTCATAAGAAAGTCCTGATTGGCAATATCTTAATCTTGAAACAAGGCCTGGTTTTACATCGGGAATAATTTCAGATCCTAAATCATTGTTATTGTGATTACAGTTGGCAGGATTGTCAAGTCCGTGATTCCTAAAACTCTGCAGCATCTAAGTCATTCTAGAGAAAAGGAAAACCATGATATAATCCCATGCTAGTTATCATTTCAATTTTGTACCTGCGCTTCTCGGACCGCCGAATAACTCTGGTCGGACTGAAGGGAAGAGAAACATCGAAAAGGCAATGAAAATCGCAGCAGTCGCATCTGTGACATAACTTTTACCACCACTAAAAGACACGAAGAAAATGTTTATCAAAACCCATTGAATTCTTGTTTGAAAAGACCCTGCCATAGAAAGATATTTGTAACAATTGAAGAGAGAGCGACGATTATTTGTTTGAAACTGTAAATTTTAATCATTTGGAGAACGAAACATATTTTACATCACATCACTCAATTTTATTAAATTGCCTTTCTCTGGCAGCATCAAAAATCGTTTTCAGTATGTATTGATAGACGAGGTATCAGTGCATGGAAGGTGCGTAAAAATATGCAACATGTGTAAAGCTGCCAGGCAGCAGAGGAACAGGTTTCAAAAACTACGAACGCTGTTTGAAACTACTTCCTATCTTATGCTGATTTCACTCTGTAGCCATTGTTCCATTTCTTTGTTATTTAGCTGTTTAACAATGTCATATAACAATGTCTATCCCATGAACCCCTGAAAAGCACTGCATTTGCAAAGTGGTTCGCTTTGAATCTATACGTGAGTTGAACCAAAGCAAGAGACGTCCTCACACTTGACAGCAGGTTCGTTTAATTTTTTCATTCTTCTTTTTGGCTGTATTGCAAATGGCTCTATGGACCTTTCTATTTACGAACTGTATGTTTATTAATTTAAAGCTTTCGCACACATTATGTTTACTCTACAGAACGTTTACTCGGATGTATCATGTTTCTGTCTTGAAAAACGGGGTTCTCTTCCTAGGCTATTTCATCGTCTTGCATACTTTCAGTACGCGCTGTCACTTCAATATATCCAAGACCATGCTTCGAATAAAATCTGGCCTAAATTTCACAAATGCCCGCTTAGTTTGTACTTACACTTCAAACAAAGAGCCCCATCCAGGAATGAATTTCGGGTCCCTTAGAATCCAGCACAGGACCAACAAAAGAAAATGTACAAGGACAGCCTTTTCTGCAAAACTGAAAATAACAACAGAATATTATATCATGGATCTAAAGATAAATATGTTTTTGAAACAATTGAAATTCCTCAACCTGCGAGGCAAAATTATGGAACATGATGCCACATGACAGAACTGATGAGCTGTGATCCCCTAAGTGATATGGAGTTATTATAACCAAAATTATATTGAACGTTTAGCCAAATAAGGATCAGTTGGTCTCCTCTTCTATGTAGCACCATTCTCTTGGACCATGAAAGCTACGTGTTTTCCATCCAGTTTTCAAATTTAATACTGACACAAAGCTTACGATAAAGCTTATCTAAGCACAAGGAAAAGGGAAACGTTGATTAGTAAACAACACTTAACTCTTTTGTGAAATTGTTTTCTTAAAGTATTTGATTTTAATTGTCATATCGCTCTGCAGTTCTCCACACTTTCAGACTAAGAGCTCTAACCACGCCACTCTTTCTTACTGCATATAAATACTAAACCGCCAAAAACAGGTTGGATATAGCAAAAATTAGCATATAATAACAGAAACTGTAGATTGATAGGCTTCAATAAAAGAAACACTATGTAAGGATATAGCAGCGCCTGCAACAGGGAATTCTAGGTTTTATGCGGGTTTTACTGTTTACGATAGACCGCAGCTACGGATATCTAAATCTAACCTCATTTATAAAATTGATTCGCCAATTTCTTAGTCATAGAGTTCTGGCTATATAGTACAAACATTATGCGCAATCTATTTCACTTAAGAAATGCTTAGTTTATAAGCTGAGGACAGAGGACAAGTGTTTAGCGTTATTATTTTTCCCCAACCCACCCTGCGTATGATTGCATCTGATAAATTTTTGTGTGACTTTGACACTTTAACAGAAAATTCTTCAATGAGAGCATAACCGAACACGGTTCAAAGGACGTTAAATTAAAAATCTAACTCACAGAAATTTAGAACTTCGCTTTAAAAGCAAACTATTTAACTGACTTTCAATCATTATATCAACAATCAACACCCAATATTTTTCTTCTACGTGTATCCTAAATGTATTTATACAGGGCTTCGAGTGATAATGCGCATGTGGAATGACCCTGAAACGGGGGCTAGTGTATGCCTGGAAGACGGGCATGATTCATCTCCCGAACAAGTTAGTGCTTTTAATGTTCGCTATACCAAGTTATCTTGGCTCAAATTTTTTTTTCAAAAAATTATATGTAAGACTCCAGTACCCTAGCATTATTTAGAGCTGCTATGTTAGAACATACGAGGGTAGGGTTATGAAAGTCGCTAGCAATTTCCTTTAGTGTTACAAATGCATGCTTGCATATATTCAACTATGATGAATACACAGATTGCACAGTGGGTGAAGCGAGAACAAACGTGGTCAGTTCTAACCAGGGTCCGTTAAAACTTCATAATTTTCCTAGAAAAAGATGCAAATTAAAAGAAACGCATCTATCATGCTTAACATGTCATTGCAACTGTAGGCTTCGCGATCTTTCTTTCCAAGATTCTTTGTTGGAATGCCTTTTGAAAGAAAATTATCAGACAATTTATCTTACCTAGTAGGTCCCAGATCCTGGTATTGCTGTTTGATTAAAGCATTGATTTTTGCACCTTTGGATTTGTTGCGCTTGTCGCCACGAAAGCAAAAGCAGAGGTGCTTCCACCTTCAAAATAAATTTGTCAAAATATCAGGTCTAAAAGTGTTTTGAAATTTTCAATCGTTCATAAATTAAATTACTTTTGAAAATTACTTATAGGTTGTATATGCTGTAAAATGTTGTTACATGTAAAACACGCATTTAAATTTTCAAAAATTATGACAAACACACTATGTTTTATTTTGAATTGAAAATGAAAAAACGCAATTATACCACATAGGCTCAAATGACCTTCAAACTGCCGTTGCGGGGGGGAAATAAATATCCCAAATTGGCAAAGACTGTTTGCAATAAAATACTGTCTGAGAACTTAAACTACCCATCAAAGAATACACAAGGTGAGCTCTAATTCCCAAACTCCCAAACCCTGAAACCCCGAAGGAGTTGACATGTATTGTAGAGGGTTCTTTGGGCTCTTTCCCTTAATTAGTCGCATTTGAGAATCACGTGGTACTCACCCTATGCCGAAAAACATGAACTGTAAGTAGAGCCATGCTATTATCAGGAAAAACAACATTTCTGGGAACGCATAAACAAACCAGTCGAGAAAAGAGATTCCTGGACCGTTCTTGAAAACACTGAAAAGCAATTTATAAAGTACAATTATTAACACCTGTGTATATAATCATCATCTCTTGTTTTATCATTAGAAGAGTTCAGAAAAATTCATAAACATTTTCATATAAATCGAAATCTGTGAATGCTGGTGTCCCTTTCTTCATCAACTTTTCTTGCTTGTATAAGCCAATTGCACCATTAATCTTATTCATAATTGATGTTCTATAGATAGACTTTATAACCAGTTTTTCTTGATAAAGGACTTGTATATGAGAAAAATCGCCCCTCTACACCAATGTAACTGTCACGAAAGCAAACAGTACCAACATACCGACAGTGACGCATTTACCCATGGGCCCCCTAAAATTCTTCGATTTTGGGAGCCCCGTGCAAAATTTTAAAAGCCTTTAAAGTGCTCTTGATTTCAATCTTGTGTTTGAATGGAGTTTGGGGGCCTCGTAAAGTAATGAATTCCATTTTAAGAATGAAATAAAGGACGTGGTCACAAGCATTTTCAGCCCGCTCTGCTTGCAAGGGGTTTTGTTTTTACCCCAGGGCTTTTGAAACTTTCGTTTGTCCTGGTTGGAGCTTCTCTAAATGCAATGACTGCACTTAGTTTATTGCTCAATTTGTCATACAAAGATTTCTCCGGTGGAAAAATTTTCATCATGCTGAAAAGGGTAAATAAAAAGAGTGTGACCTAAGGTTCACAATGTCACAGTAGCGCGTTGAATCCTTATGTTTAATGGCAGCAGATTTTGATGTTCTGGGAGTTTTAAACCCCAATAAAATAATCAAAAAGTTTTCAGCAGTTGGGTAGTTTTATTGGAAGTGTACTGAAATGCGAAATGAATACAAGTTTATTCGTGGCTTATAGTTAGTTGATTATTTTTGATTATGTTTAGCCAAGTACTGTGCACGTGACACAAATTGTTTGGTATATTTTAAGGGGCCCCAATCAACTTTTGGCCCAGGGCCCCAACAGACATAAATGCGGCCCTGCATACCGAACATAATAAAGGAGCTTGTGCCAGCAACACCAGCTTTAATTAATTACGCCATGCAAGAATTAATGAATCGAATTAAACTTACTTTCTTAACTGTCCTGCCAAAACTAGTTGTGGCGCAGTCCCCGTCAGAGTTCCCGTCCCTCCAATATTAGCAGCATAGCAAATTGAGAGCATCATGGCTTTGCACATTTTGAGGTAACGCTCTTTCTTTGGGTCTTTCTGCTACGATTCAAATTTGAGGTAAGGTAAAAAAATAAAAGTAAATCAAGTAAAATCAAAGATAAGAAAATGAAGTAAAAAATGTTGTTATACAAGGAGCCTAAGTGACGCCCATTGTGAGGGTCTAGGTTTATTATCTTAGCCAGCTGTAAAACGAATACCAAAGAAATACACCCCTGTGTACAGTGAGCTAAATCTGCAAACGTTCCACAGGATCTTTGTTCAAAATCATTTTGGATAAATTTTGCTTGATACCAAAAAGTGTAACATTTAGCTGGATATTTAAGACCCAACCAAAACATTTCTTACCAATGCTGTAAACAACAAACATAGTGCAGAACGGTCGATGTGTGTAATATTGACAGTAATCAGAAATACTTGAAAAACAGCAATGAGAATACTGAACAAAAAAACCCTTGCTTGAAACTATTTATTCCTATATTAAGCTTAAAACTGTGTTATTGATTATATTGTTACCTGTTTCATGTCTCGTAATGTGGACGCCAGATAAGCGAAGAATTGATGAAACTTAAGTATGAAAACAGCATGAAAAAGCAGAAACATGCCATACTAAAGTGCTTTTGGTATTCAGCGTAAGAGGAAGAATAGCCCTTTTTCCCTCTCACATTTCTTTCGATCCACATCTGGATATAAAGTTTATGCTTTCCTTTGCACTTTCTTCGACGTATATCCCTTGAAGAGATCGGAACTTACCTCTGTTGTTTTGACGGGATCATCTAAATTCTCCATCGGCCTATAACATAAACAGATCAAAAAGGATAACGACGGTTTGGTTATAGTAACTAAGATTCCAGAAATGATCATTTTACGAAAGACTTGGATGCATATCAACCAGTCTTAAAAAAAAATATACGATAAACCAAGAACACATACTCGATGACAAGCTTCCTGGTACTGGAGCTTCTCGATGGGGCTTCGCTTAGCCCAAGCTCTTTTAATTCAACCGCATCATTCGTTATTCCTATTTCTTTCTTTTTATCTATGATGTTGATATCGACGCCCTTTTCCAGGTTGCCATCACTTGCATTGTCATTTCCTTCATCTTCGTCTTCATCAGATTCGCCTAGGTATTCTTTATCGAGTTCTTTAAGCACTGCCTCCATGATTGGCGTCATCATTGCTGTCGTTGCAGTGTTAGTTATCCACATGGAAATGAATGCGGTCGTCAGCATAAAGCCAAGCATTAACCTATAAAAGTTTTATTCATTTTAAGCATGGGACCTAGCCAAAAAGTTTAACATGACAATGGTTCATCAAATGAAATTCTAGTTGGACGTTTTCCTTGCAAAACAGACAAAGGACGGATTGTTGTTTTACTCCTTGCATGGTCAATATAGAAATACCAGAATTGAAAATTGAAATTTGTCTTCTATGATAATAACTGCAAGTTATAGAGTTTAATAGCAAGTTCAAGAGTTTAATTTCCTTTCTGTAAAATAGTTTACTGATCCATGGAACCTCCTCCAACTAGATGGTACATGCCTTCATTGTCGTGCAAGTGTGCAGTGCCTTTCTCAAAAGGACACGAAAACCTGATACAATACAGAAATCCTAATTGGCGGAGACAATTCGAGCCCCTCGCAGCATCGAGGTCATTGTGCAGAGCAGTTCATTGCGTTCTGATGAGAGATGTAATTTGCTCTGCACAGCGAGCCTCGAAGCAGAGAAGAGGCGATGAAGAAGCAATACGCACCTTCTTGGCTGAGCACCTACAATAAGAAGCACTTTGAGAGCAATACGTTTATGCACATTCCATCGTTCTATAGCAACTGCCATTAGCAATCCACCCAATAGAAGAATGTTTGTGTCTGCAAAGTATTTTGGTGCTATCTCCTTTGCTGATACGACTTTTAAGACGGGGAATAAAAGCAAAGGGAGGAGCGAAGTCACAGCCAAGTCAGTAACTTCTGTGCACCAATAGACGCCCATCAACAGGATCGCAAAGCCAGTTCTAGCTTCCTGAAATGTTAACAGTAGTTTGTTATTATAATCGTACTAGATACTTTACAAAACATAGCAACAGTAGAAACCAAGAAACTAATAAATGAAGCCGGTAGTAACACTTTTAAAAAGGGTTTCATGGCATCTTTGTAGCACGCCTGACCTTGCTTAAACGGAATGCAACCTCCAATAGAATCTAGTCGCAAACTCAAAGAAACTGAAATCCATATTCAATCAATAAGAATTATAGCACTTGAAGTATATAAAACTCCTACCAAACTAAATCATATTTTTATGAAGGACAATTTTTGCCAAAATTAACGAATCACAACCTTCGTGTACAAAATTCCTATTTTATACCAAAGGTGATGAAATCAGATCGCTCAGTGGCCAAGGGTAAAAAACTGAAATTCTGAAATCTGATTCAAGCTTGATTCCATGAAAATTAGTGCACGTGTTCTTTCTGCAGTAAATTAGCTGCCTTATGCAATCCTTGAAATTGCTTCATGATTGTCTGAATAAGTGTTTTTCCACTATTGTAAAAATAAACATTAAATAAATCATATATATATATATCATATATATATATATACATACACATATACATAGGTCTGTCTCAATAAATTATGGGACAACATTGGGGCTTAAATGGAAGTATTCTTGATACGCACATCAAAATATTACGACAATGAAGAAATCAAATGAGGAGATGCTCATTTCCAATGAGGGAATTTCAAAAATGAGCAAAATCTTATAAAGAACTAGAATTGAAGTCTGGCCGTCTACTGGCATGGTTTTGAAATGTTTTGCGTTGGTTTACGTACTTCTAAACAAATACACAATGGCTCCATTGTGTAGACAGAAGGAGTTTATTCGTTTTCTCTCTTGGACTCCAGTGGTATTTTTTTAGGCATTCAGCACTGATTGAATAACTATACAGGTCTTGTGCTTGCGTTTCCTGACTGGCCTATTTCGATTTCCTTCTTCTTTAAAATGCAAAAATTAGCATGAAATTAGATGGAGGGGGGGGGGGTGCAAATCTGAGATTTACAGTATCTCAGTTGCATGAAATGTAACTACAACTGAGGGCAGTTCACTCTTACAAATAGCATAGGAGATTTTCGCGAAAACAAAGAGATTTCCAGAGATATACAGACAAGACAATATGATTTCCACCAAAAGTGTACGAGATTTTCATTTAGTGGTTCGCCCCTAGACTACAATCAAACTATAAGACCATACAATAAGCGATTACCCCTTAAACATTTGGTAGGACTCTGGCACTCGTGTCTTTCTCATTTACCCCCAAGTGCCACGGGATAACTACGCCCTTTGACGATAACAGCTCCTTAGTGCTTCTGGCAGTGCTCCTTCTGTATAAAAATAAGATTGTTTTGGAAAACTTCCTGAATATATAAAAGTATCAAACATTGCCATTGTGACTAGAGCTAGTCTGCGTGCAGACTCAGGAAAAAATCCAGAGGTCGAGGACTATTTCTCCTCCGTAGCGTCTCCACGCAGGCCAGACTAGAGCCCTTTCTTTGAAGAAAAAGCCTTGGCAGTCGGATTTGCACGCAATATTATTGATCTTTTTCACACCCATATTATTTGCAGTTGACTTTGGGTCAACAGCGTTTGTGAATGGAAATGTTTGAACGTGGATTTATGGATCTTAAGATAGAATCATGGATACGATTTTGAATCAGTACTCTAGTTCCTTGCGGTTCTTGGGTGGTATCAAATTCTGCTACAGGATATCACTGGCGTATCGTGCACATTTCAATTTGAGATTTGTTTCAACATTTCCGAAAAACTTCGAGTAAGTGTACTCAATCAAATGTTGTTCAAATTAAAAGTTAGAAACTCTCAACACCGCGACAGTAATCTCATTTCTGAGGTGCATATTGGGGGAAACTGTCTTGCGAAGAAGACCCCTTCAGAATAAGAGAACATCAGAAAGAAACTTCTTGACCAAGGAGAACGGGAAGTACTAAATCTCTATCTTCCTATTGCATTTCACCTCCTATAAAAAGACTGGGTCATTTCAAAATGCAAACCACATAAAACATGGGGGCATAGGGGAGATTGGAACCCCCCAATCGCGTTCTTTTTAGAAACAATGGCTTTGGCCGGATATTTGACTACCATTTAACGCACATCCAAGACATTGTCTTTCCGGAAAATAATGGGCCTGAGGCAACACTAACACCCAAATGAAATTAAGAATTTCCACCACTGTACCTAATTGCACTTTTTCCATCAATTTGAAATGTGCAGACAAAATACGCTTCATTATATCGCGTGGGAGCGCTACTTGTCACTGCTTTGCATCTGTTTTGTCGCTGTTACAATATAAACAGACGGAATTAATAATTTCGCGAGGGTAAAAATTCCACTATTAATCTCAGGCCAAAATCTTCTTTACTGGTAAAATTTTAGATTTTACTACGAATCTAGGAGGCCGGTATTGGAGACCCGTGTTGCTGCGTCAGACCTGCGGCAAGCACGAACCTTTATAACAACTAGTTTTATTTTGGCCAGATTTACCTGCAGGTACGCCAGGTTGTTGTGTTAATAGCGATGAAATTAAGCAATGATTTGGAAAAGATAAAGTTGCTAAAACAGCCCCGTAACATCAATCGTATTAAATAATATTTGGCCCAAGGTGGTTATCTAAAAGGCGTACAGATGAGAAACATAAAGGTGGCCTGCTTGATGTTTAGGTCTTTCTTGTTTTGTACTGCGTGCTTGTTTAAGTGAACAGGTTTGAAAACTTATGCACCAGTTCTATTGGCGAGAGTCCCGTTTTAAAGGATAAATTTTGGCTGAAACCTGTGGCTAGCAAAAATCCCAGTATGATACTGGATAATGGACAGCAATAAAATTCTAAAATCGCCATACCTTTGTCTCGATTACCAGCGGGATGGGGCACAACAACAGTGGAGTCAGGAAGATTATCAAAAACCTCTTCCATTCTGCAAGCCTTTTCAAAGCAGCTGCAACTGTTGCTGTAAACTGTTGCATAATGAGCGACTTAGAAAGCTCTTGCACTTAGCAGATCTCTGGGATCCCGTAAAACTCTTCAGCTTCTGTCCTATGTTGAAGGTGCGCTGTTGTGGATCAGAATCAGGTAATGATGGTATTTTGTCGTCATCTGTCGTGCACACAGTTTGTCCGCGTGGTCATGCTGTCTTGAAGATCCCCCCCGTCTGCAATCTACTTCCTTTTAATACTTTTGCCAATGTCCCTTTCTCTATTCAGTGGTTATTTTTCGATGATTTCTACTGTAAAATAATCAGCATTGACCTGTTATTCAAGTAGAACGTTCTTAAAAGAACATTCAATTGTGGGTCATTTTAAAAACGGAGTTGGATCAGGCTCGTAGCCAAGGGGAGGCAATGCCACCCTGGATCAAGAGCATACTAGCTGTTTGCCACCCCAATAATTTTGTCTCTAAATTTTTTAATGGCGTTTTTCGTCGTCATCATTGGATTGCCATGACAATTTGAGTCAAGCTAATAATGACAAAAGGAAAATTGTTTATTTTGAAAAGGAATATTGCTGAAACGTCTGCCTGCAACAGATTTGGGTCCTTTGCCACCCCTACCCAATAGGCCTGACTATGGGCTTGGGTTGGATCCTGGTCTTTCACCTCGGGATGCAAAGGAAAGACTTCAGAGAGTATTAAGGATTGCAATTTTTGACCTCGCCCAATCTGTTCAACACACATCCATTTTATAAAATGTGCAATGATAATTTCTTGAAAAAAACATCCCGGTCATCCAGCTGCCACACTTTCCATATTAGGAGTACAATATTTCCCATTTGTGTTAAGTCATAATGCGAATTCATTGAAATCGTCCATTCAGAAAATTGATAAAAGTAGTAGAATCTTCAAGGAAATTCAAAGAAACGAAGATTTTTAGCCATGTTTGGGCGCTCTTTCGGGGAATATTCAAACTTGGCGGCAAATGGAGGTTGTCTCTTTGTTGGCAAATGAGGACTGAACACCTCCCTAGAGCCAAAAAGCTAGCAATCGCACTGCTTACACCCTATTAAGGTCTATTAAATTAAGAACAAATTAAGAACAATCCAGCCTCAGATTTTTGAAAAAATTAAGCCTGAACTTAAATTTACTGGTTCTTATAAGCGTAAAAGCGGCACAGTCTATGAATATAGATCCTATGAATATAATTAGAAAGGTATTGTTAAACGTAACGAACATTGTAAATGTTTTATATTTGAATAAAAAAAATAAGAAAAAAAAGATCCTTGCAAACTCCGAGGTACCTTTCATTTACCGACCGATATATCCAATGGATACACACTTTTTCATACGGATGAGTAAATTGAAGTTCAAGCTCTCAGTATTTCGAAAATTTGAGGCTGGATTGTTCTTAGTTTTCTCTTAAATAATAAGGGTGCAAGCAGTGCAATTACTAGCTAGTGTGCTCTAGGGGGGAGGGGGGTTGTTCGGGCTTTTTTGCCAACAAGGTGCATGAGCAATTCTTCATTTGCCAACAAGTTTGAAAAACCCCCGAAAAAGCACTTCTAGGTGAAAAAAACTTCTCGTTTTTTGGGATAAAATTTCCTAAGCAAGTTGTTCAAAATTTTACAGTAGTTCAGTCTTACCTCGTCAGGGCCTAAAATAAGCGTGGATCTGACTCACTTTGTGGAATTGTACATTGATATTGTAGATCTGTAATCGTAGAAAATGTTGATTGGTAAAAAGTGCATTTTTTTTAAAAGTGCAGCATATAATACCAATCTAAACGCTTAGAATTAAAGCATAAGAATTAAAAACAAGAGCGAATGCGCAATCCCAGCCTTATGTAATGCACTCTCTTTTGTTAGAAATTTGCTTTATAAGAAGTGAGTATTGGACAAAAAGAAAGGGCTAAGAAACTTCAGAAATGGAAGCCTCAGAACATGCGGAGGAAAATCAATTGTCCTTAATGAGATTGTCACGCTATTTTGAAGTAAGATAGATACAAGATATCAAATTCAATTAGTGTGCATTTATGATTTACTTATGTGTGCATTTTGAAAGAATGGTCTATTGCATTTGGAGCTTACTTTTTTAATTCAACTTAAATGCACTGGGCCTAAAGACAAAAGTTTTTTGGAAATCTCCGAGACTATGATTTCCTGCCCATCACATCTTTTAAAGTTTATGTGACATCTTTGTTCAGTAGATTTCAGAAAAAGTTGCAAGGCGGTTTAGATAAAGTTTTCGGTATTGGAGAAGCATAGCGAAAGGTGGTAGCTGGGAGGAACATTTAGCTGGGGAAATATAACATATCAGGAGCTCTACCTCCCCCCCTCCCTAACTCACTTGTTTGCAATAACAGGTTAGAAATTTGCAATAATAAAAGATTTATGCTAACGCAACCCATTATTCATTTTTTAATATTTCATCTTGTTCCATGATATGCTGGATTTCTAAGCCGGATATTTTTAAAAAGAAATATATTCTTTACTGAATTGTAATGTTGATAAGGACGGAAAGTAGCATATATGTTCTGAAAGGGGCGTTTTCCAGCATTCTAAAGGCCGCAACTCATCAGCAAGCCCCCAGCCTTCAGTAGAGGCCCCCTACTTTTAGACTAGTACACGTTACAAACTAGATGGGATAAAGATCTATTTTCAAACTACGCGAAAAAAGCAGAAGTAGAAACTACCCCAATTTGTACATCAGTGAGAGAAGACATCATTTTCCATCCGTTACCAGGCTCTAGTTAGTATAAAAACTTTTTAAAGCAAAGTTTTGATGACAATAAAAATGCTGGGTTGAATGCAATAAGAACTTGCCATCAGCAAAAAGAGACTTCAGCTTTTGAACCGGGTAAAAACTTGGCTGATTTAGCATGATTGAATTATTTATGCTTGATCACGCAAGGTTCAGATTCCGTTCAGCTACAGAGATATGGCTCCAAAAACCTTAATCATTCTGCTCAAAAATCTGATAATTAAGATTGTTTTATAGGGGTTTTGAAGGTGCAAGGAAGAAAAAAACAACTTTGACGGAGATCCAAAAAATGGTTTTAAAAAGGTTTCTTTTCGATACCTTTTTGCTGACAAATTAGGACATAGCTAATTTTTTTAACACAATCCAGATGTTGTAAAAAAATCGGCTTTTGTTACTAATACTTCAGGTTTAGGATCATGGCTAGGCCAATCAATTAGGATATGTTATTGGTACTAAGTTGGCCGTATCTGTTTTGCCACGCCCATCATTTCATTCCCAACCAAATACAACGCCCAATTTTTATAAAAATACGTGAATTTGTAAAAAAAATTCTTATTTTAGGCACTGTACCTTGTTCTTTATGGTTCTCGACCCTTGACCACCAGCCCCCCCCCCCCCTCCTCCCAACCGAAATTTCCTGTCAAATTCTTTCTTCTGTAAGAAAATCGTTACTAAATTTAGCATTATTTATTTTTAGGTTTGCATGAACATTTTCAAAGTGATAACTTATTTTATAATGCATCTCATACCGTGCTATTATTATTGAAATGTACTTGAAACAAAAGTAGCAATATAGTCAGCAAAAAGCAATCAATCAAAGCGATTGTCTGGTTTTGGGGCAAAAAAAGAAGAATAAGAAGAGGCCTTAAAACTCAATGCATGCCAATTCTTCCGTTTACGAACCAGCACGTTTACCTTTTTTATGTGAATTTTACCTACAGGAAAATAATCTGTGTAGAAAGAGAACTGAAACGTTTTTTAAAGCATAGTTTATGAAAACCTCAGCACCACAAAATAACCCACATAGGACAGTCTGTATTACCTTACAAATTCTGTCATAATTGTCCGTTTTACAATAATGTCTTTATCTATCTGCAAGTTCCTTTAAGCGAAAGGCCATTACGTCGCCGCAAAATTCAGGACAACTGCTTGTTCGGTCTTCAAGTCGATGTTTAAATTTAAAATAAGACTTTCTATGAAATTTCTTGCTGGTCTCAGAAAAGCTATTGTATGATAATTGAAAGCAAAACTTTTATCTCCTAAGTCAAATTTCTAGGCCTTAAATAAAGTATAAGAGGTTTCGTTCTTGCTGTGTTTGAAAAGACATGGTAGATTTATCACAAAAAGTGCTGATAAAACCTATGTCACAGTAGCACCATATATCTATTTAATTTGATACACTCATCATAAGAGTGAAGCCGAAGTCATATTCGTCATCGCTAGACCCTACTGGTTGTTCCTTGCTAGAATGGCATCGCAGCCACTATTACCGGGGAAATAAAGCAAAGTTTTTGAAGTAAAAGAGAGTGTGAACTTTCATGGTACTGAATTTAACAGGTTTTAGTTTATGTTGGTTGAATCGTTCACAAGAAAGTTTGGGAAATGTAATGACAAGGCCTTGAAAGAGGCTTGCAAATTTTACGTAGAAAAAATCTTGTTCCAGAATATGTCATTTTTCAAACGAATCCCATCAAAATGCTCTTGCTTCCTACAGGACCATTAGTGGGAGCTCCACAAGAAAAAATAGACCCAACAATGCATGACAGCAGCTTGAGAAGACAAATAGTCATGATGATTTTTCAAAATCTGCTTAACCAAAGATATACTAAAAAGACAAGACACTGCAAGGTATGTTTTCCTATAGCTTTCATAATACAATAAAATCAAGCAACTATTCAAGCAACATCACCCAAGGGCTAAAAAAGTGATGCATTTAAAACTGATGAAGTGAATGGCATCGTTGTTGCATTGGCACTCAAAGTTGGTGCAAATGTGGTCGGTATAACAGGGCCACACTGCACTTTGTTAACAGCACTTGAAGCCCAGTCAGGATAGCTAGTCAAGTCGAAGAATGCTTTGCCATACGTATTTATGGATAAGTTCACGATTATTATACCAATAATATTCATCCCAAAACCAGCTTTCATCTGGAATGAAAAGAAATTTTTTACTTGAATTATTTATCAAAGCTTTCTAGGCAGATTTTATTTTAAAGTTTATTTGGCTGTCTCTTTCTTGCTGCCAAAATAACTAACAGTACTGCGATAGATCAGCTATAATAGAACTGAGAAAAGTTACAGAGTTGACTTCAGTCTAACTTAGAAGTACGCATATAATCTGATGTATCAAAACAAAGAACAAGAAATTTTTTTTATTCTAACGTTGAATGCTTCAAGCCATCAAATGAAGGGTGGTAAAAAACATTTCTCTCTCGCCTCCTCTTCGCATCGAGATGCACTGTGTAAGCACAGGTTAATTTACTAATCAATAAAGAAGACTGGATCGAGCTTCTATTGTGGCAAGAGTGTTGCCATCCGAGAAGAAAGCCCCAGAACAGCCCATGCGAAGAGACGGCCTTCACTGGCACTCCTAGCAATGTTTTCAGCTGCTCTGGCCTTTTCTTTTTCAGCAATCATACACACAGCATTGCAGCTCTCGCGTAGCCATATCGTTTAAGTATTGGTTTTGCGGAATGGCTCCCCGCTATTGTCTGGGGCCCTCTTACTTTTGAAATTTAACGGGTTTCGAATTTTGGTGTTTCAAGACAATAGGAAGCTCGATCCAGTCTTTTTTATAGATCAGTGGGTTAATTCAATCTACTTGAAAATAGGACCTGATTGGCTGTCTCTTTCCGCTGAGCTAACACAGTGACCTTGATGCTACGAGGAGTCTCAAAGAACTTAAATCAGAGCTCGCCGAGGCTCTTATGCATTTATGGCTCCAATATTTATTTATCCCTTCCTTTTTGAAAATCATATACCATACCATATCAAATATCGTGATCCTTCCCGTTGAAAACACAATGGCATTTGAAGGTCCAGCGATTGGAAGCATAAATGCAAACGATGCACACACTGCTGCAGGAACCATGAGATAGTATGGATGGACCTTGATGCTTTGCGCCTACATATGGAAAATGAGTTATGAAAACATATTTGTCTAAAATACTGATCAAGATGGTAGGAAAACAGGAGTTGGGAAAATATACAGAGAGAAATGGAGCGAGTGACATCGTAAGAACTAAAAACCACGACTAGCGACACACCACGTCGCTCTTCTTTCAACTGAGCTGATTGAAGATCCCAGGACCGTACCCACTTTAAAAAGTTTGCAAGAGAGCCTTCGCAGAAACCATCGCAGAAACCACCGCAGCATCAAATGCAATGCACATTTGACCTGCTGATCATGCGCAGCAAAAATTCTTTTGGAAGGCGTGGCAAGGCAAATTTAGATTGCAGCTTGGTGCTTATTGTAATGTTATGAAATGATTTTCTTCATACTGCAAGCCTTTTGATATGATTGTTGGCTTACTTATGCAACATTACAGCATTACGAGTAGGAATAACGGCTGTACCCACCAATGAAGCAAGTACTGGCAAAAGGATGGTTGCTGTTGCAGTGTTTGATGTGAATTCAGTGAGAAACGTCAGCAAGATAGATATGACCAGAACAATAACAAAATTTGGGACTGAGCTCAGTGCTGCTAATTGACAACCAAGCCACATTGAAAGGCCAGATTCCTGTGGAGAGATTGATAAAAGCATAAGTTTTTGCCCGGTATCAATTTGGTGTAAAAACTGACAACTGCTAAGCTGTTCTCTTGCAAGACTATAAAGGATAAAGGTTTACTGACAAGTTGAAATTATTTATTCTGAAATCTTCTTCATTAATTTTGTACATATTTCATTCTTGCACACTGCTCTTATCTCCACAGGAGCGTTCTCTGACTTTGCCTATTTTAATTATTTCGTAAGTTGTCATACAGCTTTTTTTATATAGGAATAAAGTCTATAAGAATATTTAGGCTCAAAATCGCTTAAATTTAAGAATAATTTAAGAACAATGGAAGTCTCAAGCTTTATCAAGAATCAAATGGTTTGCTTATTTCAGTTTTTCTGAAAACAAAAAAAGCGAGTTTCGCGCGATATGTCTTAAAGTAGAGAAATCCGGCCTTGAAGTAATTAAAACTATAATGCAATCCGGTTATACCTTATGTCGCTTAAGAATAATGTAAAAATAATCTTAGGTTCAAAATCTTACAAAATTTTAGAATATTTAGTCTCAGCAAAAATTGGGTATTCTTGTAAAAACGTGTGTATCAAAATAAAATATGCATAACAGCAGGGGTTTTGTTATAATATCAAGGGCTCTGGGCATCTCCCTCTTGCTCATGTCAAAATTGACAAATGCCTATCTTGTGATATTGCTGTGATATATTCTAGTGACTCAGGTACTCTAATGAGCAGTCTGGCCCGGCCATGGGGGAGGGGGTCCTTTGCTAGATTTTGGGTAGGGGTCTTCCGCGAGCATATTCAAAGTGGTACCGTTGGCTAGACTAATATTCCCAAAATTGGCACTCTTCTTGGCTAGACACATATTAAAGTCATTCAAGTTAGCAGATATCTCAAAATTGTTGGTTTAAACTCTGAAATGTCAAAGGTTGATTTGTTTCATTTAATAGTTTATTTTCAACAAAAGCGTATCTAGAAGAGCCCGATTAAACTGTTTCTAAATACCAAACAAAATGTAAGGCACTGACCTCACAAGCTTTTGCTATTGCAAAACCAGATCCTAGCAGCAGTGTCACATTCCAAGGAAATTTGTACTGTGCAAATTTCCATTCTAGTAGTGTCGTGTGTGGCTCTTTGAAAAACAAAAACATTTGTTAAGTTTTGTGATGGAACAAACAATAGCAACATTAATAACACTGCTCGATCGTCGATTTCAATATTTTTCTGGGTTTATTTCATATATATTTGCACACAAACCAAATTTAACTTTCCACTCAAAGTTGTCAGTCCTTGACAAGAGGTCAAGAGAGCTCGATTCAGACCAGATACAGTGTAAAGATCTTCATTTAATGACCTTTTTGCGACCAGACCGGGTTCCTTTTCAACTTTCAAAGGAAACCATCCCTATAGGAACTATTTTTTTCTGATTGGCCTATTTCGATCCACAACTGGGTATATATTTTCCATCGTGTTCTTTCGGAACCTTATTCTGACGCTTTATGCTCTGAGGAGTGTCAGACGAAAAAGCTTTTAGTATGTCGTAAAATGTTTGCTTTTTTCAAAGCCATTTACAAAGGCTACAGTGACTTCATTGCATTCGGTAAAAGACTGAATACAACCCCCACCCCCTCTTGTACTAGATATCTATTAGAGAAACTGCTATTTAACAACACCGTTATGCTAACCTAAGCTAATTCTTTAGCTAGACCTTGATATTTTGTGTCAGATTTTATACTGAGGTCGTTTTTCTTTGGTTTCCATAGTTGGGAATGTTATTCGTTTTTTTGTATCAAGTATCAACCTATTTTTGAAGTTATAAATGTTTCTTTGATACTTTTTCATGAAAAACTGTACATCAGATTCAATAAAATCTAATTTTTTGCATATCGTTAATTCTGTTTTAAGCCCGAGAGTGGCATTATTAGACATCATGGGGGGGGGAGGGGGATGTGGCACAATAGAGAGGAAGAGTAACTTAACAACGCATTGATTTTTCAAAAGCGTCTCTAAATTGTTCACTCACTCCTTCTGCGTGGCCCTCCTAATATCTCCGGTCTTTCAGATGGGAAAACAAACATGGAAAAACTAATTATGACACCAGCTGTTGAATCACTGACGTAGCTCTTTTTGCTGAAAAAAATTAAAGCATGATAGGTTAGCAACTTTTAAAATCAGATAACACGAGCAGGAATATTTCTGAAAGTACATGTAATTCTAAAATCAGATCGGTTTCCTGGTCTCTTATGGATTTGTTTTAACACTGTCGATACACGAGCTGCTCTCACATAAGCTTTCTACATTTTTAACTGTTAGTCTTGTAATCATCCGTCATCCGGTAACTAGCATAGAATTAAGCCTTGCTCCTACAAGCAAAGACAATAATGTCAATGTTAGCATTAACGATGGGCATGCCTTAATTCACTTTCTTATCTTTGTTGAAAAAGAGGTCAAGGGGACTTTTATGAAATTTGAAACAGGGTGTTTTATAAAAGTTGAAACCAAAGAAAATATTTTTTGTTGTGCAAACCTTGAAATGACCACAAAAGGACTTCATGAGATTCATTGAAAATATAACTCAATATTGATTACAATTACATTACAATACAGGAATCCTTAACTTTTTAATGAGAAAATAGATTTTAAACTTTCAATCAATGCTAGAAATGCATTGGGCTTAATATATAGACAATTGTTAAGGAAACTACGTTGATAGCGCAACCTAGCAGGTTTTGCAGATTTACAATGTCTTACCCCAGAGGAAACAACGCACCCCATCCAGGAATGAATTTAGGGTCTCTAAGAATCCAGCTTAATACCAGAGCAAGGAAATGGCCAAACACGGCGTACTCAGCGAACCTGGAGAATAAAAACAGAGAGTAAATAGAGTGACACGAGAAAGGTATACTATCTAAAATTAGATTAACAGTAGATGCATCTCATGAAAGGCTGAAGGTAAAAACATTTTACGATTTCACATTTTACGAAAGAGTGCAAATATATCACGGAAGAAAAACTTTGAACGCCCATCATGTTAAAAACCATTCTCTATGAGAGTGATTAAAATTTTGAAAACGATCAGACAAAGTACTTTAATGTTTTTTTAAGCTGGAAATATGTTCCAAGTCTTCTGACAGAATTAAAACAGATATCCGAGGAAGGCAGTCAGGTTTCAAATCGGCAAGACACGAAATAACATAAGCTGCCATTTCCAAGCTCTTGAATGGAAATATTAATTTTCGCCCTGCATTGTAAGATTTCTTTCAACGGTCTTTTGAAGTGGTTGGTTTGTTGGCTGGTTTAAATGATGTGATACGTTGGTTGGTTTGAATCCCTACCAGGCCACTTCAAGATATTTAAACAGAGAGCTATATTTAAACACTAGGTCTTTCAGATTTGTTACTATAAATTCGCTTGCTGCGAATGACGTGATTGGAGACATAATCTAACTAGTGCCAATAGCTGCTAGAACCACCTGGTAGCCTAAGCCTTACGTGATTGGTCCAAGCTCTGCGTATTGTTGCTTCATCAAAGCATACACTTCTTTTCCTTTAGTCTTATTTCGCTTTTTTCCTCGAAAACAGCAACATAGATGCTTCCAACTAAAATGAAAAAAATAAAAAGCTTCAATAATTTTTATTTACATTTCAGCCACTGCAAACATTTGTTTCTCCTTTCAACCAACAAAATTTCTGCGCGATCACCATTTCAGCAAAGTCATTCTTGAAATGATGACTCGACAATACTGTCAAACCACATAACATTCAAACACAGCTAGTTTTTTTAAATCATTTGTTTAAAGAACAGGAATAATTTTTCCGCTCGTAACAGACATTAAAAATTTTGCACTCTATTGACAAATTCTTAATTAGAGAACAACTAACCAACGACATTAAGAAATATGTAAAATAGATAATACATTGTTTGCAATTTTCAAGTAACTCTACTCCAGTATGTCTTGCATGATCATTTTGTGGCGTGGTTTTGTAAATAATTGCCGGTATTCTGCTGATGCATGTCTTTAAGAAACTTGAAAAAAAAACTATAAACTATAAGTAATATTATTTCAGAGAAGAAAATCGATAGTGCATCCAAACCACTTTCATAAAAAAAAGTTCCAAGTATTTCACTAATGGGGAGTTGAAAATGTCAGGGCATTAGCTAAAATGTCGTCAAAATGATCAAAAAAGCATCGTATAAGATTGTTAGATAATTTAGATGCCTACCTGATCCCAAAGAACATTGCTTGCAGGTAGATCCATGCAATAATGAGGAAAATTACCATTTCAGGAAACGCGTATGTGCCCCATGAAAGAAATGACATTCCTGGTGAATCCTTGAAAACACTGAAAAGGTATGATGTTACGCAAAATTGTTTGTATAGATCATTATTGTAGAATAACATAACCATTAAGGCATTTTCGAATGATACTGTATTTCAAATGAAAACTATAGATACCCTTAATTCTTAACATTTTAAGCCATTTTTAAGCTTTTTCACAAAAACTAGGGCTACACGCAGTACATACACTGGCACTAGAAACAAACGCGCATAGTAGGGCAACGAACAAATTTAACTATTTGAAGATACTCAATCAAACTTTAATAGATCACCAAATGTTCTTTAATAGTTCGAGATCACCAAGTGTAACCTTATTCCTTAATACTTAAGTTTGATATTTGATTCCTCTGTGGTCATCTAGAAATAGTGCTAAACCTACTCAGTAAGTTGTCCTGCCAGAATCTGTTGCGGTGTGGTGCCAGTCAGAGACCCTGTTCCACCAATATTGGCAGCATAACAAATGCATAGTGTCATGGCAACGCACAATGTCTTGTGTTGTTTTACTCGTCGCTCCTCCTATCGAATGAAGCAATGGTATTAATTCTGGGTCGAGGGAAGCACTTGACGAATGGAGGTGCATGACCGTAAAATGCATTGATTTAGGACCGAGAGCAACGACCTATTCGGAAAAGTGAGCTTTGGAGAATCTTGTCATAGCCATTGGCAATTACATATGGTAACAAACAAATGGAACCTTTTGCATGTTTGCTGATTAATTTAGTTGCACATGCCCTTCCACCTTCGTTCCTTCAGCCATGCATCATTTTGGGCAGGCTCTTTTGGTTGTTTAGGGCTATTGCCTGATTACGTTGTATGAATACGACCTACTACTTGTATTGATAGAAACTCAGTCACGAAGCAAATTTAGTAGTTGGTTTTGTCAGGGAGCTATCCAATCTCTCAGTTAATTACAAAATAACTCAATTACTTTCTAACTGCTTCCCTTTGTGTGTCCAGCTAAAGCAAACAACTCTGCAGGGGCTTTCAGAAACATGTGCTTTTTCATGTCATCATCCCAACCACTACGATCGTTCTGTTTATCTACTGTGTTATAAACTTTGAACCGTGGACCGGGCTACGCAGAGAATAAAGAGAGAAAACACCCCTTGCATATTATCAACAAAACCTATTTATATATATATCTGCAATCACTTTACAACACCGCGTGTTCCTACTCCCTACTCCAATCTAATCTAATCACCGCCGACGTGCTGAGCTGCAATCCGCTGCGCACGCCGCTACGCAGTACTTTACAACATCTACCTATCTGCAAGGTTAGCTTTTTATGTGAGCAGTTTAGCATCGCAAGAATACTGACCAACCACAAGCCGTTATTTTGATGGATGGCATTGCAAATTGGGTATACGCAATCCTTTTATATGGACACATTACCTTTAAAAGGGCAGTAGTAGTGTTTTATTTACTTCAAGAAATGTCTTCTTTACCCTTTTTAGATAGAGTGACAATTGATCTGAAATACCTACATCTTCTTGGGAGCTTTCTTGTATCACAATGCGTACGTCATCGCTTGCTCTAAAAATGATATTGTATTGCTTCGTATTATTTCAATTGCATTCCCCTTTACAGGCAACAGTATAACATTGCAGACTTTTCATTTCAACTTCCATTCACTGGCATCTTAAAATATCCAATGATTAGGATTTTATTTTGGATGATAAGGTTGGTTGCCTGACTAATAGAACTCTGGTATCACGTCTAAATCACGTATTTGAATTTTTTTCATTCTGGCACGTGGTACCACCCTTCGCAGGGCTATACTACTTCCTTCTAAAAAATATTTTCGTAATTTTCTTTTACTCACCCATCAATGTCACCTGAATCTTGTCGATAGGTCTTAAATGGTGATGCCATCTCAATCATTTCTTCCTCTCCACGTTCGGCTTCTAAATGAGTTTCTTCGGTCGCATCAGATGGGCTTGATCTGGTTTCATCTCCAGTTTTTGGAGGTTCATTGCTTGTGATTACTGCTAGACTATCAAGATTGCTAGACTTATTTTGGGTTTCGAGCTCTTCGTCCAGTTTCTTGAGAACAGCTTCCATAATTGGGGTCATCATAGCAGTGGTTGCAGTGTTTGTGATCCACATCGAAATAAAGGCAGTAACGATCATGAACCCTAACATCAATCTTTGGAAGAAATGGAGTTGCTTTGAGTTCGATCTCGCGAACAATGCAAGGATTGAGAAACTATTCATTAATCTTTCCTTGGCATTTCTTCCTATCTAAGCATAGAAAGTGGTTTAGCTATTGGTCAATTTGAAAGCAATAATAAAAAAGATTTAATAGAAATCAAGCTGATCTTGTAAATTGTTGATACAAACAAACACTTTGTAGGTAGGGCAAATAGGAAAGAGAAGTCTACAACAACAAGTCTAAATCAAGTCTTTTCGACATGGTTTCGATAAAGTTTGTTTACCGAATAAAACAGAGAAGAAACCCCTGTGTTCATAAAACTTAATGCATAAAGGAGCCACCTTTGGAGACTGTAGAGAAAGTAAGAAATTACTCCTTTTTTAACTCAGCGACTAGTTACGGCTTTATATTCGATAAATATAAGTCACTAAGGAGCAAACTTTGTCTTCAACAAATTGTATAACCTTGTTCTCTATTAAGCATTTATACCTTCTTGGCGAGGTTCCTATCAGTAAGAGGACTTTCAATGAAATTCTTTTATGCAGGTTCCATCTCTCGATCGCAACTGCCATCATCAAGCCTCCCAATACCAGAATGTTTGTATCCTTAAAGTACGGAGGAGCTATGTCCTTCGCAGGCAACACTCGAAGAACAGGGAAGAGAAACAGGGGCAGCAAGGCAGTTACTGTAAGGTTAGTAACTTCAGTGCACCAGTATATGCCCATTATAAGAATTGCATATGCAGTCCTTGCTTCCTGGAAACAAAATACAAAACTTAAGAGGAAACGCTGATGCGATCGGAAAAAACATGTGGTAAACCCCAGAACATATTCACTAACATGGGCCTTCAAAATATGACTACTCTACTAGGAAGTCATTTCACTCGCAGTTGGAAGGAAAATGTTTATAGCGTGACCTAACCCTGGGATTCTTCGATAATGGTTTTAAAGCATTTTGAAAGGTTTACTTCTTAAAATTAAATTGATGGCGTCCGGGATATGCCTGATGGTAGGTTACGCAACCAGATGAAGATAAATTTAATTGGAAAAGGGAACTATTTGATTGTCAAAATACATTCAATCTTTGAAGGAAAAAAGAACTGCAATAACACAAGCAGGGCATTTAGGTTCTCCATATCAAAGTGTCTCCAAATGATTGCATCCAAAAAACGACCCTAAAGAAAACGAGCACACTTATGCTAATCATAAGTAAGGTTTTTAGTAAGGTTACGCAAAGGGGCTGAAAGTTTTCGCTTTATTTCGATCACTCTCTTTTTCTGACCAACTCCAAATCATTTGAGCCCTGCTGCCCGCGATAACCCGGGTACGCATACCGAGTTCAAGGGTCACCAATGATGAGCGGCGATTTAATTTCACCATTGAAATATCTCTTCATAACGCAGTGTTCCATGACTTTGCGCAAATTGAAAACGATGTGTGTCTCAAAGGCCATCATTACCTTTCACTCTTGTAAAGATGTAATAACGTAAACAATTGTAATTATTAAATGATTTCCACGGAGGTCGGTCTATGTAGGAATTCCTCACAAAACAATGGAAAGTGGGCGTGGCTTTGGTTGTGCCATAGGAGCTTCTATTGTTTCTCGTGGACCTTCCTCCGATCAGTGGCCGTGCTATCGTTATGTTTTCCTGACTCTGCTCACCTCCCAAATTTTTCTTAGCCCACCACTCCAAGCTTCAATTTTGTGACGCAGTCTCCTCTGGTTGGGCTGAAAAAGCCATATCAGCCAAACATTTTTCAAAATGCATGTACATTTGGGCAAGGCAAACCCCCCTCCAATTGTGTTGCTCGTACTTCTATGAATTTGCATTGTTATTCTGGCCATCAAATACATTTGTTTGTATTGATTTTGCAAACAATGCAGTCTTCTTCAAGATTGTTTGTAGCTTGCCCTATTGTGAAAACCTTGAAAAGAAGTCGAAATCACAGCGAGAGCCTTCTAATTTTTTTTGCACTAAGGCTTGTAGGCTGAAATGGCCCATCGCCAACACAATTACCATACTTACAAGTCAACATAGTTACAAATTAACAATAAATATGGCTCCAAAGAATGCAACAATATAAAAACATGTGTTCCTAGGTTTTCCAGATTCAAAGCCAGTTTTGGTTTTGCAAACACGTGCTGCATATAGAGTCATACCTACCTTTGTTGTCACTATTAACGGTAGCGGACTCAAAACGAGTGGTGTCAAGAATATTATGAGGAGTGTTCGCCATTCTCGCAGTCTCTTCAAACTTCTGCAGCTAATCGAAGTCATTTTCTTGCTTTATTTCTTCTCCAACACATTCATGAGTGGCCTTGATTGCTGCGACTTGCTTGCGCACCAGCACCACTTTGTTTCACGTTGTGTTACCGAACGTTGTTGATTCCAGCTGAGCCACACCGAGAAAAACAGCGACACCAACTCTCAATAATCAGCACTGTATAATCATGTTTGCGCTTGAGACCGGGGGAACAATACAAAGGACAATTGAATGAAACGATCAAAAGTAATATGTTAAAACAATAGATTTGACGCAATTAAAGAATGTAAACTTGGCAGGCAGTGGCGCAGATAGAGGGGTGTCATATAAGGCGAAAACCCCTCTGTAAAGCCAAGGCCGCCAATAGGAGGGCAAGGAGGGCAAAGTGCCCCAGGGCCTCGAGGTCCAAGGGGCCTCATAAAGTAACGAAATCCATTTTGGGAATGGAATTGATCGAACGTTGCAAAAGTATGACTTAAATGGTATAAATGTTTTGAACGATTGCAAGAAAATGACTTAGGGATTATCCTGTAATGCAAACATTTTCTGCTCGCACCACCCGCAGGGTGCCTCACCTTTCTTTCGGTTTTGCTTCAGGGCCTCTGAAACCTCTCGGTAGCTCTGTGTAAAGCCATAACTTCCAATCTTTTTGGAAATATAACAGTACAGGGCCGGCGAAACGTATTTGAAAGTGGAGGGGCGAAAATATCAAAGTCTTGAAAGGGCTTAGGAAAGGCCGCCACCATGGTTGGTGGCAAAAACAATTCAGAATAATGGTGTCTTAGGGATGGCCAGAAATTGTATCTAAAATCAATTGTGACTGAAGGCGTCACATAGTCGCGTCTATTGTGATGTTGCTTGAGACAAAAAAGTTTTGCAAAGTTTTAGAATAACCACTATCATATGGCTCGTAATGAACACTTTTGTTAGATTTTAAAAGCACACGAAATAAAACGGGAAAGAAAAATAAATGAAACACGGATTAATAAAAAACATTAACGTCGAAATATCAACAGAAGAACTATCAACTAAAAATAAATAGGTTAAGAAGTTTTGTACAGTTAAGATATAACTTTGTAAAATCTGATCTTAACTTTTTCGGAAATTAAGTTTTTCGGAAAAATTTGAAAAACCTTCAAACTGGGCTTGTCAAATGAGTTTAAATAGAATTTATAATTGCGTCGATATTTTCTCTTTCTTAGTAGGAATGGATTATAAAGACGATCACTCTGAAGTTTTCTTGATGATCTGCCCATACTTTATTTCTCATATCCTCAGAAAAGTTCTTTCCAGCTGTTTCTTTTCCTTCAACAGCTGATTTCTATATTTTTGTAATATTTCTGAGAAATTTAATATTCGTTAACAACTAGACCTTGTGTGGCAAGTTTAGGCAATGGAAAAAACGAAACTCCGTCAATTTGTGCTGGCACTAAGTTATTCTGGACTAGGTTTCTCGATCTATTTGCTGTTACTGTTACTCGATACAAGCTGTTACTCGTTGTAAAACTTAGGCAATGGCCGATTTCTTCGATTTCTAATTCCTATATTCAATTTTATGTATGTCTTCTATGGTAAAGACATAGCAACCAAGGTAAAACTAAGGACACATATAAGAGAATACTAGGCAAAGTTACTTTCAGAATCATATACTACATTTATTTTCTCTTTTGCCTAAAATTGTTCTTTAGTTCTGCAGAAAAGTGGTGAACTTTATTCTTAGCCCCCCCCCCCCGTCCCCCCCCCCCGGCCCCCCGGTTTCGCCGGCCCTGAGTTAGCAATCTTTTAAGGGCAATCTGTCACGACGTTGATTGGTTATAAGAACAAAGGGATTTTTATTGTTTCCAGTCCCCCTTTAATTTATCGTATTGTAAAAAATATTGCTGAGCGCTGGAATCGTGTTTAGGCTATTGTTCCAGCTATTGTTCTCGTTAACCAATCAACAACGAGACAGATTGCCTTTAAGTCAGATATAGAACTTAAAAATGTTTTTTTCGAATGGAGAAGACCAAAAAATTTCTAAGTAGTACGATTTGACACTCAACATGGAATAAATGTGTATCTTCCGTTACGTTCAAATTTGCGAACAAATATAAACGCTTATAACAATACTGTTAAATATAAACGATAAAAAATTAAAGTAAATGACCCGAGCCAAAGCCGATGCTAAATATAGCTCACAGCTCACTTCAATTCAGGCATGCGCTCATTCACTGTGTTGTGAAATCGAAACAGTGAAATTTTATTGGTTTGTTATAATCGACAAAACGAAACGAAATAGAGCGAAATATAAAAAGTAAGGTAAAAACAACATAGTGTGCAAAAAGAAAAGAATCATAAATATTCACTTCCGATCAATTGTCCTTGGTCAGAAAGCAAACCTTCAGCGATGCAAGGACATCGGCCAAAAGGGGTTTTATTGAAGTCTAGTTGAAAAACATTGACCAGTCGTGGGAAGTTTGAGCTTTCCAGTGGACGGGATGAATAATAACAGAAACTTCTTCAAACAAGACTGGAATTTAACTCAATTTCCCAAGAAAATCCCCTTTGAAACGTAAATACTTTACCATTATAACAAATTTGAATGTTAAAAACCACAGAGGGATTCGGCTTTTTATAATATTCTGGAAAAGACATTTGTGATTAAGATTTCTTCTCCATAAAATCTGAAGTATTTTAAAGATACATACAAAACCAGTAAGTCGAAGACTCAAAAAGCAGTACGGATCATCTCGACAAATGTATTATTATGGAGACAAATATTTCATGAGATAAATACCTAATGCTTTTAAAACCATATCTACCAGACACTTCTCATATCTGCCAAAACAGTAACAGCTATTTTATTATATAAATGGTTAATAACTTAATAACCATTGAGCGTATTTGTGTTATTCAAGCCAATAAGGTTTGTTTCCAAGTTAAAATTATTTGGAAATGCATACCATTTCTAACCGGGAAAATCTTCTTAAATTTAATTCAAAATGTCAAGCCTGTGTGTCAAGGACCGCGGAGCATAGTACAGATTGAAGGATTGAAGTACACATTTTGAAAATTATCGGGTTGGGGACCAAAGCCCCCTCAGCCCCCTCCCCCCCGGTTCCGCGGTCCCTGTGTGTGGGTATAAGATATTTCAAGGTATTGTGACATGAATTATTCTTACCTCCTTGCTGTAAAACCCTTCAGAAAATCACGCACAAAAGATGTCAAAGACAACCGCTTTGCAATATTCCTAGTTTCTAATGTCATAGTTTTTAAAGAAAAAATTGCCCAGTTCATCGTTAAATTAATCTTGCATTTCTAGTCCCATTCTCCTGTAGGATATGCCATTCCGAATGTTTTACCTCTCCTCAAAGTTCAGATATTTAAAACAGATTTTTCCACAATGATTTCTAAAGGAACTTACGAAATTAGATTAGAAGGACACACGTTAATCTATTTACAAGTAAACAGAACTTGACTGTATAGCTAAAAGACATTCTCATTAGTCTGTGTATGTGGCAAAGCAGTTCTTAAGAGTAATGATAAAAAGCATGGCTGGTATACTGTTTATGGATTTCAGGTTCAACGACTGCATTGAATACTGCTATGCAAGAGAAGTCGAAACGTTTTTCTATCTGGTTGCATTTGTTGCAGCAGTGGTTAAATTCTTTGCGATGGTTGTTAGGAGTGCACCAGCAGTAGTTGCAATAGAAGTAGACGCTGCACTGGCTACAGTGGGTGCTGCAGAAGTCATGGACGACAAGGTTGTAGATGCGTTTACAGCTAGCGTAGTCAGGTTCGTTGCCAGGGTAGTCGGTATGGAGAGTCCACAGCGCTTCCCATTAGCAGCTCCTTCAGCCCATGCGGGAAATTTGTCCAATCCAAAGTAGGCCATTCCAAAAGTATTTATTGAAAGGGTGACGACGAGAATCCCGATGAGATTCATTCCAAAACCAGCTTTCATCTGTAAGCATAGTGCAATCACTTTTTTGACTTACTTTGTAAAAATTATTAGCAATTACATTAATTCGAAAATATAATAACTTGAAATCAGATAGAGCTAAGGGATGCTCATTTTCTCGTTTTGAATGGCAATCTCCTGTATTCGTCATCTTAAGGGTTAGTGATTACAAGCGAGAAGCTTCTGGCACTTCTAAAGACTTTTGCATGCTTAGAAAATGGCAAACCTAAGAAAAAGTTCCACTTAAACTCTATCTACATCTTGCCCTACAATCCTTAGGGAGGAGATTTCTCACATTTGTACAAGAGTAAATTTTATTAGAATATTGAGACTAAATGGGTGACATTTAAGAAACAATTGAGAACAATAGCCAGCCTGGCATTTCATCGAAAAGTTTTTATCTAAGTAAGTTTTTTGAGCAAAAGCGTGACCGTCAGGGGAAAACGATTGAGGAATACTCATCAAGCTTGCATATGCTACAATTTATCATATCCTTGAATTTTTTCGTGATCAAGAAAGACAGTAACAAAAATTGAAACTTTTGTTCTTAAGAATGATTTTAGAATAATTATAGTCTCAAAATCACAAATTCTAAAAATCATTGAAGCTCAGTAAAAATAAAGATATTCATATGAAAATTGTGTACTATCGTTGTAGATGTGCCGCTACACTGAAATTTTATTATTAGAATTCCGAAACCAGTCTATGCAAAAGCGGAATAGTCTGCTACGGGCTACTGATGTTGACCAGAAAGACAATTTTCAATGAATTTTACACAATGTTATCTTGGACTAAGATAGAAAGATCATTGCTAAGTTTGGAGATTTCTTTCAAAAATGATACTCTAGGAATAAATAATAGGTTCCCTACCATGTCTGGGATGGTCAACCTCCCTGTAGCAAATACGATAGCATTAGGTGGTGTTGCTACTGGCAACATGAACGCAAACGAAGAGCAGATTGTCGCTGGAACCATCAAGTAAAATGGATGTACTCGTATACTTTGTGCCTGCAAAAAAAATTATTAAAAGTAAACTGCGATGATGCCAAGTAATCAACCGAAGAAGCACTGGATTACTCAGTTCGAAAGTAATAAGAAGCTGGTCTGTTCTTATTATTAGAACACCTGATTTGGAAAAACTTTATAAAACACTCTTTTTTTCTCTCTCTAGCGACTTCTGTCCTATGATTTGTCTAAGATGGCGTATCACTAACAGCTACCAAAAATCTTATAATATGTACTACATTACATTTACATTACATTTAGAACTGTTAATCATTTACTTTCATGTTTAAAGGACTACCATATCATTATGATTTACTTTATTTTTGCTTAAACAGCGAACCAATTATTACGATTAAAAAGAATGCCAGAGTTACATTCGCTGCGTGCTTAATGGGTTCCTTTTCGGATTTTTGGGTACCTCTCCGTAACAGACTTGCTGTGAAGCGGTAAGTTTGATGGAATCTAAAAATTATATGGAGTTTTTATAGATAGTCATGGGTAATGGCCCAATATTTCCCGTCTAGACCTTATCATCATTTTGTGGTTGGCTGTTATTTCAAGCTTCATACATTTCATTTTATATTTCATTCACTGTTCGTCTTTTGGCTATGTTACTGCATCATTCCAAATTGTTGAGTCATCATCATTATCATAATTATCTATTAAGTACACTGTACCCTTAAGAAGTACTAATACATCTTATTAAGTAGAGACATGAAATCAGTTTTATTTGGCATCCTTTGTTGAGTTTATCCTTTAGCGATGTTAATTCCTTTTTCAAATCTTAACCAACTTGTACGTGCATATTTTTTGATCAACTATGAAGAGTGTTAACATAACTACCTTCATAACAAATTAACAATAAATCTCAAACTACAGCAAGCGGCTATTGCCAGATAAGAAAATGTGAACATGATTATAAGCTATACAGTAAACGTTACATAGATATGCATATAGAAAACTACCCAAAAGATTCCCGTGATTCGAAAGCCATGGATATAAAATTAGCTATTAAAATCAGACAATTCCAATCTTCTAGACTCAACAACCAGATAAACTTATCACAAAGGTCAAGGGATGAGATTCTGGGAAATTTTGAATAAATCATAGATAAGATCCTAGCAGACACGTAAAGGGGACAAACTAATAAGAGATGAATTTCGTCCTCCACAGCCGTTATGTTTAAAGATTGACAATAGGGACATTTTCTGCCAGCCCTAGGAATAGGATTTTTCCCATATCCACCTGTTTCGATCCCGAACTTGTTTTGCAAAGGTAGTTCTTTTCTTTTTGCTAGGTACCGAGTCTAAGTAATTCTCAAACTCATAAACAGTTTTGAAAGATGCATATGTACAGAGCTTTTTATTGAGAATAATTTGCTCCTTTAGATTTTCCATAAATTTTGACCTAAACTGGGAAGACACTTTCGATTTCACGGTAGAATTTTTATCGGTTGCATGTATAAAGGGTCATCAAGGAAGGGGCAATACTGACCCAATTTTAAAACACCGGAATCAGCATCTGAAGCATTATAAGCATTTGAAGAGCTCTGTTCGCATATCTTGAAGAATCAAGATTAATCAAACAAATATAAAACTTTGAAATATTAATAGGTCTATGTTCGAGCAACGAACAACGACCTAGCTCCGCATAATCCCCAAGAGACATTGTAGAGCTTTTCACACCTAGGATTGACTTGCAAGCCATAAGATGAGATTTTTCAAGGCATTTTCAAGTGCCAGATCCCCATACTTCAGTGGCATAATTGGGGATAGGAAGTATAGTACTGTCAAATAAAAATAAGAAGAGTCTTGAGTTGAAACCATCCCATTCATTGCTTTTGGACGAGGGGGAAAAGTTGGATTTTTGAGCTTTTTGCTTAATTATATCAACATGAGCACTGTAGGAACCATTAGATTTGAAAGTGACACCAAGGTATTTGTACTCATTGCATACTTTGATCTCTTTATCACCGAATTCCCAAGTTTTGCATACCTTGGACTTTTTCTTATTTTTCTGACAGCCATTACCTTAGTTTTGGAAGTATTTATCTCCATATTTGCAGACATGCAATATCGGTTTAGCACGTTTAGCTGGGATTGCAGACCTTCAACAGGATTAGCCAATAAAACCAGGTCATCAGCATATAGAAGGGAGCAGATATTTATGTTACCTAATCTTACACCGGTAGAAACATCATTGATCTTTTAGTCTAAGTCATTAAGAAACAAGGTGAACAGCAATGGACTCAACAAAAAACCTTGCCTTACACCACGATGGCATGAAGATAGATTAGTTAGGCTGTCTTGACCCATTACACAAGACACAACTTCCGTATACAGGTACTTAATCACATGTAACACTTTACCTTAAGACGTCATTTTATCAATGAGTCCACAGAATCAAAAGCTTTTTTAAAATCCACAAAGCAAAAATAAAGAGTTTTCTTACTAGAGAATGTGTTCTCAATTATAGGATGAAGTGTAAAAATATGATCGGAGGTTCGATATGATTTTCTATATTCAATGTACTGGAGATGTTGATATTGACAAAAATTAGGGATGCTTGAGGTCTTTGTCATCATTCTTAGATGGTCATTGCTAAAGACCAATCCAGATCATTGCGATTTACTGTGTCTACCTTTGCTTGGATTTGGACATTTCTAGATTTGGATTTTTTGGATATCTTCCTAGGTGAAAGGCATTTAAAGATCCTAAAACTATAAAGTAGAGCCCTATGTCGTGATAATTTATCCCAGTCTGGCGATGGATAATATGTATGTCGATCTTTTGGTGAATAAGTATATGTCATCATAGCTATGATTCCTTGCATTTTTTTCTTCTTAAGTTACGAACACACATTCCAGAATTGTGAATGTCTACCATGAAAGATACCAGTCATCTACACTTCCAGTGCAGTGTATCTACTTTTGTCTGAATAACACTAGAATCATGACTAGCAGAGTTATAGCTAATGACTTCATCAAGGTGATTTTAATGCTTATTATGATCTGACCATTATTGTTTGACTTACCAAAGATGCAAGTACAGGCAGCAAAATAGTTGCGGTTGCAGTGTTAGATGTGAACTCGGTGAGGAAGGTAAGCAGGATTGATATGACCAAGGCTATGACGAAATTTGGCACTGAGTTCAAGGCTGTTAGCTGACATCCAAGCCACATCGAAAGTCCAGATTTCTAAAGGAAAAGAACAACGCTCGTCATAATGCAATTAAGGCCACGATATAGCAAAATGCAAGCAAACCGTCGATGTTTGTTGTCAGATACAAGCAGCTCTAAATGTCCGTAGAGTAAGAAGATATTTGCATTGATTGAAGAACAACTTGCATTCAGCTAGATCAAAAAATTTGTTTAGCTCACAAAATATTTGAGAAGAGGAGAATTAAAGATTCGAAATACTGCTCGTAGTTGAAATAATCTTGATCAAAGAAAATAATACAATAACACGGGACAAATGGAAATGTTTTGGAAAATAAACACAAAAATGAGAAATGACAGGCACTCACTTCACAAGCTCTTGCAAGAGCGAAACCGCTTCCGAGTAAAAGCGTTACATTCCATGGAAACTTGAGTTGGGTTGCTTTCCATTCAAGAATAGTTTTATGGGGCCCTATCAAAAGAAGTAAACTTTAGTGGAAAATCAAAGCCAGAAATTTGCTGTCATAGGGTCAATGAAAACTTTGCCGTAGAGTCGGCCAGTGAAAAGAAAAGAAACTTAGGTACCGTACCAAAACTTTGCTTCTTTCGTTGTTTTCAGAGAAAGGATTTTAGACCTTAAGGGCATGATCGGGTCTTATCTACGACGAGGGTTATACATTGAAAAATATTTTCTTTTTAATATTGAAGATCGCATTCAGCGGTAGCATGTAGCAAAAAGAGGTAGCTACCAAAATCAATGTATAATATAACTTACTCTTTCTACGTGGCCCTCCAAACATTTCTGGTCGCTCTGCTGGGAAAACAAACATCGAGAAGCAGATGATAACTGCTGCTGTTGAATCACTGACATAACTTTTCTTCCTGCAAATAATATAAAGAAAAGTTCATAGATATAACAAGGTAAAGTAAAGAAAATGTCAAAAAGCGTCTTCTTTGGTTCTCGTCCTTAGACCCAACTATCTCTCTCTCTCCTTTTCCCTGCATTCTTTGCCTAGCTCAGCTTAGAAATTTGATGGTAAGTCATTATATCTTATCATTTTCACTATTTTCAAGATTCAGTCTCGAGTTCTCACATCATTTGAACTTTCAAGGTTGGCTGGTCGTCGTGTACACCATCATCCCTGTATAGTCACTCCATCATTTCTCTGTCACCCTATCCCCCCAACATTCAATGTCTTTAGCAGTAGAGGTACCAATGTCAAGTGTGCTTCAGCAGTGGTGGTACCAACAGTGATCTGGGAGATGCAGAATAAATCAATACCATCCATTCCAAGTCGTAGGAAAAAACTTGTAAAGGTATTCAGGAATAAACTGTATAAATACAAACCCCATTGGAAAAAGCGATCCCCAGCCTGGAATGAACTTGGGGTCACGAAGCATCCAACAGAGGACCAAAGCAAGAAAATGGAACAAAACGACGTATTCAGCAAATCTGCGTGAGTAAAATGACACAATAACTTGAAAGCAGGCCCGTTCAAATAAACGATTATCTGATAAGACTAGAAGAAGCGGTATCATATCTTGGAGGTGAATTTATGGACAGACCTTGAAAAATAGGAGTTACAGCAGTTTTATTACTTACTTTTCAATTCAAATAACAAATCCAAAGTAAGTTGAACACTGCTCAAACATTTGCTTTCTTCTAGTATCCTTCTGCGTATACTAGAAAACTGGTTTCCACCAACTATGTCTGAGCAAAACTACTTCAAATGTCACAGTCTACTTTATTAAAAAATTTGAGTTTTATAAAAAATCGCTACATTGAATTTTTTTCTTCAATTGCCTTAGGTCTCAACTTACGTCACCGGGCCTAGCTCTGCATATTGCTTCTCCATCAATGAATACACTTCTTTGCCCTTTGATTTATTTCGCTTTTTCCAACGAAAGCAACAGCATAAATGTTTCCAACTGAGAAAGAATTTACAATTATTACCACCATTTCAACTTTATTTTCATTGCACACATAGACGTAGGAAGTATTTCACAAGGGGGAGGGGGCACGTGCAGACACAAAAGGGGCGCTACCTGTGAGCTAACAATAGGTACTTTTCTACTATTTCTGATAGTGACGGCATGTGCCCCTGCACCCACAGCTCCTACCTCTTTCAAACCTACAGTCCCCCAATTTTAAACATTTCAAAAAGTTTAAATAGCATAAATTATAAATAACATGTACTACAGACATGCTAACTTAGCTTTCAAAGGTACTTGATAAATATTATGTCTGGAATACCATCATTTAAACCATGCTACAAGAATTTCTGCTTTTAACCTTGTGTGCAACAGCTATACACGTAAAGTTCATGTACTAGTTAATGAGTATGTCCATGGTGTTAATGAAACACATCATATACTCTTTAGTCAAATCAAACAATGATCCCAAAAATTAATAGTAAATCCCAAAACGTAATTTGGAATAAGCTGGATTACAATGTTAGTTACAGTTTTGCTTTGCATGCCTACCTTATACCAAAGAAGATAGCTTGCAAATAGATCCATGCAACTATCAGAAAAATGAGCATTTCGGGAAATGCATAAATGAACCATGCCAAGAATGATATGCCAGGCCCAGATTTGAAGACACTGAAAATAGATAATTGGACATTACAATCATTTGTTTTGAAATTTTGTCTGGAAATGAATGCCTTAAAAGGAAATTGTTCAACCATTGTTAAAATGTATGTGCACAGCAATCTCAGGGCTGTTTGGGGGGGGGTGGTGTTCGTTTATCATTGCTGCCTACACCAAACATGAACAAAATATACCAGAATCAGGTTGCAGCTTCTTATTGAATACACAAGGATTCTCAGATTATCCATAAATGAAACACCCAATAACATAACAAGCTGTGATCATCAAAAAGAATGTTAGATCTAAAATATGTAAATAAATGTTATCAGTAACAGGCTTCTTACTCAGTTAACTGTCCAGCTAAAACAAGTTGTGGTGCAGTTCCAGTCAATGTACCAGTGCCACCAATATTGGCTGAATAGCAAATTGACAGCATCATTGCCTTACACAGCAGCTTGTATTTTCTAGTCTGCTCATCCTCTGGCTTTAAAAGTCAATGGAAATGAACATGATTTGTGGTGGCTTCTCGTAATTATTTTGAAAAACAAAAAATCCATCATTATTTAATTTATAAAAGTCAAAGTTTGCTCAAAGATGTTTACACAATTTCTTTATTTTGTTTTCCTTTATACAAGTCAGTACTCTTACAGGTAAAATTCTTGTCCAAGATTTTCTATTGAAGTCTAATGAATTCTACTGTTTGTCTCTATTCGTTTCAATTAAAGATCCTAGTCTCAAAATTTTTAACAAAGAAAACAGTGTGTCTGAATGTGATCAGCAGAAATGAAGCATAATTTTTAATGTCATGTTTACTGTACAAATATAGTAATAAAAATTACACAGCATGCAACCATCCAGTTGCATCTAACAAAAAAAATTTCCCTTACTTTCTCGGAGTCATCATCAACACTAACTGTGACATCATTTTCATCCCTACAGAAAATAAGAAGAAGGAAATTCTGAGACCCCTTGATTCCGTAACTTGCTCAAAGGATTATCAACCACAAAATGAAAATAAATTAAATCAAAATGATCTACAAGAAAAGCAAAGATTCCTTTCTATCTCATTTCAAATTGTTTATTCTCATTTAGCCTTAGAAGGAAACCCTTTTCTTTACACAGATTTCGCATTAGTTCTGCCATTCAAAAAAGGCAATATCTAGAACATGCATATATAGAAAAATACAAAAATACTTTTGGAATTAAAATAGAGTCATATTTCTGTATAATGGGGAGTTATGTTCACTATTAGACAATTAGAAACAGAAAGGATTTTTTTTCGAACAACAGATTGAGTAAATAGTTCAAAATTTTAATTTACTTTTTTAGTAATTTTCTCCTACTGGTGTTCCTTGGATGAATTGGGGCTGCTAACTCTACCATTTCTTGCCCATCATCTGTCTGAGAATTTACAATTTCACTGTTGTCTTGGCTCTTCTGTTCATCAGTGTTACTATTATTTGCCCCATTTTCCTCTCCTACAGTTACAGTTTGCTCATCTTCTTCACATTCAAAGTCTTTCTTTGGCATGTATTCTTTGTCTAATTGCTTTAATACAGCTTCCATGATAGGTGTCATCATTGCTGTTGTTGCAGTGTTTGTTATCCACATAGAAATGAACGCAGTAACCAGCATGAAGCCTAACATAAGCCTAAAATTGTGAAAAATGAGAGTTGCAAACCATTTTCAAAATTGTGATGAAACCTGCTACATCAAAACACAGGAAATTTAAGTAAGCTGACTTAATCAGATCTTAGTGAAAAAATGCATTTGATTCCACAGCGAATGTCTAGCAGTACTTTAGGTACTTAGAATTTGAACTACAATATCACTTAGGACCTTTTCTGGGCAGTGAAAGGGTTTTTAAAAAGGTATGGAACAACATTTTGTGATCATCTGGCATTTTGGGATCATCCAGCATTTGCGATCATCCTGGAATGACCTTCGTTGTGTACATAAAGTTTATAAACAAAGCACATTTATATTGGGTATTTAATCTTTCTTAGAGTACAATAAAGGTCATCGTAATAGGTCTCTTTCATTTGATGTTACCTCAAACAAAAGGGTAATAAGAACAGTTTTTAACACCTTATAACAGGAACACTTTTTTCATTATCAGAGCGATCACACAAGAGAAATAATGCGAGTGACGGGCCATTTTTCTTACAAAAAGGCCTGACTAGCCTTGCAACCTTGAACCATAAGGGCAATCTGCCACCCTGGTGAATATGTCTTCAGGAAACGGCCTGCTAACACATCATTTTACTTGAAAATAAAAATTGTCCTATATCCATAAAACCGAAAGATATTTGTGATAAAGTAACAAATAATTATATAACTAAGCTACTAAAATTGCTCCCAATCATTCATACCAATAAAAAAGATCAAAAGTTGTTAAATCTAAAGTTGTCCCGTCACTGTTGTACATCCAAAGAATCAACAGCAAAGCATCATAAATATATATAGTTATAAATTTGCAGTATTTTTTGAATTAGGTGTTACTCTAGCAAATTTTACCTTGTGTGGTTTTTGTTGAAGACTAGCTAAATCTGGCATTATTCTATAGAAACTTCAATTGAATGATAAAGAAATTTTGGCAAGGCATTTCAAGAGGTCTTACCTCCTTGGCTGTGCACCAACCAATAACAGCACCTTCAATGCAATCCTTTTATGTACATTCCATCTCTCTATGGCAACTGCCATTATTAACCCACCAAGGACTAGGACATTGGTGTCTTTGAAGTAAGGTGGTGCAACTTCTTTTGCAGGCATCACACTCAAAACAGGGAATAAAAACAAGGGCAATAGAGCAGTTACCGCCAAGTCGGTGACCTCTGTGCACCAATATGTTCCCATAATCAATATTGCATATCCAGTTCTGGCTTCCTGCAAAATCAAGATTTTTGTCCTAAAGACACAGAAAATACTTTATGGAAAAGATTTTCCTTAAGGTGCACACAAGGGTATGTTTCTTTTTTCACTTCAAAATTTGAAATTAAGCAAAATGGTAATATTGTGGGAAAATTCTCTTTATATCACATGCTTCATAAAAAAGATTTCCAAATTTAGCATATCTGGCTAAATCTCTTATGCATGAGTCATCAGATCAAAATATATTTTTATCCCATCAAACAAATGAAATGAAAATTGGCAATTTTTGTTCCAAAGTGAGCTAAATACTTTGAACAGGAAAATTCTGGCTGACTGTAAGTACTAAGCCTTTCCTTCAATCCAAATATTTACCCTAACTTTATACTGGTCGAAACCTAAAATACATATGCAAATAATTTATATTCTTACAATTTACATATGCAAAATTTGCAATACACTCTTTTTTTTATAAGAACAATTTTATAAGAACACAAGCCTCAAAATGGGTCAAAAGTTAAGAACAAATTAAGAACAAGCTGAGGCTGAGCTTCTACAAAATGCAATTTTAAACAACGTTTTTTCTCAAAATCGAGGATTTTTAGCAATGTGTGGGTGCTTTTTCGTCGAATATTCAAACTTTTCGGCAAATGAAGGTTGTCTCACTCACTTTGTTGGCAAATGAGGCCTGAACACCTCCCTAGAGTGAAAAAGCTAGCACTGGCACTGCTTACACTCTATTAGATTAAGAACAAATTAAGAACAATCCAGCCTAAGATTTTCGAAAAAATTTAGAACAGTCAGCCTGAACTCAAATTTACTGGTTCTTATAAAAAAAGAGTGTATTGCATGCAAGCTTGGCCATTTAAGGAGAGCCATAGCCCTTGCTCCCCCCCCCCCCCACCCCCAGGCACTCTTTGAAGGTTGGTGGGGGGTAGCTACAGATTGATCGTAATTTGAATTTTTTTAAAAAGCACATTGGTCTTCTTCAAATCAATTATCCTTTGTTTCTATTCTACCTTCGAATAGCTCACATGGAAATTACTAGGAGAGCAGTTTACTGTTCCCTGTTTAAGTTCTTCTGACCAGGCCTGTGGATGTTAGGGGAGTTTCTGAATCAATGATTTTCTGTTTGAACATTTTACATCGATGTTGACACTTTAAGCAGCTAAATATAAAAAAGCTGTGTCTTATTTGAGAAACATAGCTGCCCAAATCATTTAGATAATCCGCGAAAAGCTCGTTAAAAATGCGTGTGGATTTCCTGTTACTTGCAGCATTTTGTCTTTTCGTAGCGTTGATCGCTGAAAGGAAAATGCCGGTGAATGAAGTCTGTAACAGGAAAAGAAATGTTGAATACGAGGATAAATATCGCGCGGGCACTTTCTGCACGAACAGTATTTGCCTCAATATACAAGCATCGATTGCATCTCGAAATCTGGACTCCAAGTAACGCATGGACGCTTCTAAACAAGAGCTTCCATTCACAAAAATGAGGAACGACTTTGTGAATGGAAAGACCAGAGATATCACCATCACCTTTCACCTTTGCCTCCTTTTAACGGACGATGCGATTTGTTCTGCCAGAAATGTATTTTGCATGTTCTGGTTGTGTGTTTTGTACGGTCTAGCTGTACTATGCTTGCCCGAACACTTAATCAATCTAACTCCGTTCTTAGCTGGCATTTTTATAGGGTTTAGGCCCGTTTTAAAAAGTGTAGTTGGAAATCCGATAGCTAGACTGTGAGCTAATATTTGGAATCTGATAAGAGATAATTGCATAACTAAAGCAAAATCGGCAATCATAGCCTACCTTTGTTTGGACCACTAATGGCAAGGGGCTGAGAATCAATGGTGTCAGGAAAATAATCATAAATCTTTTCCATTCCTTCAGTCGTCTCAAGAATCCCATGACACTGGAGCAAGAAACAGCCATGTTGGAGTAAAGATATCTTCAGTCAGATTATCGCGCAAGGAACTCTCTAGAGAGAACCGTTTACACCGTTTATAAACAGCTGCTACGTCAATATATCGCCACGCTTCCAACCATTTCTCTGTCAGTTATGATTTCATGCAGCAACCAGATTTGCCAGCTTTCATGCTTGACTGCACGTTTTGAAAAATTGATAATGGCCCTGCGATTTTCTAATGTGTTATTTATCACGTAGAACCCGCACAAAGATCGCGTTACGTGCAATAGAAGTGAAGCGAGAAGGGCTTAATTAACACTGCATGAGCGCTGTTTCGAGTTATTGAAATAGATAAAACCGGGAACAAAGGAATCATGGATCTGGGAATATCAAGCACAATCTTCTCGGGTATTTTTTTAATTTTTCATGCTCATTAGCGCGTTCTACGGATCGGGATTTCTTGAAAATGTTTTCAAAAGCTTTAATTTGCTTTCATCTTCAATTTTCACCTGTCTTTTACTTTGTTTGCAATGTTGAGATTACTCTACCAAAATGACGAATATTGTCTTTGCGAAAACTATCGTTCCGTTGAATTTTCATGGTTTTCAACTTTTGCTTCTTGGGCCAATCAATTTTCGGCGTCGAATGGTTTTGAGAAATAGCCAAAATGAATGAATTTTTCTGTTTTGACGGCAACTTTTAAAGGTCTAGTTTATTCAACTGGGCTTGCAAACAACATCGGAAACTAAAGCTAGATAAACACCTCATGAACCCAAGAAGCATAAAGTTATCCAGATCGTTAACGGGTGAGTAGCATAGGACTCAACAAACAACCCTGCCTTACAGCTTTTAAATCATTTCTTTGATCCAACATAAACATGCGCGAGTTCTAAATAACAAGCAGACTTAGGGCCTTGGTTAGAAGAACTCAAACGAAGACACGTCTCGTCTACAGCTTTCGTCGAGGAACAACGAAAAGTGGGAAGTCCAATACTCTTATCTTGCACTTCATACCACCTTGACACCTTAGCGTGTCAAGTTCCCCCACCACTATTCTGGCGGAAATGTTTTTGGATTGTCGAATAAACCACAAATTATGTTTCTGCTCTCTTTGAAGTCCATGTTAGCAAGACAACGAAATGCCTTTACTTTTAACCTCTAAAAGAAATAAATTATCAGCAGAGTATGATAATGTTGACTCATGACTAGTACTTAGGTTTCTAATGGGTCTTGGGCTTCGCAGTCTCGACCATATGCCAGACTACAGCTAGTGGATTTTGCGATTTTTACGGCAGATAGCGGTCTTAAATTATCAAGTTGCGTCCCTCTTTAAAATGAAATTTCGAGCGGTTTCGATAGTGCGGCTATTGATTCGATAATTATAAGGACGGTGATTCATAGATTGAAGTTACCGCACAAGTCTGTCAACAGTTATTTTTTGTTAAGAGAATCTTAACAAATAACGCCGCGATTCTTGATCTCAATTTAAGATTAGCATTTGATTGCGGTTTTTATTCCTTTTCACGACTGTGGGACTTTTGACATCTTCAAGGTCACTGTGGAGGGGGTAGAGAGGACTTCCAACAAAAGAGAACATAAGAAATCTTATTTAATGACAACAAAACCAAAATGACAATTCATTCCAAAAATGAGAAAAATATACAAGCACCAAGAGTCCCGTAAAGACTTTAAAAAAGATTTAAAAACAAAATAGATAGGAGAAAAACCCCGTATTATAAAACTGCAGGGCCTGCCAATTCGAATTCAATAAATGAAAATACGTACGAATGATTGATTTATGTATCATTGAGAAAAATGTATCTTGGCAAGCTTCTTTCTTAATTCACATATATTCAAAGCCATATTGTTACATTTTTACGATATTGGCGGCTTATGTCGACTTCAGTGACAATCACCTTTGCGATACAATAAAAAGGAATTAAAACTGACTATACCTTGAACTATACTCTACGTTCACCTGTTTTAAGTCGTTCTGCTTGCTTTTGCTAGATTCTGAGAATGTCATCCGAACCCAGCTCTTTTAGGCTATAGTTTCTATACCCAGGGTATACACTCTCTTTAAGAATAATTTTATAAGAACACAAGCCTCAAAATTGGTCAAAAGTTAAGAACAAATTAAGAATAAACAGAGACTGAGCTATTGTAAAATGCAATTTTGAACAATTTTTTAACTCATAAATGAAGATTTTTAGCCATGTGTGGGTGCTTTTTCGGTGAATATTCAAACTTGGCGGCAAATGAAGGTTGTCTCTTTGTTAGCAAATGAGGCCAAAACACCTCCCTAGAGATAAAAAGCCAGCAATCGCACTGCTTACGCCCTGTTAAATTAAGAACATATCAAGAACAATCCAGTGTCTGAGAAAATTAAGAACAGTCAGCCTGAACTTGAATTTGTTCTTATAAAAAAGAATGTAAAACTATCATTCAATAATAACATAGATTTTCAGAAAGAGGTTTTTATATTGAGATAAGAGTTTTCAAAAGATAGGGGAATCCTTGTGCAAAAATAAAAAAAACACATCTTCCTGGAAATGCTTCCTGGAAAGTATAAATAAAACGTTTTTAAAAGAAACTGAACCGAGGGATTTCAAGTCTAAAAGCTACTTTGAAATTTTCAGGGGAAGAAAAACCGGAAATGAATTATTAATATTTTTTTAGATAGAATGAAATTGATCCTATAATATTTATTGGATCCAGAAACTTACTTTTTATTTCCTTTCTTAAGCAAAATCTACTCTGGCTACTAGAACATATCAAATAAAAATATTTCTGTGACCATTTTATAACTATTTTTTCTGAGACTAAATAGTGGAAACTCTGGCACCCAGGCAAAAAATCTAGCAAAAAATCGTAAGATGACAAGCTTCAGATTTGAAAGATTCAGAAACTTTGACGAAAAAAACTTTTCTCCATAGAGTTTCGAAAATTGTAAGAATTTTCAGATTGAACTGCAACAAGAAAAATGTTTCCAGTCTAAACAGTACTTCAATTTTTTAGGATATGACACAATACCATAGTTTGGCTTACAAATCTCAGACATAAATTCGACATGAGGCTTTGGACAATCCAGAAATTTGGAAGTAATCCTTCCTTTCAAATAAAGTCAAGATTGTCCCCGATCACATCGGTCAAAGATAATTCAACCTAGAAAAAAATTTCAAGCAGAAAAGTTCTTCCATTTTGAAAAAAGTATGAGACTATAGGATTAGAAAAATTCCATAATTTTGATGGAAAAACTTTTCTCACTAATAGTATAATAATTATCTATGACTGACCATGAACCTCTGTTTCGCTACAGGCACACTTGATGGGCGCTTCAACCGAGCAGTAGAGAAGTGTATTATAAATTTTGTATACACTTAAATTGTCTCAGGAAATATAGCAAGAAGAAAAAGCTCGTTGGAAAGTTCGAGCGTCGCACTGTAATAACTACGCCAGAGAGTTGCAACTCCCGAAGAAGAAGTAAAAAGTTCCATACATATACGAGGAAAGTTGTATCTGAATTTGTGAAAAAAGGGTTGTGCAAATATGCAAATCAGGGGTGTGAGCTTGACAATTTTGGAGAAAAAATCGAGAATGAAAAAGAAATAGAGGTTGCAAGTTTTCGAGTCTTCTAGATTAATAGTCTCTGTTGCTTTGTCCATAAAATGAGGCTGTAGCAAAGCAGAGGCACATAGAGTAACTCCTGAATTCTGCCACCCTGGGTAACAGACTCACTATATAAAAACATTTTATAAAATAAAAAAAATAAAATAAAAATAAAATAAAAAATAACAAAATAGCAATTCAGCTATATGAAAAAAAAAGCAATTCAGCTAATTGCGGGATTTTCAACTAAATGTCTTTAACGATGATAATTGAAGGACATTTTTTGGCTTTTCCATCGTACATTTACATACAATGATAGTTTTGCTTCTCTTTGATTTCCAAACAGAGCTCTCTAATAAGAGTTCTTATATTATGGCAAAGGTTTACATTGGACACTAATCTTTCTTGTTATTTCTTTAAGCTCTCGAAGATTCAGATATTTTGAAAGAAATTGCTTACTTCTTACAGGAATCAGTTTTCCATGTCTTTCAAAAATACCATTAAAACAGTTTTTCAATAAGAATCGATCCCAAAAAGAAACCATTGCGGACAAGAAGATACTTTCCGATTTTTTGAAAAATGTAAGATTATATGCATTGTAAAATTTATGAAATATTATTGAAACTCTTTTTCATAGAAAGGGCAAGATTTAGAAAAATTATGCAAATAAAGTGGTTTTTGGAAGTAAAAGGTTTCGAAAGTTTCTAATGTATTGACTTTCTCTAAGAACTATGTCCAACTTATGTTGGTTACAATCAAAAGTAAGCAATTTAAGTGGTTTTGAAAATAAGAAGTTTTTGAAAAAGATTTGACAATTTTTCTTAGCTTATAGCCTTACTTCTTGATCAAAATCTGACCAATAGAAAATGTGCTTTCAGTAATAAAATGACCACCTATAAGAACTAAAACCAAATCATGTTGATTAACATCAAAGCAAGCAGAACTGGTTTCGAGAAGAAAACGTTTTTGAAAAAAATTGACAATTTTTTTAAGCCTATAGCTTTACTTTTTGATCAAAACCTGACCAATTCAAAAGGTTGCTTTTCAAATAAAATGACTTCCATTTCAGAACTCAGACAAACTTTTCGCTTTTATGATCAAAGGCTAGCCAATTGAGTGGTTTTGGGAAAAAAGTTTTTAAAACAATTTGCACTTTCTAAGCCTATAGCTTTACTTTTTCAAAATCTTGATCAAAATCTGACCAATTCAAAAGGCTATTTTTTCCAAATAAAATGACTTCCGTTCAGAGCAAAGTCTCAATTCTCTGTCTTAGGAAGAAATGAAAGCAATTAAAGTGGTTCTGGGTAGAACAATTTTTATAAAAATATTCGACAATTTTTGTAAGCCTTTAGCCTTACTATTTGATCAAAATCTGACCAGTAAAAAGGTATAATTTGATTAAGGTAATGACTGTCTCTAATAACCTTGTCCAAATTATGTTGGTTGCTATCAAAAGTTAGCGATTTATATGGTTTTGAAAAGAAGAAAAGAAGAAGATTTATCTAAGACTAGAGCCTTACTTTTTCATCAAAATCTGACCAATCCTAAAGGCTATTTTTTCTAGATGAAATGACTTTCAATTCAAAAATGAATCCCAATCCTCTGTTTTAGGAACAATGGAAAGCATTTTAAGTGGTTCTCAGCAGAAAAACTTTTCAAACAAATTTCACAATTTCTCTAAGCCTATAGCCTTACTTTTTGATCAAAATCTGACCAATTCAAAAGGTTGCTTTTCCAAATAAAATGACTTCCATTTCAAAACTAAGTCACAATCCTCTGCTTTAGGCATGAAAGTAAGCAACCTCAGAGGTTTTGCGAGGAACGATATAAAGTAAGTTTATAGCCTTACTTTTGGATCAAGATCTGACCAGTAAGAATTTAGTCTTTTTTCAAATATAATAATTTCCATTTCAGGACTCAGAAAATACTCTTCGCTATTATGATAAAAAGCAAGCAAATGAAGTGGTTTTGGAAAGAAAAGTTTTCGAAATAAATTGAGCATTTTTCTTAACTTATAGCCATATTTTTGATCAAAATCTGCCCAATAGATAAAGTGGGGTTTCTTCGAATATAATGGCTTATTTTAAAAACTTACTCCTAATCATGTTTATTACCATCAAAAGCAAGCATGTTAAATGGTTTTGAGAAGTAAATTTTATGAAAATTTTGACAATTTTTTTAAGCCTATAGCTTTACTGACTTTGATCAAAAAGTAAGGCTATAGACTTGGAGAAATTGTGAATTTCTTTCGAAAAGCTTTTCTTCTCAGAGTCATTTTATTTGGAAAAGCAGCCCTTTTGGATGGGTCAGACTTTGATCAGAAAGTAAGGCTATAGGCTTGGAGAAATTGTGAAATTTTTTTCGAAAAGCTTTTCTTCTCAGAATCATTTTATTTGGAAAAGCAGCCTTTTTGGATGGGTCAGACTTTGATCAGAAAGTAAGGCTATAGGCTTGGAGAAATTGTGAAATTTGTTTCGAAAAGCTTTGCTTCTCAGAGTCATTTTATTTGGAAAAGCAGCTTTTTGGATGGGTCAGACTTTGATCAGAAAGTAAGGCTATAGGCTTGGAGAAATTGTGAAATCTTTTTCGAAAAGCTTTTCTTCTCAGAGTCATTTTAATTGGAAAAGCAGCCCTTTTGGATAGGTCAGACTTTGATCAGAAAGTAAGGCTATAGGCTTGGAGAAATTTTGAATTTTTTTTCGAAAAGCTTTTCTTCTCAGAGCCATTTTATTTGGAAAAGCAGCCCTTTTGGATGGGTCAGACTTTGATCAGAGTGTAAGGCTATAGGCTTGGAGAAATTGTCAATTTTTTTCGAAAAGCTTTTCTTCTCAGAGTCATTTTAATTGGAAAAGCAGCCCTTTTGAATGGGTCAGACTTTGATCAGAAAGTAAGGCTATAAGCTTGGAGAAATTGAGAATTTTTTTCGAATAGCTTTTCTTCTCAGAGTCATTTTAATTGGAAAAGCAGCCTTTTTGGATGGGTCAGACTTTGATCAGAAAGTAAGGCTATAGGCTTGGAGAAATTGTGAAATTTGTTTCGAAAAGCTTTTCTTCTCAGAGTCATTTTATTTAGAAAAGCAGCCTTTTTTGATGGGTCAGACTTTGTTCAGAAAGTAAGGCTATAGGCTTGGAGAAATTGTGAAATTTGTTTCGAAAAGCTTTACTTCTCAGAGTCATTTTATTTGGAAAAGCAGCCTTTTGGATGGGTCAGACTTTGATCAGAGTGTAAGGCTATAGGCTTAGAGAAATTGTTAATTTTTTTCGAAAAGCTTTTCTTCTCAGAATAATTTTATTTCGAAAAGCAGCTTTTTTGGATGGGTCAGACTTTGATCAGAAAGTAAGGCTACAGGCTTGGAGAAATTGTGAAATTTGTTTCGAAAAGTTTTACTTCTCAGAGTCATTTTATTTGGAAAAGCAGCCTTTTGGATGGGTCAGACTTTGATCAGAGTGTAAGGCTATAGGCTGAGAGAGATTGTTAATTTTTTTCGAAAAGCTTTTCTTCTCAGAGTCATTTTATTTGGAAAAGCAGCCTTTTTGGATGGGTCAGACTTTGATCATAAAGTAAGGCTATAGCTTGGAGAATTTGTCAATCTTTTTCGAAAAGCTTTTCTTCTCAGAGTCATTTTAATTGGAAAAGCAGCTTTTTTGGATGGTTCAGACTTTGATCAGAAAGTAAGGCTACAGGCTTCGAGAAATTGTGAAATTTTTTTCGAAAAGCTTTTCTTCTCAGAGTCATTTTAATTGGAAAAGCAGCCTTTTTGAATGGGTCAGACTATGTTCAGAAAGTAAGGCTATAGGCTTGGAAAAATTGTGAAATTTGTTTCGAAAAGCTTTTCTTCTCAGAATCATTTTATATGGAAAAGCAGCCTTTTTGGATGGGTCAGACTTTGATCAGAAAGTAAGGCTACAGGCTTGGAGAAATTGTGAAATTTTTTTCGAAAAGCTTTTCTTCTCAGAGTCATTTTAATTGGAAAAGCAGCCTTTTTGGATGGGTCAGACTTTGTTCAGAAAGTAAGGCTATAGGCTTGGAGAAATTGAGAATTTTTTTCGAATAGCTTTTCTTCTCAGAGTCATTTTAATTGGAAAAGCAGCCTTTTTGGATGGGTCAGACTTTGATCAGAAAGTAAGGCTACAGGCTTGGAGAAATTGTGAAATTTGTTTCGAAAAGTTTTACTTCTCAGAGTCATTTTATTTGGAAAAGCAGCCTTTTGGATGGGTCAGACTTTGATCAGAGTGTAAGGCTATAGGCTGAGAGAAATTGTTAATTTTTTTCGAAAAGCTTTTCTTCTCAGAGTCATTTTATTTGGAAAAGCAGCCTTTTTGGATGGGTCAGACTTTGATCATAAAGTAAGGCTATAGGCTTGGAGAAATTGTCAATCTTTTTCGAAAAGCCTTTCTTCTCAGAGTCATTTTAATTGGAAAAGCAGCTTTTTTGGATGGTTCAGACTTTGATCAGAAAGTAAGGCTACAGGCTTGGAGAAATTGTGAAATTTTTTTCGAAAAGCTTTTCTTCTCAGAGTCATTTTAATTGGAAAAGCAGCCTTTTTGAATGGGTCAGACTATGTTCAGAAAGTAAGGCTATAGGCTTGGAGAAATTGTGAAATTTGTTTCGAAAAGCTTTTCTTCTCAGAATCATTTTATATGGAAAAGCAGCCTTTTTGGATGGGTCAGACTTTGATCAGAAAGTAAGGCTACAGGCTTGGAGAAATTGTGAAATTTTTTTCGAAAAGCTTTTCTTCTCAGAGTCATTTTAATTGGAAAAGCAGCCTTTTTGGATGGGTCAGACTTTGTTCAGAAAGTAAGGCTATAGGCTTGGAGAAATTGAGAATTTTTTTCGAATAGCTTTTCTTCTCAGAGTCATTTTAATTGGAAAAGCAGCCTTTTTGGATGGGTCAGACTTTGATCAGAAAGTAAGGCTACAGGCTTGGAGAAATTGTGAAATTTGTTTCGAAAAGTTTTACTTCTCAGAGTCATTTTATTTGGAAAAGCAGCCTTTTGGATGGGTCAGACTTTGATCAGAGTGTAAGGCTATAGGCTGAGAGAAATTGTTAATTTTTTTCGAAAAGCTTTTCTTCTCAGAGTCATTTTATTTGGAAAAGCAGCCTTTTTGGATGGGTTAGACTTTGATCATAAAGTAAGGCTATAGGCTTGGAGAAATTGTCAATCTTTTTCGAAAAGCTTTTCTTCTCAGAGTCATTTTAATTGGAAAAGCAGCTTTTTTGGATGGTTCAGACTTTGATCAGAAAGTAAGGCTACAGGCTTGGAGAAATTGTGAAATTTTTTTCGAAAAGCTTTTCTTCTCAGAGTCATTTTAATTGGAAAAGCAGCCTTTTTGAATGGGTCAGACTATGTTCAGAAAGTAAGGCTATAGGCTTGGAGAAATTGTGAAATTTGTTTCGAAAAGCTTTTCTTCTCAGAATCATTTTATATGGAAAAGCAGCCTTTTTGGATGGGTCAGACTTTGATCAGAAAGTAAGGCTACAGGCTTGGAGAAATTGTGAAATTTTTTTCGAAAAGCTTTTCTTCTCAGAGTCATTTTAATTGGAAAAGCAGCCTTTTTGAATGGGTCAGACTATGTTCAGAAAGTAAGGCTATAGGCTTGGAGAAATTGTGAAATTTGTTTCGAAAAGCTTTACTTCTCAGAGTCATTTTATTTGGAAAAGCAGCCTTTTGGATGGGTCAGACTATGATCAGAGTGTAAGGCTATAGGCTTAGAGAAATTGTCAATCTTTTTCGAAAAGCTTTTCTTCTCAGAGTCATTTTATTTGGAAAAGCAGCCTTTTTGGATGGGTCAGACTTTGATCAGAAAGTAAGGCTATAGGCTTGGAGAAATTTTGAAATTTTTTTCGAAAAGCTTTTCTTCTCAGAATAATTTTATTTGGAAAAGCAGCCTTTTTGGATAGGTCAGACTTTGATTAGAAAGTAAGGCTATAGGCTTGGAGAAATTGTGAAATTTTTTCGAGAAGCTTTTCTTCTCAGAATCATTTTATATGGAAAAGCAGCCTTTTTGGATGGGTCAGACTTTCATCAGAAAGTAAGGCTACAGGCTTGGAGAAATTGTGAAATTTTTTTCGAAAAGCTTTTCTTCTCAGAGTCATTTTATTTGGAAAAGCAGCCTTTTTGGATGGGTCAGACTTTGATCAGAAAGTAAGGCTATAGGCTTGGAGAAATTTTGAAATTTTTTTCGAAAAGCTTTTCTTCTCAGAATAATTTTATTTGGAAAAGCAGCCTTTTTGGATAGGTCAGACTTTGATTAGAAAGTAAGGCTATAGGCTTGGAGAAATTGTGAAATTTTTTCGAGAAGCTTTTCTTCTCAGAATCATTTTATATGGAAAAGCAGCCTTTTTGGATGGGTCAGACTTTCATCAGAAAGTAAGGCTACAGGCTTGGAGAAATTGTGAAATTTTTTTCGAAAAGCTTTTCTTCTCAGAGTCATTTCATTTGGAAAAGCAGCCCTTTTGGATGGGTCAGACTTTGATCAGAAAGTAAGGCTATAGGCTTGGAGAGATTTTGAAATTTTTTTCGAAAAGCTTTTCTTCTCAGAATAATTTTATTTGGAAAAGCAGCCTTTTCGGATGGGTCAGACTTTGATCAGAAAGTAAGGCTATAGGCTTGGAGAAATTGTGAAATTTGTTTCGAAAAGCTTTACTTCTCAGAGTCATTTTATTTGGAAAAGCAGCCTTTTGGATGGGTCAGACTTTGATCAGAGTGTAAGGCTATAGACTTAGAGAAATTGTTAATTTTTTTCGAAAAGCTTTCTTCTCAGAGTCATTTTATTTGGAAAAGCAGCCTTTTTGGATGGGTCAGACTTTGATCAGAAAGTAAGGCTAGATGCTTGGAGAAATTTTGAAATTTTTTTCGAAAAGCTTTTCTTCTCAGAATAATTTTATTTGGAAAAGCAGCCTTTTGGATGGGTCAGACTTTGATCAGAGTGTAAGGCTATAGGCTTAGAGAAATTGTTAATTTTTTTCGAAAAGCTTTTCTTCTCAGAGCCATTTTATTTGGAAAAGCAGCCCTTTTGGATGGGTCAGACTTTGATCAGAGTGTAAGGCTATAGGCTTGGAGAAATTGTCAATCTTTTTCGAAAAGCTTTTCTTCTCAGAGTCATTTTAATTGGAAAAGCAGCTTTTTTGGATGGGTCAGACTTTGATCAGAAAGTAAGGCTATAGGCTTGGAGAAATTGTGAAATTTGTTTCGAAAAGCTTTTCTTCTCAGAGTCATTTTATTTGGAAAAGCAGCCTTTTTGGATGGGTCAGACTTTGTTCAGAAAGTAAGGCTATAGGCTTGGAGAAATTGTGAAATTTGTTTCGAAAAGCTTTACTTCTCAGAGTCATTTTATTTGGAAAAGCAGCCTTTTGGATGGGTCAGACTATGATCAGAGTGTAAGGCTATAGGCTTAGAGAAATTGTCAATCTTTTTCGAAAAGCTTTTCTTCTCAGAGTCATTTTATTTGGAAAAGCAGCCTTTTTGGATGGGTCAGACTTTGATCAGAAAGTAAGGCTATAGGCTTGGAGAAATTTTGAAATTTTTTTCGAAAAGCTTTTCTTCTCAGAATAATTTTATTTGGAAAAGCAGCCTTTTTGGATAGGTCAGACTTTGATTAGAAAGTAAGGCTATAGGCTTGGAGAAATTGTGAAATTTTTTCGAGAAGCTTTTCTTCTCAGAATCATTTTATATGGAAAAGCAGCCTTTTTGGATGGGTCAGACTTTCATCAGAAAGTAAGGCTACAGGCTTGGAGAAATTGTGAAATTTTTTTCGAAAAGCTTTTCTTCTCAGAGTCATTTTATTTGGAAAAGCAGCCTTTTTGGATGGGTCAGACTTTGATCAGAAAGTAAGGCTATAGGCTTGGAGAAATTTTGAAATTTTTTTCGAAAAGCTTTTCTTCTCAGAATAATTTTATTTGGAAAAGCAGCCTTTTTGGATAGGTCAGACTTTGATTAGAAAGTAAGGCTATAGGCTTGGAGAAATTGTGAAATTTTTTCGAGAAGCTTTTCTTCTCAGAATCATTTTATATGGAAAAGCAGCCTTTTTGGATGGGTCAGACTTTCATCAGAAAGTAAGGCTACAGGCTTGGAGAAATTGTGAAATTTTTTTCGAAAAGCTTTTCTTCTCAGAGTCATTTCATTTGGAAAAGCAGCCCTTTTGGATGGGTCAGACTTTGATCAGAAAGTAAGGCTATAGGCTTGGAGAGATTTTGAAATTTTTTTCGAAAAGCTTTTCTTCTCAGAATAATTTTATTTGGAAAAGCAGCCTTTTCGGATGGGTCAGACTTTGATCAGAAAGTAAGGCTATAGGCTTGGAGAAATTGTGAAATTTGTTTCGAAAAGCTTTACTTCTCAGAGTCATTTTATTTGGAAAAGCAGCCTTTTGGATGGGTCAGACTTTGATCAGAGTGTAAGGCTATAGACTTAGAGAAATTGTTAATTTTTTTCGAAAAGCTTTCTTCTCAGAGTCATTTTATTTGGAAAAGCAGCCTTTTTGGATGGGTCAGACTTTGATCAGAAAGTAAGGCTAGATGCTTGGAGAAATTTTGAAATTTTTTTCGAAAAGCTTTTCTTCTCAGAATAATTTTATTTGGAAAAGCAGCCTTTTGGATGGGTCAGACTTTGATCAGAGTGTAAGGCTATAGGCTTAGAGAAATTGTTAATTTTTTTCGAAAAGCTTTTCTTCTCAGAGCCATTTTATTTGGAAAAGCAGCCCTTTTGGATGGGTCAGACTTTGATCAGAGTGTAAGGCTATAGGCTTGGAGAAATTGTCAATCTTTTTCGAAAAGCTTTTCTTCTCAGAGTCATTTTAATTGGAAAAGCAGCTTTTTTGGATGGGTCAGACTTTGATCAGAAAGTAAGGCTATAGGCTTGGAGAAATTGTGAAATTTGTTTCGAAAAGCTTTTCTTCTCAGAGTCATTTTATTTGGAAAAGCAGCCTTTTTGGATGGGTCAGACTTTGTTCAGAAAGTAAGGCTATAGGCTTGGAGAAATTGTGAAATTTGTTTCGAAAAGCTTTACTTCTCAGAGTCATTTTATTTGGAAAAGCAGCCTTTTGGATGGGTCAGACTTAGATCAGAGTGTAAGGCTATAGGCTTAGAGAAATTGTTAATTTTTTCGAAAAGCTTTTCTTCTCAGAATAATTTTATTTGGAAAAGCAGCTTTTTTGGATGGGTCAGACTTTGATCAGAAAGTAAGGCTACAGGCTTGGAGAAATTGTGGAATTTGTTTCGAAAGGTTTTACTTCTCAGAGTCATTTTATTTGGAAAAGCAGCCTTTTGGATGGGTCAGACTTTGATCAGAGTGTAAGGCTATAGGCTTAGAGAAATTGTTAATTTTTTTCAAAAAGCTTTTCTTCTCAGAGTCGTTTTATTTGGAAAAGCAGCCTTTTTGGATGGGTCAGACTTTGATCAGAGTGTAAGGTTATAGGCTTGGAGAAATTGTCAATTTTTTTCGAAAAGCTTTTCTTCTCAGAGTCATTTTAATTGGAAAAGCAGCTTTTTTGGATGGGTCAGACTTTGATCAGAAAGTAAGGCTATAGGCTTGGAGAAATTGTGAAATTTTTTTCGAAAAGCTTTTCTTCTCAGAGTCACTTTATTTGGAAAAGCAGCCTTTTTGGATGGGTCAGACTTTGTTCAGATAGTAAGGCTATAGGCTTGGAGAAATTGTGAAATTTGTTTCGAAAAGCTTTACTTCTCAGAGTCATTTTATTTGGAAAAGCAGCCTTTTGGATGGGTCAGACTTTGATCAGAGTGTAAGGCTATAGGCTTAGAGAAATTGTTAATTTTTTTCGAAAAGCTTTTCTTCTCAGAGTCGTTTTATTTGGAAAAGCAGCCTTTTTGGATGGGTCAGACTTTGATCTTAAAGTAAGGATATAGGCTTGGAGAAATTGTCAATCTTTTTCGAAAAGCTTTGCTTCTCAGAGTCACTTTTATTGGAAAAGCAGCTTTTTTGGATGGGTCAGACTTTGATCAGAAAGTAAGGCTATAGGCTTGGAGAAATTGTGAAATTTGTTTCGAAAAGCTTTTCTTCTCAGAGTCATTTTATTTGGAAAAGCAGCCTTTTTGGATGGGTCAGACTTTGTTCAGAAAGTAAGGCTATAGGCTTGGAGAAATTATGAAATTTGTTTCGAAAAGCTTTACTTCTCAGAGTCATTTTATTTGGAAAAGCAGCCTTTTGGATGGGTCAGACTTTGATCAGAGTGTAAGGCTATAGGCTTAGAGAAATTGTTAATTTTTTTCGAAAAGCTTTTCTTCTCAGAATAATTTTATTTGGAAAAGCAGCTTTTTTGGATGGGTCAGACTTTGTTCAGAAAGTAAGGCTATAGGCTTGGAGAAATTGTGAAATTTGTTTCGAAAAGCTTTACTTCTCAGAGTCATTTTATTTGGAAAAGCAGCCTTTTGGATGGGTCAGACTTTGATCCGAGTGTAAGGCTATAGGCTTAGAGAAATTGTTAATTTTTTTCGAAAAGCTTTTCTTCTCAGAGTCATTTTATTTGGAAAAGCAGCCTTTTTGGATGGGTCAGACTTTGATCAGAAAGTAAGGCTATAGGCTTGGAGAAATTTTGAAATTTTTTTCGAAAAGCTTTTCTTCTCAGAATAATTTTATTTGGAAAAGCAGCCTTTTTGGATAGGTCAGACTTTGATGAGAAAGTAAGGCTATAGGCTTGGAGAAATTGTGAAATTTTTTCGAAAAGCTTTTCTTCTCAGAATCATTTTATATGGAAAAGCAGCCTTTTTGGATGGGTCAGACTTTGATCAGAGTGTAAGGCTATAGGCTTAGAGAAATTGTTAATTTTTTTCGAAAAGCTTTTCTTCTCAGAGTCATTTTATTTGGAAAAGCAGCCTTTTTGGATGGGTCAGACTTTGATCAGAAAGTAAGGCTATAGGCTTGGAGAAATTTTGAAATTTTTTTCGAAAATATTTTCTTCTCAGAATAATTTTATTTGGAAAAGCAGCCTTTTTGGATAGGTCAGACTTTGATTAGAAAGTAAGGCTATAGGCTTGGAGAAATTTTGAATTTTTTTTCGAAAAGCTTTTCTTCTCAGAGCCATTTTATTTGGAAAAGCAGCCCTTTTGGATGGGTCAGACTTTGGTCAGAGTGTAAGGCTATAGGCTTGGAGAAATTGTGAAATTTTTTTCGAAAAGCTTTTCTTCTCAGAGTCATTTTATTTGGAAAAGCAGCCTTTTTGGATGGGTCAGACTTTGTTCAGAAAGTAAGGCTATAGGCTTGGAGAAATTGTGAAATTTGTTTCGAAAAGCTTTAATACTCAGAGTCATTTTATTTGGAAGAGCAGCCTTTTGGATGGGTCAGACTTTGATCAGAGTGTAAGGCTATAGGCTTAGAGAAATTGTTAATTTTTTTCGAAAAGCTTTTCTTCTCAGAGTCATTTTAATTGGAAAAGCAGCTTTTTTGGATGGGTCAGACTTTGATCAGAAAGTAAGGCTACAGGCTTGGAGAAATTGTGAAATTTTTTTCGAAAAGCTTTTCTTCTCAGAGTCATTTTATTTGGAAAAGCAGCCTTTTTCGATGGGTCAGACTTTGATCAGAAAGTAAGGCTATAGGCTTGGAGAAATTGTGAAATTTGTTTCGAAAAGCTTTTCTTCTCAGAATCATTTTATATGGAAAAGCAGCCTTTTTGGATGGGTCAGACTTTGATCAGAAAGTAAGGCTACAGGCTTGGAGAAATTGTGAAATTTTTTTCGAAAAGCTTTTCTTCTCAGAGTCATTTTAATTGGAAAAGCAGCCTTTTTGAATGGGTCAGACTATGTTCAGAAAGTAAGGCTATAGGCTTGGAGAAATTGTGAAATTTGTTTCGAAAAGCTTTACTTCTCAGAGTCATTTTATTTGGAAAAGCAGCCTTTTGGATGGGTCAGACTATGATCAGAGTGTAAGGCTATAGGCTTAGAGAAATTGTCAATCTTTTTCGAAAAGCTTTTCTTCTCAGAGTCATTTTATTTGGAAAAGCAGCCTTTTTGGATGGGTCAGACTTTGATCAGAAAGTAAGGCTATAGGCTTGGAGAAATTTTGAAATTTTTTTCGAAAAGCTTTTCTTCTCAGAATAATTTTATTTGGAAAAGCAGCCTTTTTGGATAGGTCAGACTTTGATTAGAAAGTAAGGCTATAGGCTTGGAGAAATTGTGAAATTTTTTCGAGAAGCTTTTCTTCTCAGAATCATTTTATATGGAAAAGCAGCCTTTTTGGATGGGTCAGACTTTCATCAGAAAGTAAGGCTACAGGCTTGGAGAAATTGTGAAATTTTTTTCGAAAAGCTTTTCTTCTCAGAGTCATTTTATTTGGAAAAGCAGCCTTTTTGGATGGGTCAGACTTTGATCAGAAAGTAAGGCTATAGGCTTGGAGAAATTTTGAAATTTTTTTCGAAAAGCTTTTCTTCTCAGAATAATTTTATTTGGAAAAGCAGCCTTTTTGGATAGGTCAGACTTTGATTAGAAAGTAAGGCTATAGGCTTGGAGAAATTGTGAAATTTTTTCGAGAAGCTTTTCTTCTCAGAATCATTTTATATGGAAAAGCAGCCTTTTTGGATGGGTCAGACTTTCATCAGAAAGTAAGGCTACAGGCTTGGAGAAATTGTGAAATTTTTTTCGAAAAGCTTTTCTTCTCAGAGTCATTTCATTTGGAAAAGCAGCCCTTTTGGATGGGTCAGACTTTGATCAGAAAGTAAGGCTATAGGCTTGGAGAGATTGTTAATTTTTTTCGAAAAGCTTTTCTTCTCAGAGTCATTTTATTTGGAAAAGCAGCCTTTTGGATGGGTCAGACTTAGATCAGAGTGTAAGGCTATAGGCTTAGAGAAATTGTTAATTTTTTCGAAAAGCTTTTCTTCTCAGAATAATTTTATTTGGAAAAGCAGCTTTTTTGGATGGGTCAGACTTTGATCAGAAAGTAAGGCTACAGGCTTGGAGAAATTGTTAATTTTTTTCAAAAAGCTTTTCTTCTCAGAGTCGTTTTATTTGGAAAAGCAGCCTTTTTGGATGGGTCAGACTTTGATCAGAGTGTAAGGTTATAGGCTTGGAGAAATTGTCAATTTTTTTCGAAAAGCTTTTCTTCTCAGAGTCATTTTAATTGGAAAAGCAGCTTTTTTGGATGGGTCAGACTTTGATCAGAAAGTAAGGCTACAGGCTTGGAGAAATGGTGAAATTTTTTTCGAAAAGCTTTTCTTCTCAGAGTCACTTTATTTGGAAAAGCAGCCTTTTTGGATGGGTCAGACTTTGTTCAGATAGTAAGGCTATAGGCTTGGAGAAATTGTGAAATTTGTTTCGAAAAGCTTTACTTCTCAGAGTCATTTTATTTGGAAAAGCAGCCTTTTGGATGGGTCAGACTTTGATCAGAGTGTAAGGCTATAGGCTTAGAGAAATTGTTATTTTTTTTTCGAAAAGCTTTTCTTCTCAGAGTCGTTTTATTTGGAAAAGCAGCCTTTTTGGATGGGTCAGACTTTGATCTTAAAGTAAGGATATAGGCTTGGAGAAATTGTCAATCTTTTTCGAAAAGCTTTGCTTCTCAGAGTCACTTTTATTGGAAAAGCAGCTTTTTTGGATGGGTCAGACTTTGATCAGAAAGTAAGGCTATAGGCTTGGAGAAATTGTGAAATTTGTTTCGAAAAGCTTTTCTTCTCAGAGTCATTTTATTTGGAAAAGCAGCCTTTTTGGATGGGTCAGACTTTGTTCAGAAAGTAAGGCTATAGGCTTGGAGAAATTATGAAATTTGTTTCGAAAAGCTTTACTTCTCAGAGTCATTTTATTTGGAAAAGCAGCCTTTTGGATGGGTCAGACTTTGATCAGAGTGTAAGGCTATAGGCTTAGAGAAATTGTTAATTTTTTTCGAAAAGCTTTTCTTCTCAGAATAATTTTATTTGGAAAAGCAGCTTTTTTGGATGGGTCAGACTTTGTTCAGAAAGTAAGGCTATAGGCTTGGAGAAATTGTGAAATTTGTTTCGAAAAGCTTTACTTCTCAGAGTCATTTTATTTGGAAAAGCAGCCTTTTGGATGGGTCAGACTTTGATCAGAGTGTAAGGCTATAGGCTTAGAGAAATTGTTAATTTTTTTCGAAAAGCTTTGCTTCTCAGAGTCACTTTTATTGGAAAAGCAGCTTTTTTGGATGGGTCAGACTTTGATCAGAAAGTAAGGCTATAGGCTTGGAGAAATTGTGAAATTTGTTTCGAAAAGCTTTTCTTCTCAGAGTCATTTTATTTGGAAAAGCAGCCTTTTTGGATGGGTCAGACTTTGTTCAGAAAGTAAGGCTATAGGCTTGGAGAAATTATGAAATTTGTTTCGAAAAGCTTTACTTCTCAGAGTCATTTTATTTGGAAAAGCAGCCTTTTGGATGGGTCAGACTTTGATCAGAGTGTAAGGCTATAGGCTTAGAGAAATTGTTAATTTTTTTCGAAAAGCTTTTCTTCTCAGAATAATTTTATTTGGAAAAGCAGCTTTTTTGGATGGGTCAGACTTTGTTCAGAAAGTAAGGCTATAGGCTTGGAGAAATTGTGAAATTTGTTTCGAAAAGCTTTACTTCTCAGAGTCATTTTATTTGGAAAAGCAGCCTTTTGGATGGGTCAGACTTTGATCAGAGTGTAAGGCTATAGGCTTAGAGAAATTGTTAATTTTTTTCGAAAAGCTTTTCTTCTCAGAGTCATTTTATTTGGAAAAGCAGCCTTTTTGGATGGGTCAGACTTTGATCAGAAAGTAAGGCTATAGGCTTGGAGAAATTTTGAAATTTTTTTCGAAAAGCTTTTCTTCTCAGAATAATTTTATTTGGAAAAGCAGCCTTTTTGGATAGGTCAGACTTTGATGAGAAAGTAAGGCTATAGGCTTGGAGAAATTGTGAAATTTTTTCGAAAAGCTTTTCTTCTCAGAATCATTTTATATGGAAAAGCAGCCTTTTTGGATGGGTCAGACTTTGATCAGAGTGTAAGGCTATAGGCTTAGAGAAATTGTTAATTTTTTTCGAAAAGCTTTTCTTCTCAGAGTCATTTTATTTGGAAAAGCAGCCTTTTTGGATGGGTCAGACTTTGATCAGAAAGTAAGGCTATAGGCTTGGAGAAATTTTGAAATTTTTTTCGAAAAGCTTTTCTTCTCAGAATAATTTTATTTGGAAAAGCAGCCTTTTTGGATAGGTCAGACTTTGATTAGAAAGTAAGGCTATAGGCTTGGAGAAATTTTGAATTTTTTTTCGAAAAGCTTTTCTTCTCAGAGCCATTTTATTTGGAAAAGCAGCCCTTTTGGATGGGTCAGACTTTGGTCAGAGTGTAAGGCTATAGGCTTGGAGAAATTGTGAAATTTTTTTCGAAAAGCTTTTCTTCTCAGAGTCATTTTATTTGGAAAAGCAGCCTTTTTGGATGGGTCAGACTTTGTTCAGAAAGTAAGGCTATAGGCTTGGAGAAATTGTGAAATTTGTTTCGAAAAGCTTTAATACTCAGAGTCATTTTATTTGGAAGAGCAGCCTTTTGGATGGGTCAGACTTTGATCAGAGTGTAAGGCTATAGGCTTAGAGAAATTGTTAATTTTTTTCGAAAAGCTTTTCTTCTCAGAGTCATTTTAATTGGAAAAGCAGCTTTTTTGGATGGGTCAGACTTTGATCAGAAAGTAAGGCTACAGGCTTGGAGAAATTGTGAAATTTTTTTCGAAAAGCTTTTCTTCTCAGAGTCATTTTATTTGGAAAAGCAGCCTTTTTCGATGGGTCAGACTTTGTTCAGAAAGTAAGGCTGTAGGCTTGGAGAAATTGTGAAATTTGTTTCGAAAAGCTTTTCTTCTCAGAGTCATTTTATTTGGAAAAGCAGCCTTTTGGATGGGTCAGACTTTGATCAGAGTGTAAGGCTATAGGCTTAGAGAAATTGTTAATTTTTTTCGAAAAGCTTTTCTTCTCAAAGTCGTTTTATTTGGAAAAGCAGCCTTTTTGGATGGGTCAGACTTTGATCTTAAAGTAAGGCTATAGGCTTGGAGAAATTGTGAAATTTTTTCGAAAAGCTTTTCTTCTCAGAATCATTTTATATGGAAAAGCAGCCTTTTTGGATGGGTCAGACTTTGATCAGAGTGTAAGGCTATAGGCTTAGAGAAATTGTTAATTTTTTTCGAAAAGCTTTTCTTCTCAGAGTCATTTTATTTGGAAAAGCAGCCTTTTTGGATGGGTCAGACTTTGATCAGAAAGTAAGGCTATAGGCTTGGAGAAATTTTGAAATTTTTTTCGAAAAGCTTTTCTTCTCAGAATAATTTTATTTGGAAAAGCAGCCTTTTTGGATAGGTCAGACTTTGATTAGAAAGTAAGGCTATAGGCTTGGAGAAATTTTGAATTTTTTTTCGAAAAGCTTTTCTTCTCAGAGCCATTTTATTTGGAAAAGCAGCCCTTTTGGATGGATCAGACTTTGATCAGAGTGTAAGGCTATAGGCTTGGAGAAATTGTGAAATTTTTTTCGAAAAGCTTTTCTTCTCAGAGTCATTTTATTTGGAAAAGCAGCCTTTTTGGATGGGTCAGACTTTGTTCAGAAAGTAAGGCTATAGGCTTGGGTAAATTGTGAAATTTGTTTCGAAAAGCTTTAATACTCAGAGTCATTTTATTTGGAAGAGCAGCCTTTTGGATGGGTCAGACTTTGATCAGAGTGTAAGGCTATAGGCTTAGAGAAATTGTTAATTTTTTTCGAAAAGCTTTTCTTCTCAGAGTCGTTTTATTTGGAAAAGCAGCCTTTTGGATGGGTCAGACTTTGATCAGAGTGTAAGGCTATAGGCTTAGAGAAATTGTTAATTTTTTTCGAAAAGCTTTTCTTCTCAGAGTCATTTTATTTGGAAAAGCAGCCTTTTTGGATGGGTCAGACTTTGATCAGAAAGTAAGGCTATAGGCTTGGAGAAATTTTGAAATTTTTTTCGAAAAGCTTTTCTTCTCAGAATAATTTTATTTGGAAAAGCAGCCTTTTTGGATAGGTCAGACTTTGATGAGAAAGTAAGGCTATAGGCTTGGAGAAATTGTGAAATTTTTTCGAAAAGCTTTTCTTCTCAGAATCATTTTATATGGAAAAGCAGCCTTTTTGGATGGGTAAGACTTTGATCAGAGTGTAAGGCTATAGGCTTAGAGAAATTGTTAATTTTTTTCGAAAAGCTTTTCTTCTCAGAGTCATTTTATTTGGAAAAGCAGCCTTTTTGGATGGGTCAGACTTTGATCAGAAAGTAAGGCTATAGGCTTGGAGAAATTTTGAAATTTTTTTCGAAAAGCTTTTCTTCTCAGAATAATTTTATTTGGAAAAGCAGCCTTTTTGGATAGGTCAGACTTTGATTAGAAAGTAAGGCTATAGGCTTGGAGAAATTTTGAATTTTTTTTCGAAAAGCTTTTCTTCTCAGAGCCATTTTATTTGGAAAAGCAGCCCTTTTGGATGGGTCAGACTTTGATCAGAGTGTAAGGCTATAGGCTTGGAGAAATTGTGAAATTTTTTTCGAAAAGCTTTTCTTCTCAGAGTCATTTTATTTGGAAAAGCAGCCTTTTTGGATGGGTCAGACTTTGTTCAGAAAGTAAGGCTATAGGCTTGGAGAAATTGTGAAATTTGTTTCGAAAAGCTTTAATACTCAGAGTCATTTTATTTGGAAGAGCAGCCTTTTGGATGGGTCAGACTTTGATCAGAGTGTAAGGCTATAGGCTTGGAGAAATTGTCAATTTTTTTCGAAAAGCTTTTCTTCTCAGAGTCATTTTAATTGGAAAAGCAGCTTTTTTGGATGGGTCAGACTTTGATCAGAAAGTAAGGCTACAGGCTTGGAGAAATTGTGAAATTTTTTTCGAAAAGCTTTTCTTCTCAGAGTCATTTTATTTGGAAAAGCAGCCTTTTTCGATGGGTCAGACTTTGTTCAGAAAGTAAGGCTATAGGCTTGGAGAAATTGTGAAATTTGTTTCGAAAAGCTTTACTTCTCAGAGTCATTTTATTTGGAAAAGCAGCCTTTTGGATGGGTCAGACTTTGATCAGAGTGTAAGGCTATAGGCTTGGAGAAATTGTCAATCTTTTTCGAAAAGCTTTTCTTCTCAGAGTCATTTTAATTGGAAAAGCAGCTTTTTTGGATGGGTCAGACTTTGATCAGAAAGTAAGGCTATAGGCTTGGAGAAATTGTGAAATTTGTTTCGAAAAGCTTTTCTTCTCAGAGTCATTTTATTTGGAAAAGCAGCCTTTTTGGATGGGTCAGACTTTGTTCAGAAAGTAAGGCTATAGGCTTGGAGAAATTGTGAAATTTGTTTCGAAAAGCTTTACTTCTCAGAGTCATTTTATTTGGAAAAGCAGCCTTTTGGATGGGTCAGACTTTGATCAGAGTGTAAGGCTATAGGCTTAGAGAAATTGTTAATTTTTTTCGAAAAGCTTTTCTTCTCAGAATAATTTTATTTGGAAAAGCAGCTTTTTTGGATGGGTCAGACTTTGATCAGAAAGTAAGGCTACAGGCTTGGAGAAATTGTGAAATTTGTTTCGAAAAGTTTTACTTTTCAGAGTCATTTTATTTGGAAAAGCAGCCTTTTGGATGGGTCAGACTTTGATCAGAGTGTAAGGCTATAGGCTTAGAGAAATTGTTAATTTTTTTCGAAAAGCTTTTCTTCTCAGAGTCATTTTATTTGGAAAAGCAGCCTTTTTGGATGGGTCAGACTTTGATCAGAAAGTAAGGCTATAGGCTTGGAGAAATTTTGAAATTTTTTTCGAAAAGCTTTTCTTCTCAGAATAATTTTATTTGGAAAAGCAGCCTTTTTGGATAGGTCAGACTTTGATTAGAAAGTAAGGCTATAGGCTTGGAGAAATTGTGAAATTTTTTCGAAAAGCTTTTCTTCTCAGAATCATTTTATATGGAAAAGCAGCCTTTTTGGATGGGTCAGACTTTGATCAGAGTGTAAGGCTATAGGCTTAGAGAAATTGTTAATTTTTTTCGAAAAGCTTTTCTTCTCAGAGTCATTTTATTTGGAAAAGCAGCCTTTTTGGATGGGCCAGACTTTGATCAGAAAGTAAGGCTATAGGCTTGGAGAAATTTTGAAAATTTTTTCGAAAAGCTTTTCTTCTCAGAATAATTTTATTTGGAAAAGCAGCCTTTTTGGATAGGTCAGACTTTGATTAGAAAGTAAGGCTATAGGCTTGGAGAAATTGTGAAATTTTTTCGAAAAGCTTTTCTTCTCAGAATCATTTTATATGGAAAAGCAGCCTTTTTGGATGGGTCAGACTTTGATCAGAAAGTAAGGCTACAGGCTTGGAAAAATTGTGAAATTTTTTTCGAAAAGCTTTTCTTCTCAGAGTCATTTCATTTGGAAAAGCAGCCCTTTTGGATGGGTCAGACTTTGATCAGAAAGTAAGGCTATAGGCTTGGAGAGATTTTGAAATTTTTTTCGAAAAGCTTTTCTTCTCAGAATAATTTTATTTGGAAAAGCAGCCTTTTTGGATAGGTCAGACTTTGATCAGAAAGTAAGGCTATAGGCTTGGAGAAATTGTGAAATTTGTTTCGAAAAGCTTTTCTTCTCAGAATAATTTTATTTGGAAAAGCAGCCTTTTTGGATAGGTCAGACTTTGATCAGAAAGTAAGGCTATAGGCTTGGAGAAATTGTGAAATTTGTTTCGAAAAGCTTTTCTTCTCAGAGTCATTTTATTTGGAAAAGCAGCCTTTTTGGATGGGTCAGACTTTGATCAGAAAGTAAGGCTATAGGCTTGGAGAAATTGTGAAATTTGTTTCGAAAAGCTTTTCTTCTCAGAGTCATTTTATTTGGAAAAGCAGCCTTTTTGAATGGGTCAGACTTTGATCAGAAAGTAAGGCTATAGGATTGGAGAAATTGTGAAATTTGTTTCGAAAAGCTTTTCTTCTCAGAATAATTTTAATTGGAAAAGCAGCAATTCCATGTCTGATTTATAGAGGCTTTCGTCTGGTTCATGTTAGCATTCAACTCATGCTAAATCGAGACAAAAATAAAAGTTGGAACTGCACTGCCTTTTTTAAATTCGGTATAAGAATGTCATGCACTACCACCTTATCAACGTCTTACCATTCTGCTGTCTGTTCAAGCTCAAACTTCAGTGCATAGCACTTTATACTCAAAGTCAATATCAAGGCAGTCGGTAGAAAATTTATTTCAAGATTGCGGAAAAGTTTATATACTATGCCAGGATTTTTTCTCAAGGTTAATCCAAAAACGAAAATAATTTATTCGGAAGCCTATACGATTAGGAGATTTTGTGACAGAATCACACTGTGGACCTGGTCACAATAGGGTTTTAGCTCTGATGCATGAATGGCCCAGTAAAATGTGTGGAGATTAGGAGAGGACAACGGCAGATAAAACTAATATTGAAACACCTGTTCAGAATGAAAACATCCAAATTATGTTATCAATATTATACCACATTCTATTCTATGAAAGTGACAATGCAACGCCGGTTAAAATCGTATGTTGGAAAGGAATATGTCTAAAAAATAAAAATGAATGGAGTATGAAATATTTGATCTATTGGAATTGCAGCCAATGCCTCTTTCGCCAAATGTCATCCAAAATCTTTCGGCCACCGTGTACGTCCTTTGAGCTCCTTGTATTGGTTTTGTGGAGGCTTAAAATTCATCATCATGGGTTTTTATTTGTAGAAGATAAAAGTGTACAAAATCACGTTTACGTCAGATTGAAGGATAAAATTATTCAAGAACAAGAGTATGAAAATGTAAAAGAAAACTGCTGGTTTTATATGTTATTTGCATGGCGTCTTAAAGAGGTACAATTAATGCGCCTAACGATAAAAGCACTCTGATCAAACGAGAGTCCATAAATGTGGAGCCTGGTAAAAGTAAGTGAACAAGATAAATTGTAATTGTGAGTCTTCTCTTAGGCCAATGAATGCACAAAGGTAATGAATATAACTAGCATATACCTTCATTGGCGAATTCTAACATGGCATGCGACAATTATCAATGATGGCTGTCCAAATGAAGCAAGTCTTTGTAATCCTGACAATGCATCACGTGCCCTCGTCTCGTCGATTGCTTTCACATGAAGAATATTATTGTCAAAGGCTAATCAGGGCCAACAAAAGACAGATAAGGAAGGCAAGAAGACGAAATTTGGGATAGAAGATTGTTTTGATGCAATTTTGATAGAGATTCAATGTACAAAATGCAATATATACCATGAAATCCTAAGAGATCTAAGAGAACAAGGCAGGAGATGGGTTGCCACTCCTAGGAATTGACAAAATTCATCAACGTCTTGAATACACTATTGGTGTGTACTTCCCGTTTTTGTCTCTCGTATACATACAATGTATTCAATAATCACTAAACAAGATTAGTTTTGAATTTCGCCATATAGGAAAAAATTACGAACACAAAAAATAAGCATTTCTATCAAAAAGAGTATCATAACATTGCAGATGAAGCAGCAGGTTGAAAACTTAAAATCAGATCAAACTTAAAGCATGTATACTGTATACAGGTACTAAGCTTGTTAGCTATTATACTAGATATTAAGATTTAAACTGTATACTAACTATTAAGCATTTGACCAACAATATTTTCATATAACCGCATTTTTGACAACACACTACCTCTTTCTTCGTGGAATCTAAAATTGTCATAAGAAAGTTATGCTTTTTATTCCTCGTAAACTCATTGCAACTATTCAAATTTGTATATTCGCATGGGCTGAAACCAATGTTGTTAGCAAAACTACAGTGGGGACATCGATTTTTCTTCCTTGAGATGAAAACGAACAGCAAAATCTTCAAAATCTTCAAATATTTACAGACAAATGCAACAAAGAAGCTTGACCTTCAGGAACCTGTAAAATTACCTTTATGGTAGCAATATCAGGAATAACTTCTACACATTCTCTTAAAAGTCAGGGACAAAAAATTCAAAGATTTGCTGCAGCCAGACTTTGATAGCAGCATCTTTGGTTCAATATTATTATCTCAATTGAATGAAAAGTCGCCTATTATTACAAGCTAAATAAAGACGCTGAGAATCAAACAAATACCTGCACATGACTGGAAAAGTTCTTTGAGCTTCACTGGACAATCTTCACGGTAAAATGCAATAAGCCCTCTCTTAAAAACTCAGATCTCTTCTTAATTTCTATCTATGTCAGTAGGGTAAAAACGACACTGCCTGTGTTTTCCAATGCTCGACAACAAAGCTCCCTCATGACTTTGGATTCAATCATCTTAATATACAAAAGCCAGAGCGCATGTCAAGCACGTGGAGTTATCAATTCACTGACCAAAGCAAGCGTTTGATTACAACACATCCTTGCTTCGTCCTGGCTAGCTCCCAAAGATGCAGACGTCAGGCTGCGATCAGCAAATTCCCTTGGTGATTGATAGAATCAATAATTTCATGATGGCGGATGACAACTAGCAGAGCAATTTATTATTTGCGAGACGCAGAGTGGACACGGGGTATGTCTGAGGATAAAATAAACGATGCGGGAAGCTAAAGAAACATTCAGGTTTTCAAATATCTGAATTCGCACTAAACACAAATTCAGTCAGTAGAGGACGAAGAAACGCAGGTTAACTGCTTTACAAGGAGCAGGCAAAGATATCTGAACATGGAAACTTCACTTCAAGACAAGCATTGACAATAAATACAAAAGGCTACAAAATATTCACACTAAAGGTAACTGGGAATAAGGCCTAAAACATGGGAAAATCTAAACGGACAAGTATTTCTAACAAAATATTAGACACTTGGTAAATGAAGCAATGTAGCAAGTCCAAGAATGGATAAGAATACAAAAACAATTTTTCAAACGTTTTGACATTTTGGCAAACAATCGGGCAGTCACTTATCATTCTCTTTTGATTCATAAAACCTTTAATTGCTCTTCAATTTGGAGACGAAGTATTACTCAGAATGCAACTCGAACGACTTTGATACATATTATGACAGTGCAACGGCTGAGAGTAGTTTTTCTGACTCGAAAGGGGTCGGTTCTTAAAATTATAGGTTCTTGGAAGACAAGCAGAAGCAATTAAGCAAAAAGCGTCACCGAACTTCACTTCCACATTTCATAAATATTCCTCATACTAAGCCATGTTATCAACACACGTAAAATGTCGTGGTTTTAGTGAGTATCAATGTCCTCTATTCCCATCTTTGACTGAGGTCATTGAACCTTAAAAATGGTTATTATCAAGTGACGCTCTGGACATACATCGTCCAAATAAATATATCTTGCCTGATGGTGGGTAAAAGTTAGATCTTCGCATTGTCCTTAAATAAATCATATCGTAGTCTTGCTGCCCAGCTATCAGTGAATCAGAATCTTTTTGCAAGATATTCCTTCAACAAAGGTTGTATTAAAGTCTAACGTTAAATGCAGGATGTGTCTTCCTCGAGTATGTAATAGTTCTTTGACAATGAAGCCAATCTGCTAACAGGGTGCCAAAATATTTGGCCAGAAACTTAGCTAAAACGGATTAATTTTGTTGTTAATTTTCCTACTTTACTGAGGTGGGCCAGATAGACTCATTTCATTGTTTGAATGAGCCCTTCGCTTGAAAAATAAGTAACATTTCTGACTTAAGGAATATTTTCAAACTTTCAGGAAAGGTGAAAGTAAAATGCTTTTCCCCAATGACAAGAGAATTCAAGAAAGTCCGATGTCGCACAATCGTAACAATTCTGAATAGCTAATCTTCCCTTTAGCTGGTAAATATTCACTTAGCTGGTAGAATTGTTCTCTGAACTCCAACCAAAACTTCGCCCCTAAAAGTATGTCATCGCGTTTTATACAGATTATTTGGCATAAAACTTGAAAATTTAGAGATCGAGGCCAGAATTAATAAAATCCAAAATAGATTCGATATCACCTTCAAAGAATTTATCCCCAGATTGCAAACTTGCTGTTGCAAGATATTGCCATGATTTTGGATTTGCTAAGCACTTGCTGCTGGATTGAAAATTCATGGAAGCATTAATTATGAATGAGGTATTAAGTTTGCATGCAAGGCATACTCCTTTGATGCAGAACAACCGAATGTTTATGCAGTAGGAAAAAGCGGAATACTGACGAAGAGAAAAGAAGCTTCGTTTGAATATCGATGAGACAAACAAGAAGGTTTCTTTAACACCCTAAAACTTGATTTAGGGGGTGCTAAAAAATAATGCAACCGAAAATACTATGAAAGTTATAACAGAAACATTGACGATGCACAGGAGCTTTGAATACCTGTCTAAAGTGGTTACAGTGTTCAACAAAAAAGGCCTGATAACGATCTTATAAAATAACAACAATATTTGGCCTAAAAAGACCTGACGATGTCATCCAAGTAAAATAATACAAAGGACGGTCGGCCTAACTCTTTCTCGCAAATTTAAACAAACTACCCCGAAAGGAAACCAGGTTCAAGAGCCTTTGACTGTCAAACAATATAAACGTGAACAACAAGGAGTAAGCGCTTACAGAACTCCACAGCAAATCAAACAACGACTAAAAGATAAATATTGTTTGACTTTAACGGAACCTTGTTTAATTTGTACAATAAGCAGTTTCTGTTATTGGGACGGACAGTGAGAAGAAATAAAAACACAGAGGAAAACAGACAGAGACCTGCTACAAATTAAATTATCACAGATTAGATTCTTTTAGTGTTTTATTCAAAAAAGATTGTCCATGCAGAACATTTATTTGCTAGATCCTTCTGGAAACGATGCCCGGAGCTATTTTATGACACATTCCTCTTCCACAAACCACAACACTAGATCTTTACAAGATTTAAAAAGATGAAACAGGCAGCATTTTCAATATCAAGTCATATTGAGCTTAGTGCTAACGCCCGACGTAACGCTGACGGAATATAAATAGGCCTAGCACGGTTACAAGGCAATTACACGGAGCTTTGGTTTATATAGTTTAGGACAAAATAAACCTTGAAAGCTTCAGCATTATATAAGTACAAATAATCAAATAGAAAGCAGATCAGAACTGCAAACACGAATTGGACACACATAAATCGAGTAATAACAATAATGAAACAAGAGATCTACCTGTAAAAATTACATACTACGAATTATTGTAAAGCATCATATAACATACAATACTTGACGTTAATATCCTGGTAGAAATATCTACCTTCATACAGACCCTTTTTGAATCAAAGAGCTCCACGAGGTAGAGATGCTAGAAAGGTGTTTCTTTTAACGGTACAAAATGGTCAAACAAGGCTGGTCTTTGGCAGTGTATTACAGCAGCTAAGCATTAGATGGTAATATCTAGCATGTAGAAATTGCCTTTGTTAAACATAATCTACGGCTATGGCAACCTCTATTGCAATATTCATGAGATATTCTTGCACTAGACGGTTTTGTGTGATTCTTGATATGGCAATTTCCGATGGAAGAATTGAAGAAAATCAGAGTATACTGTTGGTCAGTTAGACAATGGAAAGAACAATAATTGTCAACAAAAGGGCAACGATTGGCCAGTAAAAACAAAAACAAAAGAATAGAAACAATTGCCTGAAAACTAGATCATTCTCAATATGTTCAATAAAAGGAGAGCACCTGCTAAGGAAAACATGAACAGAAAACAGAACTGTGATCAGGTTTCTCTTTATTTTAAACTCTACTAGTTCGAAGATGCCTTGTTGTCAGCTAGTCAGGAAGTTTCTGAACAGAAGGATTAAACTCTGTTACATTACATCGAGGAAGGAGGGTTGAACCAAGCTTGGTATTAAACCTGTATCTCTCTGAAATTCTCGTGAATAAGCGAACTGGTTGTACTGGTTCGTGAACTGGTTGATAAAGGCAAGGGGGCTCCAACCAAGCCTAATTAAACACGCGCCAGAATGTAATGACTGCTGGATTTTCCGTTACAATGAATCAAAGAACACAGATCTAAACAAACGACAAACATCAGTGACAAATAGAAGGGAACTGTTCTTATAAACAAAGTTCTGATGGCAGTTAATGTTATGTTGAGAGCTAACCAAAGAACAATCTTTTGCAGGTGTCATGAAGGAGATGGGCCATAAGAAACAGAGTTAATTTTATTTAAAAAAGCTTTTAAAGAACGTGGCTAAAGAAAGAAAGGTATAAAAAGAATGCTAATATTTCAACATCATAACGAAATCGTCTATGTACAGTTAAATGTAAAATGAATAAAAACATTCAACGTGGTTCTGCTCAGCACTCCCATTGAATTTGCTTTACTTTCAACAGAAGTCACAAAAGATCATTGCAAGTGGCCCTTGCAAGCGTATCAAAAACTGATTTTATAAGCACAATCAAAATTCATATTGTGAAAAATAAATTTTACATTGCAAAATTGGCGATATGTGTACAGGTTGTGGCAGAGAACTTACTAGGACAACGGAACCTTTTGACAATGCAACGAGATATGAGGCCAACCGAAGCCAACAAACCAGCAAAAACATTATCACTTTGTGGAAGCAAAAAACATCAAGAAAGTTAGTGAAACCAAGATATATAAAGGCAATTAGACATGCAGTGCTAATTCAAAGATGGTTTAGAATATCGTATCTTTTATTAGAAATTATGCCAGAGTTGCCGGTTAGAGACAGTTTGCTTACATGTTGTAAGAAACTAAGCTTACATTGCTTCATTTTGGAATCATAATATATCAAAAGAAACCTAGCAGATTAATCTGTCAAAAGCTTAATGTCTGTTAGGAATGAACACAGACTATCCAGGCAGTGTTACAATATCTAGAGGTATATGCCATTGAACTTGCAATTAACGTGTTATCTGTTTCATTGTTTCAAAGCATTAAACACAAGATCCCAAATTTTGATATTAGAACTTTGTGCAAGTAAATTTGTTGAATAAATTGTCGTAATTTATGATTGTATTGATGTCATTGTAGCTTGACAAGAGCTTTTTAGCAAAGCTGGAGATATAGTTCTGTCGTTTATTCAAATTAATTACAAACATATGGCTTGATCCTGTTTGTTTTTTTAGTGTGATACTTCGTGTTCCTCAAACATAACTTCCATCATATAGAACTGACAAACAATCTTGCCCACACCAGGGCAATACTCTTCCAGCATGGCAAGATGAAAGGAGAAAATAGGGTGGTTAAGAAAGCTGACTCATGAGCCTCAGTTGACGTGCTTCCGTGTTCACCTCTGTGCTTGAGAAGGCGAAGGCATTATCGGGGATGCGGTTGAGGGCAAATTTAACTATTTAACACATACTCCCCATCGACTTTGAGGATATAATGTTCCTATACACAATTAATGTCATACATGTAAGACTAAAGAATTTCATAGCTTTATAAGCACAATTACAACGACTATTTACAGAAACTAATCACACGTACTTAGGCCTGAAGTTCGATTGGTACAATCAAAACTACATAGAGAGATTTCCTTGCAGGAATTAGAATACTACGTAGTACTACATCTAAACTGCATACGGGCTAAGCCCAATTACAATGATAAGTAATTATCAACAAGGATGTTTGAAGAACCTCCTTATTAGAAGGTAATTACATTACTACCCCAAACCAAACAATATAACTGAACAAAGCATCAAAAAGCAAAAAACTTCTGGTTGTCTACGTTAATAGGTGATTATGACAAATATTTTTCACCTGAAAAGAATGTCAATTTTCAACGAGTCAACAAAAAATGTTTACTTAATTTCCAAAACGGAAACAGGCAGGGCAGCTGATCCATCAAAAATTGCTTCATTAGTAACTAGATTCTAGCTGTACGTCATGAAAAAAAAACGATGATGAAACGTTGACATGCTCGAACGCAAGACATACCAGTAATTGTATGGGGATAGGATTTGGACCGGCTACTTGCAAAGCCTTGTTAATGGATATACGCTAAAATATGGAATGCCATGAAAATACAGACTTCAATTGCCAGTGACTCAACAGCACTTTTCTTTTGTCTTATTAGCAGTGGGTTGGTCTTTTTATATTGATTTGAAAAGGCATCGCCAATCTGAGCCAGTTGATGTGCAACACGGCTTGCACAAGAGTTGTCCAAAGAGCCCGCTGCAGATGCATTTGTGCTGTACTCGAAGCGAAGAATGTAGCTTACTTTCGAAGCCATCCTTTCATAGGGAAACTGACACATTTTAAGCTGGCAGTTTTTTTCTAGAAAAAAAAGCAAACCATGCTTTTGCTGCTAGTTCTCAGAAGGTGACTCTTCTGTAAAAAACAGCGTCATTCGTAGAAAGTAGGCCATATATTCAGGAGAAATCGAAGACATGAAGTCGAAATAGCAGCAAAACTAGCACAAAGTTTGCCACAAGACCAAAAAGGATATTTACTGTTGTCTAGAAGGATAAAATTAAAAAGTACACTTACAGATTCTGCCAATCGCTTTGAATAAGAACAGTTTGCACTTGAAAGCAAGAATTTAAGAACGGGAGAAGGAAAACAAGATGGTGCGTGCACAAATTCCCAGCTCGCTTCTCTTCTTCTGAAATGCGCTACGCAATAGCTTTGTTTATATCCTATGATAAGAACCCATGACCATGTGATGTCATGCGACATTTCGGCGCGCACTGATTGGTTAAAGATTCTGCAAGATGACGACGAGCTTTGTACTTTCCAGAGTATGCATCAATTAGGGCTAAAGATTCTGCCGGAAAATGGTTTCATTGTGTTCATACAACAATATAAACATTTCAAACAAAAGCTTCGACAAATGATCAACCCACAGTTTTTTATGCAGTTTGGACCTTATATACAAGAAAACGTAAATCTTACAATAAGATTGAAAGTTTCAGCATTCGCTTGAGTGATGGGATTGTAAACAAATTCTTCCTCACTAACCGGTACTGCCTGTACAACTAAAGCAGGGAAATAAAAAGCTGAAAGTACCATAATTAAACGCGGGAGGGATTTACTCGGGGATGAACAATAACAAAACGTGTAGCTAAAGAAGGAGTGTGCTTGATGAAAAATACTTCAACATATGCCAGTTTATTACAAAGGAAAATCGTAACTGGATGCAAATGCACAAGAAGGTAATCCCGTTTTGAAGAAATTTGAAGGCAAAGATCTACGGGCAAGATAAATGCAGAAAAATCCTAGGTTTACGAGCCTTTCAAAAAGGCACACGAGGCGTGGAAGGTCCTGTGTTAGCATTAACCGAGGCAAGGAAAACAGCGAGGCAAAGAATAAAATATAGGGCGAGTTGATTGCAAAGTGCCTTCTGAATGACGGCATAGAAAAATTCATGCTACGAACATCCAAAAACAGCAAAAAGGAGCTCTAACCGTGAAGGGAATATAGCAAAGTCGATGACAAAGTCAAGGCAATACTAATGTCATATGCTGAGTGTTTTATCAATTAAACTGCAAAGAAACATCGGTGAGGCCAGATACGAACTGAAATGACACAAGAACTAAAACAGGCAAGTGTCCAACTAAAAATCAAACTAAAGAAGACAGATTACGCTACGAGACGATGGATTTATACAAAACAAAGTATCCAAACTTTCAGTAGGTCATCGATTTTCTCAATGATCTAGTTAGAAAAGTCTTTGAATAAGTCTTAAAAGAAAATTGTTCCACGAATGTTTGGAATAGGGGAAAAATTGAAAAATGTTCCGTTTTGAGAAAAAAGTTGAGTTATGTTTTAACTGAATGAATAAAATATTGTAATGTTGTTTTTAGTTTAAAGAAGTTTTTGGAAATTTTTCAAGTCTTCGTTAATCCATTTCCACTACATTTAAACACTTTCTCAAGCACCATTCTCTGATGTACATGTAATAAAGATCAAAAGAAAATCAAATAGCAATTGAGAGACGATTCCATACATGACCGAGAAGCCGATGTCATTTTATAAGCTTAATTAAAGGTCATCGTTTTCATGCTATAGATTAAATTGAAACTACTTCAAATAAGAAAATATTTATGTATTCCCATGTAGCCAATTAATTCATATAAATTTTTCTTAGCTTTCCAACGACTAGGGCAAATTTCACTACACAGGAATTATCCTCCGATTTTGTTTCCTAGAGCTAAAAAATGTCGATTGCGTATTGCAACAAAAGAAAAGGTCTTTCTTGGCTGCTGCATAAAACGTACAGGCTTTTGAAATTTCAAAGAGATATTCCATACATCTGGCAAGGACAATGCCAGCAGCCGCTTCATTGACAGTACAAGTATTGACTTTGAAATGTGAATTAAACTGAAACAGGGGCGGACTGCAGAGATCTTGGGCGTTCGGCCCATGACCTGGAGGCCTCCGTGTGGATCACAAAAGGCTGAAAACAAAATAGAGCTAGGCCCTCTGTAGGTCAGTGCCTTGCCGGTCAGTCCGAACCAGAGTCTATCGTAAAACCAGTCAGCAGTCGGCAATCTTATTCAGTACCATGATATGATGCCACACCAGGAATTCAAAACCTCTTTAATACCAAAAACACGTTGAATCACTGTTTCGAATCTAATTTATCCTATGAATACGATTGAGCGTCAATCGGCAGATTATATCCCCCTGCAACTTTCAGTTCAACGTAGAGACTGTCGTGCAATCCTAGCCTGTTATCGCGTTCGTGCCCACCTTAAGATTTGTTTCCAACAATGATAAACACATTAAAGATGAACCTGGAAGTTTTGTGTTCGCATAGAGAAACTTAAAAGTGAGCAGCTACTGTTTTTGATCATATTTCATTGCAATTTTTAACTAAGATTTGAAGCTTTACCTTGGCTAATGCAGCAACATTTAACTGGTGTTAGTCGGCTAACTAACAATACATTGTTCTGATGATGTTTCCAATTATTGTCACATGTCCATCCAAGAAATATTTAAAGCCTATGCAGATCTTCTCAGGTACATTTATCGTCGAATCAGCCTCAAACTCTGAAAGGAAAATCAATTCTGATAGATAACGGCACACCAGAAGGGGGATAATTTTTAACGTCATCAGTCAGATTCTCCTTCAAACGGTGATTAAAAAAGACGCGTCTACTGCAAAGATTTCAAAATGAAAGGATGGCTCAGAGCTCCTTATTCTGAGAATTAAAAATGAAATCGTATGACCAGATACAATATAAAATGGCGTGTGTGGCATTCTATTCTCTATCATGGAAGCTTTGGCACACATCGTGTGATTGCGAAGTGGCGCAAATGGACGCCTTTAGAAACACAGGGGTACATATATTAAACCAGGAGAAAAAATTATAAGGTGAAAATGGGGGACAAAACGAGGTAGGATGATCTTTGTGCCATGCAGCTCACTAGCTTCTAGTTTCCTTAACCCAAATATAGAATCATATTAAAGTGCAGTTTGCAACTTTGTCACACTTCCTCGCAGATTTGGCTAATTTTTGTGTCTTTGGGAAAACAGAAATAGAAAATTTCGGGTGTAATCTAAGCAAGTTCTAAAAAAAGATGTTTGAGATTTCTTTGTAAAAACAAATTTTAAGTTGCGACCTCCATTTGCAATGTACCTCGATTGGGAAATTCTGCCTCCAGTAAACAATACTAAATAGCAGTTCAGATTGAACAGACAATGCTTTAAATTCAAAATGGCGGAAAAGTGATAAAAAGTTGGAGATTTCTATTGCTTTTAGTATTGGAACCAATTGTGATATTCACTTCAAAATTTTGAACTTCCCTTATTCAAAACTTCCCACTTACGGACCCATCTCACTGACAGAGATTTTCTACTGACGGACGCCATCAATTCACGGACAGATCCTACTAACGGACACCATTCATTGACGGACAACCCCTATTGGCGGACACGTCACTGTGAGGCACACCTCACTGATGGACACCTTCTTGACATACACTTTCCACTGACAGACGCCTCAAACACCTGTAACTTGCAAACACCTGTAACTAACGGACATCTTCTACTGGCGGTCACCTCTTAACGGTGGAAACCTCCTACTGAAGGAGACCTCTCAATGCCGAACACTTTCTACTGACAGTAGCATAGGTTCCACCCTTAGGTTCTTCAGTGTTTCAAAGCATTTTTGTGGCAGTATAACAAACAGCGATCTGTAGCCTGCACAATGTGATTATGAGAACTGAGTAAATTGCAAACCTTTTAACAATCTGGACGACATCTTCATCTTGAAGCACGTGTTCTTTGCCAACTTTTTGCGGATTGTGTTTTACCGAAGATCCCCATACCAAAGCACTAAGGAATAGGAGATAGAAAGCGATTTTTATAACCAGCGCGCTACAAGGGACCATTTCACAGATGCTAAGAGTGCCCGCAAACACAAAGCTTGAAAAGCTGATGACCATATTGTAATCGGTTCATTTCCTTGAAGATGCTAGTGTAAAGCTGCAAAAAAACAAGGATTTATAGACAAGGATAGCCTGTGTCAAGAAATGATCGAATTCAAAAATACGTTTAAAAGAGCGATTTGTTCGTCTTCGCTGTTCATGCCAATGCTGGCAGATGGCATTTACAAAGAACTCACTTTAATATTAAAAATGCGAATTTCAAAACATATAAAATTATTCTGTGCCTTTTAAATCAAAAGTTTTTAAAGCCAATTTGCACCATGAAAACACACAAAAATTTGTCTAATCAATAAAATCTTCAAATTTTTATTCTTCCAATGTTGGCTTTGATGTTAGCTTAGATGTACGAAAAAAATGGTTAATGGCATAAACTTCTTACTGCTTGAGAGCTAGATGTTTTAGGGAACTGTAGATACCGTTGGCAAGAAAACGGAAACGTGACGTCCGGGGAGAGGTTGAAATTGCACGGGGGCTTAAGGAATGGTGGTTACATGCCAAATGAAAACACTCACAGCAATCGTCATTGGTATGTTTGAAGCAAAACTGTGCATCTATACTAAGTAAATATCCATACACTAAAATGTGTGTTTATGAGGACTGAACAGGGTCAGCCTAAACTTGCAATCAACGGCTGCTACAAACTTAAGCTTAGTGAATGACTGAATGATCTTTCAACCATCAATGGCAAAGGCAAGGCCTGTTTTCACATATTGAGGTAGAGGTATAATTATAGGCTAAGGAGACCAAAAAGCATTCAGGAGTTTTATGTCAAAACCCGAGTGACTAGAGTATCTACTAAAAATGTTAGCTTTACTTTGTGAAGAAGAAAGTAGTGTAAAGCGATGCTCTATGGACAGGGTCCACCTAGAGGGGGCAGGGGGGAAAATTGCCCATGCGCCCGCAAATAAATAAGGGCCTGCTAATAATCGAAATGTCTCTATCTAAAATATGACTCATAAAAATGAGGAGCAGTAGTTGGGGTGTACCTTTGGAATCAATTTGCATCAGGTTGAATCTAATCTATTTGATGTATGTAGACATTGAACATTTTTTTTGAAAGAAAGTCATTGTTGGTCTGTAGAGGCCTTAAAATAAGATTCTACATAACCAGGGGGGGACATAACCGGGGGGGGGGGTAGGGTCAGAAATAGCCTCGAAATCAGATTTTTTATTTGAATCAATCATTGTGTATGTTGAAAACTTAGATATAAAAGAAAAACAATTTAAAAGTATCTGCCCTATCCGGGCGAGACCAAGTCAGCCCAAAAAGGTCAAAAAGCCTAAGATATGGGTAAAAATGGTGAAAGATTTTCACGACTTACGTTATTACCTTGCATCTCAGGTTAAATTCCATCAACAGTCTTAAATCAAGGGTTTTTTCATGATAAATCCAAAATTCCCTGAAGTTATTCTAAATCCAAATTATTGGAATATGGATGACGTATGTCATTAATAAAAGTCTTGATATCTCTATTTATATACTACAATGTATAAATACATAAAGAAATAAATCCGATACAACGATACGACTTAGAATACTCCTTGTTGTAGAACTTGTTAAAGCATTTCCTTTAATTAGCTGGCGCAATCTTCAATCATTGCCAAAAGTATTTGGAACAGAACAATATTCTAACTTGGAACACAACAGTATTGAAGTTTAAAAGTATAAAATCCCAGGATTCAACTACCGCGCTAAGCTATTCATTTCGGCACACGCCGGATTTGTGAGCAAATGCTGACCGACTAATGAATCAAATTTTATCTGGGCATTTTGGTTTTTGCAAATATGCAACGATCTTAATTGCCCCCAATTCTCGAGGCGTTGAATTTAGTTTCATTTTCAAAATGTACCAACAGTTAGATGAAGTTGCTATGGGTAGCCCTTTAGGTCTGGCACTAGCAAACACTTTAGCCGGTTTTCACAAAAACAGACCAGATCTAGTGACCCGAACCAGCGGTTTTTTTTCAGTATGTCGTCGACACGTTTGTCATTTTCAGCACAGAGCACAAAGGCGACTGCTTCCACCGTAAAACTTAATTGATTGCACCCAGCTATTAAATTCACGATTGAAAAGGAGCGAAGAACTCCCTGTACTTTCTTGATGCTTCTATTCACAAAATAGGAACTGGATATATAATCAGTGTTTATATGAAGCCAACTTTTTATAGGCAATATAATCGATGGGATTCCAAAAGAAAGGAAAATTGGTTTGATTAAATTTTGACTATTTTTAAGGGAAAAATTGCTGCTTGCTTGGCTCGCTTGGTCAAGAAAAGTGCCCTGAATAATTCAAAATGCTGTGAATTTGCAACGTTTCATCAGATTTTGAATGTCAAATAAAAATAGGCCATAACCAACTGTTTTTCCACTTTGAAGCCTCGTATGGTCTAAAATACTGAGGTCATGCTCCCGTTTATATCAAAGTGCCTTTGTACCGATGTGAAGCTCGGGATGTAGGTCGTGTTAGTCAGCGTTTCGTCGATAGAATAAAACATTATGTTTCCGTGAGCTTCAGGTAAAAAGCGGTTCCAGAAAAGAACATTCGTGGCTTATTTGCAACTACCAAGGTTCCCAAAATAAAATGTGATTCGACAATTGTCCAACATTCGTTCACAAGTCAAGAGTATGCCAAAAACAGTAAATATGGAAAAATTACAAACGAACAGGGAAACAAATATCCCAAAATTGTGTATACAATGTGTATGTTTACTAATTTTCGTGTATAAAATCAGAAAGCGCACGCAGATCAATAAAAACTGCAATTTTAACAAATAGATGACATTCAATGAGGAGCACAATAATAAAAAAATAAAGAATGTAGTTTCAAACATCAAACAAATCAAACAAAAACAACATAACAGAGAAAAAACCCAAACGAACCATAAAGAATCGAAATATGGAAATTACGAGTCGCTATTGAGACTTTCAAATTAGTCTCCCTTACAAGATAACCTCGATTCTCTGTGTAAACAAAAATGTTTTTCTTCAAAACTGTCGTAGCTAAGGCCAATTTTTAGAATTCTCTTGTTATTTAAAACGATCAAGCATTGATGTCCCTGGATGCTCGATGACGTAAAACCCATAAGATTTTTCCATTCTGCTAACCCGCAAAGTTTTACCATTTTTAGAGGCTACTGTTCCCTAATTCTGTCAACCAAAAGACAGGAACACGCTTACAAATACAAAACTGGAATACCCTCTCGTTTCCCCTTGATTTATTCCAAATGCTGGATTCTGAGGACGTATGCAATCGGGAATGATGACGTAATGTCTTGTCTCGCTGCATTCAGCTCAGCGAAATATATTACTAACTGTACTTTATTGCTAAAAAGTGTCCACAACCTTAACTTCAAAAATTCAATCGAATTCTGTGGCTGCAGCGCATGGAATATATAAACATAACCCGAAAACATTCTTCAAAAGTTGTGAAATTTCGCACTTTAATTCGATTTAAAAAACGATATCAACGAAATTTAAGGAAATAAACTAAACGCAGATCCTATATATAATTGAAACAAACACAGGCATCCACTTTAGGAAAACGGAGCGTTTCGAAAAGCGAGAAAGCGTGATGCCATGATAGCAGGACATTTGAGGCCTAACTGATGTATTACACTCCTGGTAGACATTCATATCAATAGAATATTCTTAAGAGGGGGAGAGCAGGTGTTTCTAGATTTTTATGTCAGCTGCAAGTTCTTCAGCGCATAAAGAAATGCTCCAATATGTATGTAGCAAATACTGAAATTATTAATAATATAAATAATTTTGAAGCGAATTGCCATGGCCTGACAAAAACCTGCAGCTTCAATATTTAATGCCAATTCAAGATTAAGGATTAAAAAGGCAATAGGACTTAAAGTAGATATAAATGAAGTATTAATGTACCTAGCCAAATTACTCTGTGTCAAATAAATCATGTATGCCAAATGACTTTTAAAAAGAAAAAATGTGGTTCACCGGTTTTTACAAATATAGACTCACTGAAGAAGAATTTTCACTTACTATTTAAACTCCTTCATAATACTTTTGTGCAAATTGTTGCAGAAATCTCCAACCGAAGTTCTCTCTCCATTCAGAACAACAGGGGCTTCGTAATCAGGTAGTTGTCCTTTTGGTTTGGTATATCTAGCAACAGAAAAGAACTTTAATGCACAGTTGTAAGTAGATTTTAAAGCAATAACATTTAGGCCTATCAGCTGAAGCATTGAGATAGAAAATCAAATAGACAAGATTAATTAGCCGTGTTCGCATTGCTAATTATTTCCTGCTGGTGGATTTGTCTCCAGTTCTTTGCAAACAGCTTCAGGATGGACAGTCATTTCAGAGCTACAGGTTTAAATGATTAAATGAAAGGGAATTAAATCCATAATTAGAAACATTCATCGCAAATAACCTGTAAATAAAGGCTAGGTTGTAGTCAAGTAATTTAAAGAATCTTAAGCATCTTAAAAGGCTAAAACTGACTGCGGTTTAATTGGTCACATTACTAAATAATACATTCTCTTTGATATAAGGAGAAAATGTCAAGTATCTTTGGAAAAACCCGGTCGGCTGGTGGGATACTAGAAGCACATCTGTTTATCGCCAACTTCATTATACACCTAAGCTGCCGGGTAACGAGCCTGCATTGCAAAAAGAATAGCAAAGCATACAGGAAAGAACAAACTACCCGACAATTTATCCAGGGAACCTAGAATTGCTAAGTTGAATTGGACAGATCAATGAGCTGAATTGGATGAAAACCTACTTCAACGGCGTCATTAATACTACTTAAAGGAACAGTGTCCCAATAAACAACACAACAAAACTGCTGAAGGGTAATGATGGGCTCTTGAGAGCACGAGACACCATATGCCATAAAAACAGCAAGCTATGTAACATGTGAGATTTATTCTGATCTTCCCATGAAAAACTTCTTCTACTACTAACTGAAACGTCACCACAGGTTGCTTATTGAGTTATGTCTCTTAAGGATAAGCTAATTTTACAAGCTTGATATAAGTACCATCTTCCTAGGCTACAGAGGTAAGTGCCCGAAGTGTTCCTCAAACTTATCAGCTGATTTAGATGTTAGAAGGCGTTTGAGAGAGAGCATCTAAATGGGCAATACCTACATCTAGATATTTTTCACTGAAATCACCCTCACAGGTAATTTAAATTATCAATACCTCTGGGATGCTGCGACAATTTAATACAAAAAGCTACAAAGAAATCATAGACTGCCTGAAGATCTTACTAAGCGTGAAACTCGTAGCACCAACTTGTAGCTGTTTGGTTCAACACAGAAAGTATTTGCCGTTTTGCTGTGTGGCATCATGTACCCCGCTAGAGGCCGTTTAATAGCAATATTTATTGTCAAATCACTGAACAAACAAAGCAACAGCCAGTTTAACAGCATGGCCAAAATGCAAACGGTTTACAAAAACCAATGAAAAACTTACATTCGGGATAAATTCAAATAGTCCCATATCTTTTCGAGGAGATCATCGAAATTCCATTTGTGGTGTGCAGATATAGGCACGCAGTGAGGGATCTTGTAGATTATATCCAGCTCCTGTTCAAAGGGAAGGTTAAGAGATCAGGATTTGTTCAGAGATAGAGTGAGTACGTTTTGATCCTAAACATAGGTAAAATGCTGGCTTATACCTATGTCAGCTTTTAAATGACACAACAGTTTCCAAAGAAATTTTGGTAACAAAGAACTGAATGGAAAAATGCTTTAGAAAAAGATTGCATGAGCAGCATGGAGGCATCAATAATCACGACAAAACATAAGTTACAATGAAAAAAATGGCAATAAATGTCATTCCAGGGATACTGTATATAAATTTCTCAATAGACAAACTTAGAAATTAAACCATAGTCATTTTTATCATGTTCGGAATTGGACAAAACTATCAGGAAAATGTCTTTTAGCTGAAGAGCAGAAAATGCACTTAAACTTCAAGAAATTTCTCTGTTCCTTATGGATACTAAAATATGCGTATATTTTACTGAAACCTCTTGAATAACTTTACCTGCAACTTCAAAATCCACAACATAAATACGATTAACTCTAGCTCACGCAAATCACGAAAGAGACTAGTTTTTGCAGCTTTGTAGTAAACCAAGGTTAAGCCGCTAACAACATTTTGGGCAAAACTAAATCATGTGGCTGATGCAAAGGTATGAATATTCCAACAATAAGTGCATTTAGGCAACCAGTGAGCCCGAGCAATCGTTTTCATAGACCGATACAGGGCTTATGTCCTCTAGGATGACACATCACAAAAACTTCATGATCATCCAATATAGTTTATAATCAATATTAAAGGCTGTCTTATGAGTGCGCAGGCATGAAACATTGGGAAACAACGAATAAGTCCTATCTTGTATTCGAATAAGTTTCTCTAATGTATCAATTTCCCTGTACCTCTGTGAATCGGGCACATGCTAGAGCAGACAACGCATACTTAAGAACTATCATCGGCATTTTCTTCGTCCATTTTCAGCACTTTCAAAAACGAAGAACACTCTTACTTGTCATTGATATAAAGAAGTGTTCGTTTTTGTGACAAACCCAGTATAAACAACTATTCAATTCAATTCGATTTTATTCGAATACTACAGAGGAGGAATATAACATTAATACTTTGATATACACGACTAGTTACTACACCTCAACTTCATGCTTTAATGTATGCAGAATAACAACGGAAAATGGAAATATAAGGTGCAAATTCGCCAAACAATTATTCATGTAGGAAGCTATAATATAAGCGCAGCGCAGAATGGATTGAAGAAATTGATGACAAATTAAACTAGTTTAAGCCTTATCACTTGTGATAATAAAAATGGAGAGTAAACAAAAGAGCATAAAATATTCATATAGAATGGAGTATCATACCTCGATTGAAATTTGATCAATTTTGTTTAGAACATAAATACACGGTATGTATACCCTGAAACCGAAATATTTGGAAGATTTAAAGACATTCAAACATTTTAATAAAGTAGGGATCGGATAGACTCACTCGACCAAATGCTAAGCTAAATGTTCGAATATTTAATAACATAACTAGTTACTATAACAACAAAGATCCATATGTGTAAGGTTGAATTTAAAGCAACTTATTCTTTTAAGCTTCCCTTCTTGTGCAAGCCTGAGGCAACGGAATAAGATTAAAACAACATAGGATGCCCCTTCTGCTAAGATCATTCACCAGAACTATTGAAATTGATATAATGCGATCAGTAAGTCAAGAACAGGCCTAAGAAATGTTAAAAAATGATATGTGTCAGTGCAACGATATTTCAAAGGCTCAGGTCTGAAGACTATGAACTGTGACCATGCTGCGCTGTGAATTGTTACTTGAAGATACACAAAGATGATGGGCAAATATAGAACAATCACAAAGCAAGCAGAGGATCAGAAGCGCAAAATTTGAAATATATGCAGCTCGTTCTGAAGAATCATTGAAATTGTTTTTGAATAAAATAATTATTGTTGCTTCATTACATATGGATTAAAGCTGAAAAGTAACGAAATAATTACCTATTTCCTTCAATGACGTCAATAAGATCATCTTCTGTAGCGTCTTCTCTTAATATGACATCTGCATTGGAAATCTTGTACTCAGACAAAATTGATTTGACATTGTCTAAATCTAAGTATGTTTGATGAACCTGACGAAAGCAACGAGACAATAAGATGTCAAGATTTGATAGCTAGGGAGATGGACAACCAAGTATGAAAGTCAATTCACTACTGATTGCCAAATAAAAGTTTTATTAGTCAACAAAAGACTGCTTATGCAATGAATAATTCTAGGCTTTCCTTCACGCATATTACATAATGCTCGAATCATAAGAAAACCATGCTACGTAATACATCATGCCAACAGTGTATTCCATTGGAATATTTCATAAGCATTGATATTCAGCTAAAGGCAAGTTTAATGCTTTCAAAAACAATTCGAAGCATGTTACATAAAACTTACAATATAGTTTCCCTTATTTCAAAGTATTATTTAATCAGAAATGTGAAACCAGTATCGATGCTGGCTGCAAAAAAGCTTAAAGACTCTTTAAACTCAACTAGAGACTGATTGAAAAGATATCCATTTTATTAGCATTTGCTGATAAACAACAACTACCTTTACGTCTAAAGAGAAGGAAACAAATCACGTGAAGGTTTTTGAAAAAATGGCGCATTTAAAGTAGTGTGCACTGTGAAAAAATGGCGCATCTAAAGGTGTTCACTTTGGTCTGTTTTCGGATATTCCTAGAGAACTAAAAGTCATCAACAGTCTGTGAACAGCTCCTTCAAAACACTAACTCGAGTACCATTGCTTGCACAATCATTACATATGTATTTTTTTTGTAGCAAACAACTAATTTATAGTGCAAATAAAAAAGCAGGTTCTGCATCTCACATTGCTAATCATCAGATTATTTTAGTTTCAAAGATGACTTAAATTACAAAATGCCTAGAAAAACGCAGTCGGGACTATAATATATATGCGAGATTACCGTTGATGTGAGGTTTATGCCACCCTTTTCTTTCTTTTTGACTGAAAGATTTGGTGGCTTCTTGTTCAGCCTACGAGACAAAACGAGAGCAATTGCTTAAGTTCTACACTAGATCAAAACAGGGGCAGGTCTTTACCAGGTTTCACCGAAGAGACAATTTTTCGAGGGAATGTAGAGTGAGATGGCCTTTATTTAAAATAGCGGTAGCTTAGCACCATAACTTGGTTTAATAAGGTACAAAAATTCCAGTTTCAATTACAAATCAGGGTGCAGGTAAAAAACGCAGTTAAAAATTTGCTTGCAAAACAACTTTGTTAGGATCAAAATAAACAGACATTTTTCAGAGGAATTGTGTTCACATTAGAATTTATAAATAAAAAATTAAGAAAAAGGTAGATAAGGAAAAGAAAGGAAACGTAAAAGCACACAAGGTAGAGCAAAAATGAGAAAAGGAAAAGTAAAATGAAGTAAGTTGAGCTAAACCTGGGTAAGAGAAAGTAAGATAAGATAAGCAAATGCAATGGAAGGTGAAGTAAATGAAAATGTGATGAGGTAAGGAACGGTGAGGTAAAACAAAGGGGGTTGATGTAAGGACAGGAGATAGAGTCGAGGTAAGGGAATGTCAGGTAAGAAAGGGGAAGTTGATGTAAGGACTGGAGGTAGGGCAGTTGACGTGAAGCAATGCAAATATAGAGCTTTGAATAGAAGGTAATTAAAGGAAACATGAGGTATAAGAAAGAAAGATGAGGTGAGGAAACGTTAGGTAAGAAAGGGGAAGTTGATGTAAGGACAAGAGGTAGGGCAGTTGACGTAAAGTAATGCAAATATAGATTTTGGGATAGAAGGTAATTAAAGGAAACATGAGGTAGAGGAAAGAAAGGCGAGGTAAGAGAAGGTCAGGCCAGAAAAAGGAAGCTGTTGAAAGGATAAGAGGAAAGGTAATGTTAGGGATTATGCGGTAAAGGATAAAGGCTTATTGATGGTTTAACGGGTTAAAATACAAAGTACCTTATGCCAAAGCCTTCGACTTCCTTTTCGAGGATTTTTTTATGGTGCAAGGGTTTGAGAACATCGAGAACTATCAGAATGAGACTGCAAGTTCTAGCAACTGTGGAAGAAAAAGTTAACAAGCTGAAAAAAGTCAAAACTGAAACTGAACTTAAATAAATAAGGGTAACAACCTGAAAAATATGCAATATTCAGATAAGCGAGGTTTAATTGCAGCAGAGAATCGATATCGGGGTTTATATATCGATTTTGCAGAAAAACACCTTTTTCTTCCTTTGGATTGTTAATTTTCTCTTTAGACCCCATGCACTTCTTTAACTGTTACTTTAATTTGGCATGTGGTTGAGATCGTTGCATGATGCGAAATTCTAGGAAAAGGGCTGGAGTTTAATAAATATGGCTAATATATACATTCTGCCTGCAAAAAGACCTATAAATGAAGAGAAAATCCTCTATAGGTGGACAAAGACGATTCCTAATGACCTAAGATAAAGAACTGAAGTCAATACTGACACTTATCCCTGGGCGCTTTAAGTCAAGATGGCAAGATTAAAAAAGGATGATTTACTTTCAGTATCAAGGTAGCAACATAACCCCAGGTATACATTCAGGAATTGGCAACATGGAATGACGTAATGGATACTAATTGCGAATTGCGTACAACCTGCATTTCCTGTGAGCGTTTATCCGACCCATTAAAAATCATCCTACGGCTTTTGCAATACAATTTACAATTATATTATCTTTATTGAATCGCTGACCGGTCCACGTACAGTCAGAATACTGCCGCCTTTCGGCCGACACACAGTAAAAGAACTCATTAAAAATCAGGAAATCTTGTTCCGATGGTTTAAACCGTCACTAAATAGCACCTCAAAAGAAAAATCTTCGGCAAAATGGAAAGTCGGTGACTTTCTTTGGAAACATGTTTGACGGACCTGCTATGACCTGCCTGCCTCTTCCTTTCCCATCTTTGGCTCCCTCGATAATTCCAGGAAGATCCAAGAGCTACAATAGAACAATGAAATCATATAACAGAGGGCCTGCTTTAATTTGCATTACAGTGGAGGTCTTAACTCATATTTGAAGAAAACGCACCCTTATTGTTACAAAAAACAGACTCTTATAATATTAAGCGCTTTGAAATTGGGCTATCAGGCAGATATCTAAATTGGCTTAACTTTGTGGTTATTTATCTCAAATAGCTAAGATTTTATCCAGAAAGGCGGAGACAATGAATTTGAATTTGGATTTAGTCGGTAGCCAAATTTACGAAACCCATCCAACTAACTACGTTGAAATTTTTCTGTAAAGCTTACTGAGAAGCTCAGGCTAGAGTAGTTTAAAACCAGAAATAGGCTGACAAAAGTTCTTGGAAAAGGAGTGTCAAAACAGAGAAAACAACAGCAGATGCTACACAGAGCTCAGTAGGAGGAGCATGGTCACTACAGTTCATGCTTAACTGGCGAATAGAAAGCGAGTAGACGACTAAATTCTTATTAGCACATGCCAACACTCATATAGCTCACTGTACTCTAAAAAAAGTTTGCATGTTTGCGTTAGATAATCGGTAGCTGGGCGAAAAAGCTGAAATAAAGGAAAATAATCCTGAAAAGGTTGTTAGGATTTTGCACTCACATTATAGCAAAACATACAAAAATATCCAGCATACTTAAGTGACCCGCATAAAAGAACTGCTATCTCTCCTAACCACTGTGGCAGATGTTCTACAACTTTACGCTGTAATAATTGCAAGATTTCCACAGTTTTACAACAGAAACAATACCAATTCCTCAAATGACGTTAAACAGGAGATAACACAAAAGATTAATACACTGCACAAGTATTCATCGTTATCGGCCACCGTGCAATAAAGCATGTCATAGCCATTCACAAATGCTGCGCCAAGAAGCGTGCTTCAAGCTATGCGTAACTGGAGCGATGTTATGTAAACAATATTTTATCACGTTGATGGTTGACGGAAAGATACGGTTATGATTAAAAGGAAAGTAGTTGTAACACCATAATTTCAAAGAAACATTGAATTTCATCAGCGACATGCAAACTATTCTACTTCGTTATTAGAAAGGCTACTTTTCATTGCTTGAAAATGCTGACGAAATGCAGGGTCACGTGGTTGCGCAGATATTCATTGCGCGTAACCATGGGAGTTTTGAATGTTTCTATGTTGGATTTCAAACGGCCCACTAGATATTGCAAAAATAATGTTAGATTTATAACAAAAAGAGCCAAAGAGCTACAAAACACAGTGGGAATTTAAATACGCCCACAGACGCTAAGTGGGTTGATGTGCAGCAATGATAATCATCTACTGTCCTTTCTGCATACTTCATATTACGAAATTAGAGCTATACATTTATTAACACAGTATATAACTCAGCACTGTGCCTGAAAAAATTGCGCTTTATCGAAAAAATTGCGATTAAAATCAAAATCAGGTGCAATTTTGATAACTGATTAGAAAGCGTCTTCGTCATTCATGTTCATTTATACTCGCGCAAATTTCCGCTGCGGTAAAAAGTACCTGTGTATGTGTAAAATGTATTTTCGTTCAACTTCGTGCAAAAAAATTGAATGCTTACTTAATAATCAAAAACAGAAACGGTGTCCTTTGTATTGAAACTCTATAATCTAAACTTTGGTTCGTGAGAGTTGCTCGACTTATAAAACGGAATGCCAACGGTTCGTTGCAAAAAATGTGGGCCTTTTGCATAGCTTCCATTTACTAGTCATACCTTGCTACTAAGAATGGGTCTATTCATTTATCTCTGATTGTAATTGTTTACCGATTTCTAGCTATTCATAATGTCAATTTTAAACAGTTTTTTCTGATTCTGTGCTGGCGAAGTAGTACACTGCATGCAAAATATGCCAGCTTCGTTGTAAAAACATGCCTGACAGAATCCCAATACCAATTCATTTCCTGTAGAAAGCTCCCTTATTGCTACAACTGCAGATTCCATAATGAAAACAAGTCACTATATCTTCAAATAAATGTAACATCCCAGACTTAAAGTACATTAGTTTGTCGGTACAAACAAGCTGTTTATCGGCAATCGTATCAATAATGTCAATCATAGTTTTAGTCTTGAAGTTCGAGTTATTTTTCTTGTCCTGAACTTATATTAATTAGTTTACAGAAAAAAGTGCTGCTAGCAAAGTTTTGGCTTTCTTCAGGTTACAGTCATTTCTGGTCATTATCTGTATCTTTAAGGTATTGATTTTTCTTTGAAAATCGTTCCAATGAATCTCAAGAAACTATGAATTTCATAATAACTTATTTTAGGCACAGAAGTTTGGTTAAAAATAAAACTTCCTATGAGAGAGAAACTAGCCTTGCTAGGAAACAGCTAAGGCTACTTAAACAAGTTGCCAGTGGTAGTACACAAATAATAAAAACCTGTACAAACATACCTGAATTTTCGCTCCTTTGTACCTGATGACACCTGAAATGTGAATTTGCTTAAGATGAAGAGATTAGGTGTATTGTAAGCAGTCCTCGAGAAAAATTCATCTTTTTTGTTCATTTAGCATTCTAATACATTTTGCTCTCTAATACGCTCTTTAAAGGGTACAGTTCAAAACAAAAAAGGTGTTGTGAATCGAAGAAGACCAAAGAGTCATCAGCGAAGGAATGAAAACCTATATAGGTGGAAGAGAGTAGATCATCGATGAAGATCATTTAAAAATCGATTTGCATTGTACTTATATGTCTCTATGAAAAAAATCTTAGGTTTAAGCCTGTAAAAGCTGGAAATTATAGCTATGTCTTCTTATTTTGTTGCATTCCTAACGCTATGTCTAGATAATGTGTCAAGAAAATGCCTGTCTAAAGTCTTTAGTTTACTGGGCAATGAATGATGGAAAGATTTCTTCCCAGGTAGTACCTAGGACAAATGTATCAAAACTTTCCAGCAGGCAGTTACTGTATCTTTTTGCAATTATCTTCTTTGGCAAAGATCTGCATCGAGGCACTGGTAGCACTTTTCTAATCTAATATTGTGAGACAATTTTTCTTCTTCAAATTTCATCTTTCTTCCTTATTGCTTTAGCTCCTTTAAAAAATGTATGTTCACAAAAGCTATATCAAGCCCCTGCTTAAACTTATTCTAGTTAGGTCGGGTCTGAGCCCCGGTTAAACGGTTTGTAGTGTAAAAAAAATCACACCTAGGTCAGACTGGGTTACCAAGTGTGGAACTTGAGTTCGTTTACAATCATTAATGCATAACCATGCTGTAGGCTCCTGTCTCTATATGTGCATACATACCCCGTTAAAATAACAACCCGGGTGAAAGAACAACCCGGGTGAAAGAACAATCCAGGTGAAAGAACAACCTGGGTGAAAGAACAACCCAGTTCCTTGCTCATACTGTTCCTGTGATTAAGTGCAGTAGAAACAGAGATTAAGAAGATTAGTGGTTTGTAAACAAAAACAATAAACAAGAAAGTGGACCAACCTGGCACAGTGGTCAGAGTGGTAAATTCATAAGCTGCAACTTCTGAGTAAACACCAGCCAAATTGCTTAGCAAAGTTGACTTGCCAACAGATGGAAATCCAACGAAACCAACACGAGCATCCCCAGTTTTGGCAACATCGAACCCTTAATGCAAACAGTCACATCAACCACAGGGGAAGTAGCTATTATTGGTCACAACTTAACAATCACATGAAACAATTAAACAGCAATCAAATGTTCGCTTTAAGATACCCATTTAATGAAAGTTTCCTTTAAGGTATGTATAAGCTCAGAACTTTCTCTATTCAATATTGTCAAAAGACTAACTGATGTGTCCTGAAATGTATGTCTTAGACCCTTTAGTATCTATATAATTTTTCTGTTTTAGCGGGCCATAAATTTCCATTGAAAACTCTCTTAAGGAGGCTGTAGATTTTACAGTCTGAATTTTCCATCGTCCTTTTGGATTTAGATTTGAAGGATTTTTCATCACTTTAATAAAGCAATTAAAAGTGTTAATAGATGTTTAAACTATACCATTATCTTTGCAAAGACGGTTTGAACCTCTGCTTCAAACCAACTACTGTCATTCTCCTTTCACATGATCTTTAAGAGTAGCATTTGTTTAAGCCACAAAACCTAGCTAGAACATGCTACAAATCCTTAAAGCATTCATCTAAAACGAAATGACTCATACCGACCCTCCCTTCTGACTTATGCTTTTTAACAGAGGTGGTCTCAGTTTGTATCTGACAAAGCAATGGCATACAAAGCAATGGCATAGCTCAGCCCCAGGGGTGATTTGTGGCCATGCCCTTCAGTCTCCAGGAGAACAAGGGAAATACCCTTTTTTAGGTACAATTGTTGATAAAGTTTTTTAATGATTTTTACAAGAATGTGCAAAATGAATCAAGGACATGTGGACATTTCTCTGTGATAAACTTACAGGTGTTGATTCCATATAGCTAAGTAGCTGAAATAGTAATTTGTAAACAGATCTTTCTACTTTATTACTGGCCCCATCGTAGCATGGGCCCGGGACCTTTTGCCCCTCCTAACCCCCCCTCTCAACGCCCTTGCCTTTGTTGACTAAAATGTCCAACAGCTAGGCAAAGGCTATAAAAGGGCCATAACAAAGAGTTTTTGGTCCTTTATTGGCCTAGTAAAAAGTTTAGAGAATTATGATAAACAACATAATTGGGACTTGCCTGTCCAACAAGTTAAACGAGCAACCTCAAAGAATAGGGATTTGCTCAATCTAATAGAGAGTCTAACTTAAGCAGCAACGAACGTGACACCACCATTGTGCCCTCTGCATATTTTAACAAGTGCAATAATTTACAGCAAAAAACCAGGTATCAATCATACAGTTTTCCAGTCTTCAAATAGGTGAGACCCTAAGTAAGACAAAAAATCATACATTAAAAGGAAGTTTTATCATTACCTTCTCCAGGCCCTCCTCCACCTCCCTTTGGTGTCAAAAGCTCTCTCCTCAATTTTGCCAATTTAGCCTTTAACATACCAAGATGGCTACTTGTTGCTTTGTTCTTTTGAGTTTTTGCCATCTAAAAATGGATAGTATTAAGTTGGATTTAAAGATTTTGAGCAATATTTGCAAAATAATTGCAATATAAATAATTAGATTAATTTGTGTCGCTGTATCAAATTATTGCACAATTTTTCAATTTCTTTGATGCTGAGAAATAGACCCCTAGGTTTGGTACCTTGACCCTTAACAGAACTAAGAGAAAAGCAAAAGTCAGATATTGCAGATAGAGTGACAAAATGATGTAAAAAAGTATATATTGTTAGTATTTTAGATCTGATCAAATTAGAACACCACAGAATACCTCAAAATGTGCAAAATCAACTGAGACATTGTGGTACAAATCTTTCCCCATCAAATATCGTAATTTGGTTCTAACCCAGGCTTGAACAACAGTAACCCATCAACAATACTCAGGTCTTACACTGGTTATATGTATTAATTTTGAACAGATTCAACTGCATTTGCATGGTTAAAGCTAACTTATGGTGTTCTTTTAGCTTATAGGACCACAATTTTAACTGGTATACTTTGCTTCTCTTGAGTGTGCTATCATTTCTTTATCTGATTTAATGAAAACCCAGAACCAGCAAGAGACGAAGTTGCATGACGAAGTGCATCTTGATGAATTTAATGACTAACTTGGTAAATCAGGCCATCCTCGGAAAGGTGAATGATGGCACATGCACACCTTGGCACATGCTTCGTTTCCCCAAGAAATGCGGTTTAATGCATGCCTTACTCTGGCTTTGAGTTACCACCTTTACAGTAAACATCTTAGGACCTGTTTAAACAATAACCTTTTCGTTTCATGATCATATCTAGTTTCCCAATTTTACACAAATTTTTTGCCTGTTCACATGTTACAGTTGTGTTTTCATTTTATCTTTGATTTAGGGCTCTGTTTACCTGAAAACACTGTTATGCACCAGAATGCTATACTGCGAGGGGGTTTGCCTGGTTTAAACGTTTTCATTAAAAGAGTTTTCATTTTGAAAAGGTGAAAACTGTATGAACCATAACAGATTGGATAGTTTTCATGTAAAATGATTGCCAATCCAGTACGAAACTAATTGATATGAAATGAAAACCGCATCATGCAAACAGGGCCCCATTAACTGCACCGTTTTTACTTTTACCTGTCTACAGAGAGGGAAATCTCCATTTTATGTTGGTACCATTTCTACTGCTACCATTTTTCTAAATTTGTTTGGAGAGTTTGTACTTAAGCATTGATCCAGTGAGTTTTATGACACTTTTTTGCGGAAAAACCTCTATTTTTGTGGATATCAACTTTTGGTATTTTGTGACACTTTTGTTCATATAATAAAAATTTTAATTCTGTTTGCAAAAAAGCTTTGAAAAATAAAAATGTATACTCTTGTGCCAAATAGAAAATTTAAAAATTGGTAAAAATTTCCATTTTTGTACTTTCAATAAATGTTAATAAATACAGCGAAATCCTGACATAGCAAACTCTTAAGGGAACCAGAAAATATTAGCCCTATTTCTAGAAAGAGAAGAAAGGTTTCCAGTTTAATATTGTTTTTGTAAGATAACAATGAATAATACGATTTTCCGATAGAATAGTGGCCTTTCTGTCAAAGCTCATTGTTGTTTAGCCTTAATTACACATGTTTTTAACTAATAAAGATGTTTATTGGGAAACTATAACCATCTCCCACCCTAGAATTAAACTCTGCCTTTATCCCTGGCCTTATTTCATATTCTTATCTAGATTGACAAAACTGTGTTATGATTAATCTGCCTGTCTGTCATTACCCATGGATGTCAAGCATTACCCACAGGGAGTGATTAGCGCTGATTTTTGAAAAACAACAAATCATGTTAATTTAACATAAAAAAATTAAATTAAAGGTGTTTGACATTACCCATGACTACCCTATGTTCTATGTAAAACAATTTTTAACAGAAACAAACCGAATCAGGGCATACAAAAATTTTGATACAAGATACTATGAAAAAAGTTGTTACATTCTAAATAAAACTATAAAGTAGATACTTTGACTACATTTTGACTAAGTTTTGACATGAGAATCAAAAAGTTAATTTTTTAAAATCTCATGTGATGTGTTATTTTCGGATGATCCTTTACGAACTGTGGACAACTTGATGACATCCTGGCCTAGTCTTTGGAAATTTCCAAATGTCTTGGCAATTCACGATCAATTTTGCTTGAAAACAGATATACGATATTTACCTCATTTTCGATATCTGCAATCTTTTGAAGAATTGTTGCCATTGTGATATTTTGTCTTTTAACGCTTCTTGAGAGTGTGTGAAAATTGAGAAAGAAAACTTTGTGTGAAATGAAAAGTGATATGCACCATGCGAAAATGTGAAGGCTGTTGCCTCATATCAGATAATACAAGCCATTTTCTAAACGAGGCGGAAATGGCTTGTTTGTGTCGTCGTGGCTTTGGCGGGAAAATTCCAGATTGTTAAAAATAAATAAACGAAGAAACGGAGTAACATGGAAGACATCGTAAGAAAAACTGCCACGCATTTGTTTAAATTCCTAAGGGAGGAAAAAGAAAAGCATGGCAAAGGTCTTTAATATCATAACTGACAATATTTTTAATGTTCCGGGCCACCACTGATTTAATATTTTGTCTGGTCTTTGTATTAATTAGAATTTTTTTGTTTTGAGCCTGAATATATGATTCTCTGGTATGAACATTGCAAAATAGGAAACTGCTTAAAATGAGACACAAATTCTTATAAGATGAAACGAGTCTCTATATTTAGCTAAGTGAATGTACAGAATGTCCTGGAAGGCAATGGCGGATTTAGAGGGGGGTGGCAACTAGGGGCGGCAGTTGTCCCTCCCTCATCAAACTGAAGCAAGTCTAGCGCCTTTTTAAGAAATTTTGCGCCCCTTTTGAAGAACGAGAATAAGGTGAAAAAGTTTCTGAGACTTCTAGGTTAATTTGCTTCAAATATTTCCTCAAAGTATACAACAATATTGTGAAAAATTTCCTTACAAAGTGAATTCGGCGTACACTCATCATCAATTTCTGAAAAATTTTCAGCGCCCCCACTACCAACTGCCCCTCCTTCAAATTTTCTCTGGATCTGCCCCTGCCTGGAGGCATCATAGTGCAGACAAGTAGGCCCTAAAGCTTGATGACGGAAAGAGCCTGTTGGGAGTTTCCACCTCAAGACTGAAAGTCTTTACGTTATTATTAGTGTCTTTAAAATTATTGTTGGTTCATAAACAAAAATTTCCATGCTCAATACTACCAAAAAGTTTTAACTTTTTGTTCATTTTATATTTTAGTTACTGATGAAGCACTTTCATTGTAAGTATACCTAAACCTCCCTTTTTAATCTACAATTAAGCTTTTTTAATCTACAATAAGTATATTTTTAAAAAGGAAACCATTTTGTGATTGCTTTCTAGACTAAACTGTCTTTTCCCCACAATGCTGGTACATTCACTTGATCTCGTTGACAGAAAATTTATTACCAAATTTCTTACTCCTGCCAAGCGTGAATTTTTCCAGGTAAGCTTTGACTTAATCTTTACCAGGCCCGTAGACACTGAGGGACAAGGGGCAATGCCCCTTCCCCCAATAATTTGCGAAAATTGTGTTTGAAGATCTTATAAGCGCAGCTTGATCTGACTGCATTTCCTAAGGCAGGTATAGAAAATCGAAAAGCTATATTCCTATCCATGCCCCCCCCCCCAATCCAGTTTAGCAGTCTACGGGCTTGATCTTTACCGAAGCATCTTCACTCTGTAACCACATTAAAGCAAATTTTCTTGAATTATGAATTTATTTATTTCTTGATTGGAATAATAAGTTCATCGTTCCAAATTTCTGAAATATCGTAAAGTAAGACACTTGGTATCGGGCAGTGATTTGCTATGCCTCACTATAATCCTTTGCTATAATCTACTGCTATGCCTCACTAGAAATCTTGGTACATTTGGCTTTTCTGGGCATCTTGATTTAAATCAGAAATTTTAGGCTGAGAATATATGTAGTGGGGCTTATTACAGCAAAATAAGATTTCTCTAGTTAGAAAAGAAGAAAAGCACACTTTTTATTGACTGCTAAGATTGCACCTGCATGTTAATGATTGCCTCGCACCACCATCGTAAAAGAAGTCTACCTTATTAACGTGCTTGTATTTGGAAGGAAGAGTGATTACCTAGAAATTGTGTACTTTGCTTAATGCCATAAAAATGCAAGATACCTTTAAAGTCCTTGTGTTTCTCAGCAGATTTGTGAGACTTTAAACTGTTTATTGTTCACCTGTTCTTTTGACAAATATTCAGATGAAGCCATTCTCATTCTGGTATTCTTTGCTCTATATGCTCTATATTTTAGGTAAAAGGTTCTTCTGGTATACCATACTGCTGTTTTCCATCTTGTTCTTACTGTTCATGCCCTTCTTATCTTTATACAGGTAAACTACAAACATTGTAATCTAAATGTCATTTAACAATAAAATGGGCCAGATATAGCAATCAATATTTAATATCACATACCAACTGCTCGATGATGTAAAACTTCTTTTCTTCAATGATATAGTCTTTGGTCTCAATGCACTAAAATGACTGGGCATGTGTAAGATCTTGTCGAAAATTGCAATACTCTGCAAAATGTAGCAAAGCCAGGTACCTTGGTTTGCATAAAAGCGTCAGGCATTAGTGGTGTTTTCTTGATTCTATATTGAAGTTTTCACCATTTCAAAATAGGATAACTTTACTCTAAGGAATTCACCCTACTCTACAAATATCTCAAATTATAGTTTAATTTTTATAGAGGTAATCTTTTTGCCTCTATCAAACATAACTTTTGAAATTGTTATCTTGATACAGAATATGAATAGTTCAAAATTCAATTTAAATACAAAATGATTATATATATTCATGTAAGTACAGATATAATTTTCCTCTGCAAATAAAATAAAATATTAAATACCTTTCTGTTTATTTTGCAGTTCTGTTAAAAAAGGAAGCAATGTTGGTGTGTATCACTATTCTGTAAAGTTTTTATAAAATGTCCAGTTTGAGCACATAATATACTTCAAAACATAAACTTAAAGTCTTTATCATGTTTTGACAGCTTTACAATATTGTTTTTAAGTCATGCTTTCACTGGAAAACACCATTTCATTAATATTTTTAGATCTTCTAAAGATTTTTAATTTTAAACATTAAAATCAAAAGACTTGACATGATCTAGGTTCTGATTTCCTATCTGTTTGTGTTAGATTTTAAATTGCAAAGGTGTTTATTTTATAGCTAAGCCATAATTTGTCACTGAATTGATGCATGAAAATTGTAAGATTCAATTTTAATCTTTTATACAGTGCAAGCATCTCCTTGCAATGGAAATAGCAATTGCTTTGGATGATTTCATAACAAGAGAAATCTCTGATGAAGAGTTTGTTGCCTATGTTGCTTATGAAACAGAATCTCCTGTCAAAAAAGAGGAGAAATCACGTAACTAAAGATGCCAGTCCAAAGATGCAGGTTACTTTTCAATATTCAAACAATACATATTTTTCAGTTACAGCATATGATTTATACTCAACTATAAAGTGAAAATCATTTTTTAAACAAATTTATAATGTATTGGTAAAAATGGCTTTACATTGATTGTCACATAGACTTAACAAGTGCACTCATCTTCTGTTCTATATCATCAAAAGAAATAATAAATGTCTTCTTCTTCACATAGCACTGTTGTTGGTAAGAAAATATCTGTATGATTTGTCCTTTTTTGTGCTAACTTCCAATGATTTTGTATATCTTTAAACCAAAAACCCACTCTGCTAATGTTCTGCAGATGGATGAAACTTTGGAATTCAATGCAAATTACACCCAATGCATAATTCTATTAAACCAAAACATCCACTAAACATAATGGATCTCTTGTTTAGAGATTCCTTTATGATATTCAACATTCAAACTTACTCTATTGGAATGATAAGAAAAAAATAAATAGTTTCAACGTTCTTTCAGTCCTTTTATTATCCTTCACGTATCACAGAACTCTTGGCATATGATCAGTTCAAAAGAAGCCCAATGCAAAATATGATCCCAACTGAGAATTGTTTTCCTGAGTGGTTTTTTTGTATTAATGGCTGCTGCAACCAAATAAAATGCCTTCAATATATTCAAGAAATGTTCAAACTTATTTATAAATTTTCACTTAATTTTCCTATATGCCTCTGCAGGTCAACCTAATGCCTTTGAGCTAAGCTAAGGTTCTGCCGTTTGTCCAAGGAAGCGTTCATTCCAGATCATTCAGCTTCAGCAGCAGCAATGTCTCTCACAGCTTGAAATGCAGCAATCAAAGAACTCAGTTGAATTTTCTCTGATGTTCCAGATGCCAGGCGATATCTGATGACAGAAATAATATTCATGCAGAATTTAAACATTTCTTAGTCAGTTATCAGCTAAAAAATTTGTAAAATATTCGCTTGTAAATAAACAAATGTAAGCAGGTTTTGATTTCTATAATTCTTTAGGGTTGTTAAAATTGCATGAGCAAAGTTAATAGTAGATCACTTACTCAATTTCTGCCATTTTCTTCAGCAATGTAATTCTGATTTGTGGAGGGAAATCAACTATCAAAAACAGAGAAAAAATAGATTAGAGTTCAATTTCTTTTACCAGCAAGTTCTAAAAAGGTGATAACCTTTCCATTCATCCATAAATATATTTTATCTATATAATTATGCATATGAATTATTTGGGAAAAGCATTGTTGTAAATGCTCACAGCAATGGTGTATGCATATGTGCTAGCACTCTATTTGTGATCACTGGAGTCTCTGGCAAGGACTGATTTTAATACTCACTGTAGTACATATTAATTGAAATAGCCAGCTGGTATTCATTCAGTAGTATACCTTGACATTCCTGATTGGTGGAGTATTTGATTAAAAATTGATTTTACTAGCCATCAGTTGACTGTATTGATTTTACTAGCCATCAGCTAACAGTCCTGGTTATATGAAATGTGCTGGTGTTAAGGCCTATGATGATGTGCAATCCATAAAATGTAGACCTTATTATGTTTATCAATAACTTGGAGAGCCTTTTAAATATAATAGATGCTCTTGTGAAACTGCTTGAGGGGTGTATCAATCTTTAAAAAAGCAATTTAGATATTTATAAATAAAAGATTTGTTAAGGAGTTTAAGAAGCCGTTTCTTGAAAACAATGTACTTTAACAAAAAGTTATTTAATTGATTATGTCTCCAAAAATGCTATCAAGGCAATGCACACAAAATAAATTAAAAAATCAATTCAAAGAGAACTAATAGGAAATTAACAGAAACAAAATAGAAGAAAGAATAGTCAGTCAAAATGTGCAATATAAAACACGTCTAGGGAGCTTTAGGCTTGTGTGGAGGGGTTTGTGGATGCATGCACCAGCCATCGCACACCTAATATTATCAGGACTGAGCTAACAATTTTGCTAATCAACTAACTTAACAAGGAATGAAATGATTGAATGTACTCTTCTCTGTGCATTGTCACCAGTTCCTATTGAAATTCATCATAATAAACAAATAATATTTACTTCTGTGTACATAGGAATGAACTTCATGCAGCATATCTTGCAGTGCCAAACCTTTCAGATTTTTCATTCGAGTAATATCTATAAAATATCAAGGATGCAAGTTCTTTTTTTATGTAATAGTTGAACCTCATCCTTAATGAATGTGACTGACAGAAATTGAACCTTTACAACTTTATCGCCTTTCTATAGTTTTCCCAACTACCCATTATTTCCAAAATTCCAGGTTTTGTAAGAAAAAATGTTCGAAGATACGGGAAGGTCTGGAAAATTAAAAAAATATGCTATGTTAAAAATGGAACTTCAAGGTTGTAGAAAAACTCAAAGAATAACTGCACCTTCTATTTGAACAGGATAAGACTTTTTAAGTAATTAACTTATGAATTTCCGAAACAAAAAATCACACTTTAGATCTAAAAACACAAGATACTAATAGAAAATGAAAAGATACTGTTATACGCTGTGGTAAAGTCTTCATTTAACATCCAGTTGACAATGCTATTAATATCACTTCTCAGAGGCTGCCCTGTTGTTGTGTACACATTATCTTCACTGACAATATCAAAAGCCAGAGATGCACACTATAGAAGAAAACAAATATAGCAAATCAATTACTGTACCTAAGCTATCTAAAGAAATTGACACAGGGGTGGGCAACCTAAAGCCCGCGGGCCAGAATCCGGCCCTGGAAAGAGGTTTTTTGTAGCCCGTGAGATGAAAACTTTTACTTTTTTGGTTCGCAAAGATAATTCTCCGAGGGGTCATAAACATCTAATGAAACACATCAATTCAAAATTGGCTTATCTGATATCTTCATCAAACCTGGGAATCATGGTAAAATTTGTTCAGTATCTGTTGTCACGAATTAATCCGAATCTTTGAGGAGAGCAGAATCTTTGAGGTAGTGAAGGACAGTTAACAAATACAGAAACAGCGAATCTTACTGAGTGCCCTCGTTGCAGTTGAGTAGGAACACGATGGTCCCTTTTTTCGTGTCTCAGTTGCTAGTGTGCTGCGGGCCTATATTGGATAGATTTGTGTTTACGTACTATATTTAAGTGAATGGTCTGAGCTACAAGGCCGATGCTCTGCGTCGATTGGTGCATAATTTTGCATTTCTTTTCTAGGATGTTGTCTCCCAAACCTGAATGTCATCCTTTTTAATTTTGATTGGTTTTTTCAGTTTTTCCTTTTGCACTTCCGATTGTAACAGTCTTATCTATCGTTGCAAAATATCTATGTAAACGAGAGGTTTGTAATTGTAGTAATTAGATTTAAATAAAAGTTTTTCATTATTATTATCATCTTATTAAAACAATTGTATCCGTTTTTCTTATTACCTTTGGCCCGTTTAAAAAAAGATCTGAAGGATCTGGCCCAGTCGCCAAAAAGGTTTCCCACCCCTGAATTAACACATGGTGCTGCTGGGACCATTTGTTCAGTTTGGTTCACAACACTTAATTGCAGAAGAATTGAAAATTCATGTTTCAGTGTCTCTAGACAATGCTCCAAAAAATTATCTTACTATTTATATCTTTTTACTACTTAAGAATAAGTAGCATACTCTTAGGGGGGCTATTACAGGTCTGCTAGTTCACAGCCTCGAACCTATTTTCGTGTGCGTCCTACAAATTTGACAATGGGTTTTCTGCGGATTGCGGCTTCAGCACAAGATGCGTCTTTCGTCTTTAGTGGCGTAAATTGCGTAAATTGGCAATGGCGTAAATGCGTAAATGTAATGGCGTAAATTGGCAACGGTTGAAGGTTTTTAGGATCTGAATGCAATTCCAAGAAATTTTACAATTAAGGTTTGGACCAACGCAACAGCTTGTTCTGTGAATCAGAGCAAGCACCATAATCGTTCCTGATCTCTGACCGCAATCAAAAGATTGTTCAAATTTTAATTGTAAAGTGAAAGTAGCACAAAGTAGCATCAAGTACCACACACTGCACCCTCTAATGCTTTGGCAGCTACTAACTAAAATTCTATCATGAATAATGTTTATATTAATCAACAGAACTATATTTTCCTCCTTTTGTCGGCGCATTAACGTCATTTCTCTCCTTACTAAACAGCGCTAGTGTAGACTTAATGAAACATAAAAGCAGTTTATCAGATATCTAACAGTGGCTGTTAGTGAGATCAAACCATTCGGCAACTTGCCGGAAGTCTAATTATCTCTCTCAAAACATCATGCGTTAAACGATTTTAGCGGCAAAAGCTGATACTCTACATACCGTGAGCTGTTTCTCGAAAAAGAATATAAAGACTTAAAGAATGATGAATATTATTTGAAGTTGTAAGCAAGGACCGAGACACCAGCCCCCCCCCCCAAAAAAAACTTAAGTTGCATAAGTTTAATACTTTTATTTTGTGTTGTGTCGCTGATTTATCAGGGCTGGATCCCCAAACAGAAAGTTGTATGTCGGTCTTTGATTGGAAGTTGTATGTCGGTCTTTCATAAGAAACGCCTTTTGCCCTGATTAAACAAATTGGTATGTGAAAAATAGCTACGCTGCTTTTTGAAAGTAGAATTTATAAGGGCAAGAGGCTCTATATACAGAATCGACAAAGGACAATATCAGGCAGAGATACAGTAAAACGCAATTTGAACAGCGCTTCTTTTCCCAAGCTTTTCAAATACACGTCCTTTTCAGAAGGTTGTGCCATTTTTTCAACCTAAGAAAACTTCAATCTCCGCACTTCCAGTTTGCTGAGTTTCCACCTTTCAGGCCAGGGTCATACAACTTGAGACTCTCGCGCACAAATGCTCAAAATTTGGCCAGAACTGCACGCTTTTCAAACACACACTTTCATAATATATTATTTGAATGGAACACCCTTAATGAAGAACTGAGAACTACTTCGACGCTCTCTGAGTTTAAGAGTTTGCTAATTGCGCGTGTAAGACCAGAGGGAAATCCTATTTATGGCATTGGTAACTTGCAGGGAATTCGATTATTAACGAAATGTCGTCTCGAATTTAGCTCCTTTAATGAACACAAATTTCGGCATAACTTTGATTGTCTCAACCCGCTTTGTAAATGTGGTATGGCTAAAGAAGATAACGAGCACTTCTGCCTACACTGCCCAATTTTACATCAGTTGCATCAGGATCTCCTTAGTCAGCTCTCTCTAATATTGAACAGAGATGTACTGAATTTAGATCCCAAAGAACTATGTCATCTAATGTTGTATGGAAGCCCATTCTTTTCAATGATAGATAATAGAATGATAATTGAAGCAACCATCCAATATACTGAGAACTCCAAACATTTTAAATAAAAGGGGGGTGTTTGTGGGGTGGTTTGATTGATTGTCTGTCTGACCTGGATCCGGTCGGATGGGCGGCTGATCGACCATTTTATCAAATATCCTCAATTCTGCTCAGCGATCAGGCTATTTGTTTGTTTTCTTTCATTGTATTTGTAATATTTCTTTCGAGTTTAATTCCCTAGTAAATTTTAAGTGTCATTCATTGTGGGAACTCGCTGACTACGTGTCCTTTCCTGCAATGAGTGGCACAGTAGCTGCATCATTTGTTATGTGTAGTTATGTTTTCATTTGATATGAAAAAAAATATACGTCTTAAAATCTAAACACAAGATGTGTATTTTATGACAGAAGAAAAGAATACTTTTTATTACAATGTCATTAAAATATTGACGCCAGTAAAATATAGTCTCCTGTTTTCTTTATTTACACCTAAACAAGTTCACAAATTAGGCAGCAGCGCCTTAAGCAACATTTTATTTAAATGTCATTATAATATATTATTTTAGATATGAAATTTTTGATGGTAATATATTTGCTGTAAACTTTTAAAAACTTTACACTCTTTTGTACATGCTTTTATAGGGTTTTGGCCGCTTTTCTTTTTACGTTAATCAGGAGACACATTAATAACAAAAGAAACATTAAAGTGCTTAATCCTGCATCAAAATTCTAGTTTTTATTATCAACATTATTATTACTTTTATTATATTGGAAACATTGCATAAATATGTGCCAAACCTGTAATATGTTGAGAGACTTCCTCATATCTCCACTGGCGAGTCTTATGATGCTGCTCAATCCATCTGGAGTAACATTGACACTAAAGAGAAAGGATAGATTTCAAAGAACTATCGCTTAACATTACAAAAATGATATGCAAAATCGCGAAGCAAGTATATAGCTAAGCATTCATAACGTCCAGCAAGATTACAAAATTACTTGTCATGGCACAATTTTTATGGGAATCCCTTCCACAAGATTATACAACACAATAATGGCTTCGAAAAAAGCAAATATTCTAAGATATGCTAAAGCTTTTTGTCTGATACTGTAGAAATGTAGAAGTGTTCCATGAAAAATTTCTAAAGGAAAAGCCTTGGAAATATAAGGGTGTCATGGAAATGTAGAATTGTGCCATGAATACAGAATTATATCATGGAAAAATAAAATCATTGCATCGCAGCCGTTGTGGGCCACCGTACTTTTGGGATGGGTGTAGTAAGTTTTAAATTTGATGTTTTGAGCATGTCGGCCTAAGGATGGGTGTCATTCCAACTACAATTCATAGATTATAATATTTTGGAAACAATTTAGTTCGCTAAATCAGGCTAACTTTGTGAGAGGTGGAGATATCACAGTGTAATGCTATCTCGGTGTAATTTAGTGTGATGAGAAAGATATGGTAAGATTTTACATCTGTTATCATAAAATGCTTCCGTTAATTCGGATGAAAACAGTAATAATACTAAACACTAATTCTACGATACGATTCATATTTTAACATGCGGACAATCAAAGCCAGTGCCTCTCTGTATGAGGAATGCCATACATTCCATGTTCTCTTACATTTATGTGAAACTCCTATTGTTCATTCTTATCAAAATTATATTCGAAATTTTCAAAGTGCCCATTTTCATTGCTTCGACATTTAAAGATTTTGTAAGGACATCTGTACCCATCATTCCATTAGCACCGCCTCTTCCGGTCTATAAATATGTTATTACTAGAGTCATCTATCGGGTTTTGAAGGCAAGCAAAATCCACGCTAAAGGTGGCGACCTTTAAGGAACTGGTGTACCAACTAGAAAGACAAATTTCACCTCGCATTACTAACCCTTCCTTTAGCTATATTTGGAAAACAAAAAATTGCACCTTGCCTTCTACCATTATCAATGAATTGTTTGAGGGCTTTCGACAAGGTCCAATTCTATACACTAAAGCATGTATAACTCTGCTAATACGGTATCTAACATTTTATGAAAGATGTAACCTATCCATTATCCACTCTAAAAATTTCTATGACTTTTACATCAAATCCATTAAATCCATTAAAAAAATCCATTCTTGATCAAGGTAAGTTCACATTGTCTTATCTATATGCAATATTTCCATATCTATATGCGTCATCGCCAATACCTTTACAGGTCAGCCAAAAAGCCAGATCGTATCGTTATTGCTATTTCTCATAGTATAATCAGGTTCATAGGCACTTTCATTTCTCTAAAGCAATCGCCTTATCATTATAAACAATGTTTTCTTGTCAGCAAAGAATACAGAATATATCTTTCATGTTCATCAGCAACAGTGACAATATATGTAGAATTCCCTTTTTTAATTTTTAAAACTAAGTTTTATAACTAAGTTGAACTATAACATTCATTCTTTAAATGTTATTATGAATCAAAATGGCAGATTCTTTGCTTATCAGTAAGCTCAAGCTAAAATATAATTTTGAGTAGGTCAATAAACGCTTCAAGCGAATTCTTGCTCAAACTTGTGAAACCCGACAATAATAAACTTGCAGATGAATATTCTTGGCCAATGCTCTTACATGGATGTGAATGTTTGAAAAGAAACAATGAAGCAACAGTGAGGTAGTTTTTTCGAACAATATTTAGGATCTTAGGACGCTCCATAAATGTAAGATCGGCATTTTGGGTGTTATATTTAGAAAAAGTGGTTTGGAAATGATCAGCTTTACAGGAAAAATCAACAGAATCACACATATCCCATGAAAGGAACCTATACTTAATACCGAAAAAAGGTGTATAAGACCTACATTTTTCGAATCATTATTGACTTTATTTGACTGTGCTTTTTTATATGGTAACACTATCTGTCCCATCATTTTTTTTAAGGCGAAGTGTCATTTCATAAACAAAATATCATTTTATTTGGAGCATCTGTTCTCTTAATTCGAATAATCGCAATTTTACCAGAAATTTCGTAAAAACTTCAAAATTCTTCTGCTGTAATAGAAAAATATCTGACAAAAGCTTTTTAATCCCAAATGGAGGGGTTGTAGCTACCCTGCATTCTCTTAATTGGAGGATACATCACCGTAATCGTTGTGAATGTTGTGAATAAAATGGACGAAGAACAAGAATTTTATGGATTTTAAAGCCTGTAAACATTAATGATGATTTTGATTATTTCAATATGTTAAACTTTCTACTTGAACGTAATATTTGAAACATTGCAATTTGGACGAAATTTTCTACGCAGACTTAGCGTCTGTGGTATTCTCGAATTTATTCTTCCACTGAAATAAACATGCTTGACAAGAACTGAGAAATGGGGATGCGTCTTACACACGGCAAGACACAGTGAAAACAAGTTTTTCAGAATTCAAACATGGAATTAAGGGTGCGTCTTATGCAATGATGTGTCTTATACACAGAAAAATACGGTAATTAAATTAAACTGCAAGCCCTTTTATCCCGATATAGTTAGTGCCTATGTTGCCAAGCTATGTGTCAATTCTAAAGTTCCAAAGAAAGAGGAAACTAATATCAATATTAGTACTTTTGATAGTAGTTAAAGATTTATAATAAAATTGTTATAAAAGAACATACTTTTCTGCTTTGATAACATGATCTAGACGTAACTGCATTTGCTCTGTTTCAAGTGGTCCAAATCTAAAACGTGTACATCTAGACTGTAGTGCTGGAATGATACCCGTAAGAAAATTGCAAATCAAACAGAATCGTGTGTTTTCTGTATATTTTTCCATAACTAAAATGAAAGAAAAAATTGTATATCATGTGAAGAGTAAGAATAAACAAAATATTAATGAAGTGTACACAATACAAGTATGATAATGCCTATTTATTTGGTGCCCAGTCCCCCCAAGTGAAGAACAATAAGGGACAAAAAGATGTGAAGGTTTTCAATGATTATTGTAGTTTTTATGTTTCATATGAAAGTGTTGCTTTATTATCGATATGATCTCCTTCTTTGATCCTTAGTCAACCTAGTGCTGGATCTGACACTTTACAGTTTGTAGCCCCTGAGTTCAATTAATAGAGCCAATACAAAGCAATGCTGTGCCTTGCACATAGCAATCTATGATCTTGAAAATATGGTGTCTTGGATTAACCACCACAACCCCCCCCCCCCTCCCCAAAAAAAATGACCAGTAAATTTTGACACCTCTGCTAAGAGGCTCCAAACTGACTGGAAAAGAAGTAGATCTGGGGTCACCAGGCAATCAAATTTTCATAGGGGCCTATTCGCTAGGTTCATGTACATTTGTTAGAAAACTTTAGCATAAACATATAGGAAACAGAAAAGAGTAGGCTCAAGCCTATGTTTTGCAAAATTTTTGTCAAAATTTTCTTATAAATGTGTGACAAATTCCATAGTAGAAGGTTCAAAGGGTCTAAAAATGCTATTATGATCACAAACTTGAGTTAACAGAATCACTTGGCCATTGTCAACAAAGCAACATGTATTACCTCTTCTTAGCGCATTTTGTGCATCATTGGTCATTGCATCAGCTTCATCAAGAATCACAAGTTTGAACTTGGATCTTAAATTCAAAGTCAGTTGTCAAAATAGATATCATAATAAGGTCAATTTGATATCAAACATTAATGTCAGCAAAATTAGTTTTGATCCCATTTAATAATACCTCACTATTGTAAAAAACAACAAAAACATATTGCTGTATTTCGGTGTACCAAATTTTGAAGTATGTACAATTTACCTATGAAAAAATTGTTTCATTGCAAAATAGGGAATAAGTCAAAGTTACATACAATTTAAAAGCTACCATTTGGGTTTTCAATAATACAGCCATTACACAGAAAAGCGACCAACTACAGTGGTAGCACCCTCTTTTCACTCCATGGCAACTCTGTTGCAAAATCAATAGAGCCCAACACTGTTTTAAATGATTATAGTGGTTGAAAATTTGAGACAAACATGTATAGGGGGAAGAATTAATTCTGGTTTCTGGACTTTAACTGCACTATGATATCTATTTCTTTCCTCGACTGTTGAACTCATTCTCAACAATAATAAAGTTTCAATAATGATACGCACTTGAAAATTGTTCTTGTGCTTGCAAATGTAAGAATTTGCTCTCTCACGATCCCAATGCCTCTATCATCAGATGCATTCAACTACAGGACACAACAGAAATCAACTTTAAAAAGGAAATGAACTAACTGAATAAACCTAAACTTAAAAGACAAATATCATAAGAACTATCAGTTAGATTGTCTTTCTATCTGAAGAATTTAAGAAATTTTGAACTTTATTGTCAAAGCAAAATGTAGCTACCTCCAAAACCATTGAGCTAAATTCTTTTTTGCTATAAATCTGTTTAGCAACAGCAAGGATGGTTGATGTTTTTCCAGTTCCAGCAGGGCCATAGAACAATAAATGAGGCAGCTTGTCTTCTTTTATAAACCTCTGAACTATACAAAAATAATATAATATTTTAAACAGAACGATAGCTCGAGGAAAGCTTCAAACACATAAAAGATAAAAATTTTCAAAAAGCGTAACCGAAAATATGTAAGTATCTAACTTTTCTTTTTGTAGTTTTGCATTTTGCCAAAAACTTTTTCACCATACGCTGATGATATCCTTCTTGTTAAAATTACATGATACAAAACAAAGCAAGCTAACAAACATAAAGACATTGCTACTAACTTGTGTTAACAATATCTTTATGTGAAATCAAATCTTCAAGTGAGCTTGGTCTATATTTTTCCACCCTGAAAAATAACAAACATTCTAAATTTACATTTAATCAGAATTTTCAAAAACATTATTGAGGCTTGCAATCAACAAGAGCACATTTTGTTCTAGACCAATCAACGGGTTTGTTTACAAAATTACATTAGCCAATCACCGGCCTCCATTTCGAGCTTGATTTTTGAATGTTTCAAACCAAAACACAGTTGCTGTGGAGAAAAACCTACCCACATACTTTTGCCCGGGAAAAAAATTTACGTTCTTTAACCTAGAAGATTTTTCAAACTTAGTTTCTAGAGTATTTGTTTCGTACAAATCTCGGAGCCCTAAGCAGAAACACAAACAGTGTCTAAAATATCTGCACTGAAACATCACCTATTTCCCACCAGAGACCTACCTCCAAAAATGACCAGCCCCTAATTTACTTTATACTTAGGTTTCGTTAATTAAACAAGGAAACATTCTAAGATTTAAGTTACCTGATAGTTTGCGCAAGCAAATCACCCAGCTATCACCTGGGAATAATGTATTTTCTTAAAAAAACTAGGCTTTATAATTGCCTATTCCCTCCTCTACACTACCGCACGGGATGCCTAGGCCCTTTCTGAACATTCCTCCTGAGCATCACAGTCAATGAAACTCAAACCACTTTTGTGAAGCCATTAGACATCAGTCTATAGTTTGAAGCCAAAAATGCCAAAATATTGGCAATACTTTCAATTCAATTTTTGAGAGATATCATCTTTTTAAAAAGTAACAAAGACCCACTTTTCCTGGACAGTCTCAAAGCCTTGAAACCTTACTGATACCTGCTAAAAATTTTTTAGAACAAGGCATGATAACTTTAGAAATATCTTTGCTTAATCACATTTAGTTGTTTGAGAACCAATATGATCAAATGCCTTGTTCGTGGTCACATGCTGTGCCATCGAAGGCAGAGCCAGAGAAGGCAGTGTGCCAAGGAGGGAAATGGCAAAAATGTCTCCCATGAAATATTTGTTAAACCAAAAGCAACTTATAGCAATGTAGTTTATGATAGGTTCTATCTAAATCTTGCATGAATCTGCCAGTAATGTCAAAATGTTGCAGTTATTATGAATCTCGTGATCTGTGCAAACGAAGGCCATGGAAGTTGTCATGGAGACTAATATTCTGACCTGTTCTGGATACCAACATACACAAAATTGGTAAATAAGAGCAGGGCCATAATCATGGCCATGCCAGCCAGTTGTTGGGGTTTTATTGGAAGGAAGGGTGAAATGCATAGGTTGTGATGGGGACAGGTTTATGAGCCAAGATTATATTCTCTTTAAACTTTAAGAGGGGGCCCTAGACAGGTTCTGGGGTGGGCTGAAAATTTTACATGTATATATAAAATTTACTATCTACCTTAGGTATAATGAAGTCTATTGAATTTATTTGAAATAAACATTTAAATTAGCTTTTTAAATCAAAACATCAATTTTGATATTGATATGTCAGCCTGCAGAGTGTGGCATTTGCACACACAAGATTTTTTGAGAGGCTTGTCTAATGCATACAAAAACATAGGGCCAACACAAAAACATGGGGAAATTTTAAGGACCAACCATTTTTGAAATGTTGCTTTCCTATCTTGGTTTAAACAACATTTTCTTTGAAATTTTGAAATGCTGATGGATTGGAATTTTAGTATTCATAAAACAACTTTAACTTGTGTTGGTAAGCATCAGAACTATCTGATTGTCATAGGTTGAAAAAGTTGCTGTCTATAACTAAATTAGAGAACATGTACCACTATTGCTATGTGCATTTTGTGAGCAGATTGAGTTTCTCTAGATGATACTCTCCTCCTGTTTTGAAAAGCTCTATGATGCAAATGCTTTGAAGGTAATATGAGGCACAGCTTTTCCTGATTGCTCAATGAAATCTCAAAGCTTTGTTAAGTTAGAAGAAGGGGGTTCTGGGGGTACAACCCCAGGAAAATTCTTAAAAGCCACACCCTATAGACTTTTAAAGGCCACCACAGAATGGCCCTGGAGTCATCTCAGTATTTTGATTCGATATTTTGAAATGACCTATGCTTGCCATAAATGATGCCCATAATTAAAAATCTACTGACCAGCATATTCCAATTCTCTGAGAAACTACTGTCTTAGGTTTACTCTGAATTTCCAAAATGAGGGCTGGTAAGAAGAGGCCTTGCTGTTGCTAACAAAGGGCATAAAAATGTCTGAATCAAAGAACGTAAGATTATTCAGGAAACTACAGTGTCTGACTTGTGCTCAAGCATGATTATAGGGTCAAGAATTTACTCTGTAGATTTCATTCTGTGGACTGAATTATGTTAAATTCAACTGACTGAATTATGTTCAATCCCACACCTCCACCTATATGTTTGACTAAGTACAAGGGAGGGGGTAAATATAATTGAAATTTGTCATACAAATTATATGATTGACCCCATGCTGAAATAAAATCTGCAGTCAAAATTTTGTTGAATGCTTGAAAGCGCTTTTGCAGGAATAATTGCTTTGCACGCATTGTGAGCCAAATTAACTGCCATGCTCTGCAGACTGGTTGATATGCAAAGCACAATTATGATTATCATTACGGGATTAAGCAAAAAACATTTTTGTTTTTTGTTCTTGACAGAGTAAATTGATAACATACCATGGGAGATGGCGATCGATTTGGTCGCTTGCAGTAGGCATTTTTCACTATTTGAATTTTAATCTCCTTTCAACCTTCCTGTGTGTGTTGTGGAATTGGCGCCAACCAAGTCTCGTCTTGGGACTGAGATTTTCACGTAAGAAGGTCACTGCGAGGTTGTAAAGTACTTGTCTTGTGGATATGGGCGACAAAGATGTTTGTAGAGGCTCAAGCTGTTAACAATAATTTACTTGCAACTTCGGCGTGGTTCTTTATAATTAGAACGTTGTTACTCGCAGCAAAACTGCAGTTTTCGTAAGTTGTCTTTTGAACTTATTATTTGAACTTTAATTATATGCCTTTTTGTCCAGTTGTGATTGATAAAATTGATCTGAATTGTTACACTTTTGGGTAGGCTATACAAGCAGAAATTTCTAAAGAAAACAGACCATGTACATTTTAAAATGCTTTACCAAGACCAAATAATTTACACAGTGAATGTAAAATTATCTTGCAGTCTTCTTAATTTAAATAATTGTCGCAGTATATGATATACTCAGGGACGTTGTGGTTAGTAACTTTTAGGGGGGGGGGCACATCTTGCAAATTTCTAGAAGCTGGTGGGCATCTACATTAGTTCCATACCAAAGTTGACAAAACAGCATATTACTAGCAAATTGCACTTTTTAATGTGTTTCTGTTTGGCTCTATTCACAGAAAGGCATTCTGTAAACAGTAAAAGATGGACTGGATAATATCTTGGTTGGATAGCTGGGCTGAAAATTCAAGCTTAAGAAACATCATCAAAATAATTTTGAGAAAACTTTCTGGCAAATGTGAATTGCAAAGAATATGTGAAAGTGCACCTGCAACTCCAGCTCAAATGAAAAAAATAGAGAATTCCCTGTATCATTCCAAATACCCAGAGATAAGAAGAATCATTGTATCTGATGACATGAAGGTCAAGTCTGCATTTGAAATTATTGTAAGGACAAAGCGTATAACGCTAGATGATCATCCAAATTTAATAAAAACAATGCCGATTTTCCTTGCCAAGATTTTGAGCTACAATAAACTGACAACAAAAGTTGATGAGATCAGATCTGAGCCTTTCAATGAGGAAAATGAAGTTCATGAAGAATTACTTTTGCAGCTTTGGGAAGCACTTAAGCCTAATGAGAAATTGGATAACAGATATTCAAAACAGTGGGGAGAAATTGGATTTCAGGGGAAGAATCCAGCTACAGATTTTAGAGGAATGGGAGTGCTTAGCTTGAAAAACCTCATATATTTCATTGAAAGTAAGACAGATGAAGCAAAAAGACTTTTTAGCTTATCACAGCATCCTAGATTTGGTTATCCTTTTGCTGTAGCTGGTATAAATTTGACTGGTGTTGCCTTTGATTTGCTGAGATCTGGGGAGCTTAAGGCATATTTTTATGCAGCTGCTGCCACAAAGTTTACGTTGGAAGATTTCCAGAGGTTATTTGTCCAAATGTTTTGTGCATTCAGTGACTTTTATATTTCATCTGAACCAGAAAATGTCATGGAATTTAATCAGCAGCTAAATAATTATAAGAAAATAATATCACAGAGACTCTGCAAAGGGGACATAAACTTGTTGGCAGATGGAACATTTTTGCAAGTATAACATTGAAAAAGATCAGCCTTTTAAATAAAATATCAATATATTCATGCTATGTAACCTAGACAACTGTATGGCATCAATTCCACTTGCCAGTCTTTTAGGTTTAATTTACAGATATGTTTACTTGTTTCATGTGTCTTTTGTTGGTCTTCACTTTGAAAATGCATATCTATTAACAGTCAAAGTATCCTTTAGATTGACAAGTCTGAATTTCTGGCTCCTCAAATACTCTAGCTCCACTCAATTATTAGCACAAATGTAATGTCAGTCACCAAACATATTAATACTGATGTTATCCACTCTAACCAGACCTCTGGAACCGAAGTTCTCAAGTAAGAAAAGGGCTAATGATAAAACCACCTTGCATTAAAACATTGTTTATGCATTGAAAATTTCAGATTTAGAATAAATATACCAAGTTTAAAGACCTAAAGATCAAATCACAATTGAAAAAACATGTATTTTTTGTTGCTTTCAAAATATGATGCAAATTTTATACTAACAGCATTGCATCAGCAAATTTTTTAAGCAATGCTTGCAAAACTAAAACTGAACTAAAATTTTAGTTTTCTATGCAGAGCCTCCGCAGGATCTAATAAATAAATAATAAATGAATTCTGAGACTCTTGGCACAATGATTTGATCAATTTGTGAGGATATATTATTAATTAAACTTGCTGGTAATAAAATAGGATTTGAAATATGACAACCACATGTTTGTTAATTTAAATGTATGCTTTCTTTTATGATATGAACTTCTTAGAAAAATATAAAAATGGTATATCATACATATTTTTGATTTACCTGTGCATCTTTGCTACAAAGATGAAAGCAACTAAACAAAACATGAGACATTTCAAAATCATGTCATCAGATTTGTGATTGGCCATAAGATGCAAGACATATGAGGAAAGAAACTGGTTCTCCTTTGAGGAGGTATCATCCTGTAATGGACATAATTTTCATGTTCTGGCCTTTTAAGAAAGTCAGACTGCAAAGTTTCCACAATATTATAATTCAGGGTTTCTGTATAAGAATTCCAAAAATTATTGGGACTTTCTACTCTTTAAAAGGTTTGTGGATCATAACAAAGGTTAAGGATACCACAAGGCAGCAAAACTCAAAAGCCTACATAAAAAATAAATACAAATTTCTCAAAACTCAAATGCAAACCTTTCAAGTTTTACACATTTTGCTATTCTCATACTTGCGTGTATCAAATTAGAATTCTCATACATTCTGTTAGAAAGTTTATTCAAATTTTGACTTTTTCAAATTCTCAGTTTTTTCAAGATCCTGGCAATTATTCCTCTTTCCTAACAAGGCCTACCTACGGAATAGCAAATGACTAGAAAACAGCAAATCAGCACAGGTTGAGTGATGCTGTTTATATCCTAGAGCTGAGTTCTGTACAATTGTTTTGAGCGTAGTAGAATTGCAGTTTAGCTCCATTAAGACTTTGACACCAAATCTATTTTCTGCAAATAAACTGGAGAAGGATAACTCCACCCCATCCCCACCCCCTCCCTTAGACAGTGTGAAAGAAAAATTGGAACCATTTAATAATGACTGATATCTGTAGAGTGTGTTTTCTTCAACTTAGCCTTTCTGAAAAACTACAGCAGATGGCATGGAACAGGAAAACAGTTTATGGGGGCACTGTGCCACCAGCACTTGCTTCTGTCCATGTGGCATTCAAGGGTCAATTCTGGATCTGCCCCCTGGCCTTGAGATCCCATAGCAGTCCAAAAATTTTCCTTACCTTTTCATAAAATTCAATTGACAAATTAATTTTGATAGGTCTGCAAATCATTACATTTTCTGAGAAACCAGGTTACTTTTCAATGCCAAGATAATTGGTAATCATGATAAATAGACATGTATTGAATTAATTAGGATTAAAAATATTCTTTTCCTGAAATAAAAAAGTTCAAGCAAACACAATTTGCTAAATAAATAAAGACCAAACTATTTAATTCAACTAAACTGCATTGATTTGTTATAAAATGTTGATGGTGTTAAATATATGGATCCATTTGTAGGCACCACTGTTGATATGTACTGTGCTGTTTTGGCCCACTCTGGGAAAGTCTTGAATTTGAAATAAAAACTTCCATACAAGTTGCTAAACATAAGAAGCACTGCTAAACATATAATATCCATCCCAATGCCAGCTTTCACCTACAATTAATAATACTAAATTTAAAAGCTTGTGATTTCTTGGACTTTGAATACAACATAAAGTCCACTCTACTTATAGTTCCATTTAAAAACACACAGCTGGCTACAGTCATGTGAATTTATGTCCAAATATGAAAAAGTATTCAATTTAGTCCACTTACACTACAGTCACATATAAGAAAATTCATTTAGGCACTATTACATAACAAGGTACGTTTGCAGTGCTTAGAGCCTTTCAATTTTATGAAAACGGGCATATTCTTGGCAGGAAAGTCGAAGAAATTGGTAGTAATTGTCGACTGGGGGATAAATAAAACAGCAGGTCCCTTCCAACATTAGAAACACAACTCTCCTTCAAAGAGAACAGCCTACTCTGTCTTGTAGATTAAAAACGACAACTAAAACATGCAATTCTACTATCAAGGGGCATTTACTGGAAAACCCAGATTGTGTGAAAAATTATAATGGTAACATGATGTTTCAAATTACTGGTAAAGCCTGATCGTGGTTCCATATAGAAATTTTGGAATCCATCTCCATAAACATGAAAAAGCTGGTATTGTCTAGGCAGAAGGAGCTTGTTTTCACCTTAAGGATTTGTTGATAACATTTTCAATAGGCAAGTGGCACTGATTGGGCAATCTCAACAGTCATGTGCTCACACTTCTGGTTGGCCTATTTCTATCCACAACTGGGTATTTATATTTCTTACCATAGAGTTTTCATTCTATGTTCTGGCGTACTATACTCTGAAGAGTGTCAGACAAAAAGCTTGTTTCAAAATGTGTTTTTCAAACACATTATTAAATTCTGTTCATCAAAAAGATTGTTTGGTAAGAGAATTGTTATTTTTGCGTTGTGTAAGCTTTACATGAAACTAAAGAGACTGTTCTTTAAATTCCTTTGATTCACAGCTCACCTACAAAAATACAAACAGCCAGGCCTGCTATGTCACAACTCTTCTTCTAGTTTCTAAAAAGTGCCCAGATTCCCTCACTACCCCCCTTCTTATTAAAACTAACTAAAACTTTGGGGAATGTTTACTTGGTAAAGCAGAATCCTTACTTGGCATTTTTGTTAAAATTCCGAAATATCAAGTGATATTAAGGGCGTCCAATATTGTAGCTAGAGACTTTTTTTCTGATTATTAAGCAATCAGATAAATGCCATTGAGTGTGGGTTTTGGCCACAAATAGAAATTGGTTGGATCTGGAGAATGGAAAAACACCTACAAGATACCAAAAGATACCCTGTCCCCTCACTGAAATTACAATAATTGCGCATCAAGTTTAATAGTATAAAATAACAGAACTTTTAAAAAAAATTACCATGTCCCACATCTTCAATCTTCCTGTTGAGTAAACAATAGCATTTGGGGGAGTTGAAACAGGAAACATGAAAGCAAATGAACAAGATATTGTTGCAGGGATCATCAGATACCATGGATGGATATGTGTACTTACAGCCTGTGAAACAGAAAGATGTATGTCAACTGAAGGAAGAAAAGAAAGTTGAATCCTTTTGAGAGGATCCGTCACTAAAACAGGGGTGGACAACCTTTTACGAAAGTGAGCCAGATTCTTGAAATCCTCTTCAAGCATGCCAAAAGTGTTAAGAAAAACAAATACAATCTTTTTCAATCGAAAACTTTTCAATTCATTCAGCTTGAATTATGATTACAAATCTTACTATTACAAAGGTTATTCCCATTGACTAACCTGGGTTTACAAAGAAAAAGACTATTGCAAGCACAAAAAAGGAATTTTAAAAAAAAATTTTTTTTCATTGTCTGTTTGGAAGTTGTCAATAGCAGAATCATTTCTATGGCAGAAAATGTAATAGGTAGTGTGGTTATTTTTGATAATTTAGAGATCATGGAACAGGCATATCAGCGAATTCACAAGAATTTATCTTACCAGAGAAGCCAAAACTGGCAAAAATATTGTTGCAGTGCCTGTATTTGAAAGTATTTCTGTAAAACCAGTAACTGCAAAACACACAATGGAAACAATAGCATAGTCTGGAACTCCTTTGAGACTTCTTAAATTTTCACTTATCAACTCGGAAAGTCCAGAGGCCTGCAAAAAAGGTGGCAAAATTATTTCTTTGGGCTTAACAAATGACACATCTGAAATCATTTATACTGACCTCAAATACATCAAAAATGTATTTTTGCTTTAGAAAAAATTGCCTACCAATACCACAAATGATAGCTTTTAGGCTGTGTGAAATAAACAATGAAGCTGAAAAATAATTAGCTCAAAAGTGATAAAAGAGAAAAGTATTGTAAATTTCAGCTGTTGATACTGATTGATTCTGTTCTAATTTCTATTTTAATTCAACTTTTTCTCACCTTTCACTGCCATGAGAATGGGCAGGGTCCATGTTAAAACTTAATATTTTATTTTTCTTTATAGATCTTTATCGAACTCGAAAAAGATGTTGAGAGAGTAAAGATGAAATCAATTTCAAACTCTTCTGGAGGCTCTTTGTGATTGCTTATGTTTTCACGAAATTATTCCCCTTGGACTCAATCTTTCAGATGATAAAATCCTTGTAAGCAATTCTGCTACAGTACACTATGCCTCCTCTGGCTAAGTGAGATGAAAAGAAGAATATTTGCATTTTCAAAAAGTGGTATTTTTGGAAGTCCCACTTTTATTAAGCATTTTCAAGAACATTTCCTGTTATAAGACAGTCTAATATTATTAGTTCACCTTCCTTAAGCAAAACTTGGAATGTACACCCCTTGGAAACCAGCTTCCACAGAGGGGTTGAATTTCAGGCCTTTCCCGAAGACGCGGGCTATAGCCCGCACCCACGCAAACCCCACGCAAAAAAGTTTTGCGAGGGCTTTTTTCCACCTACGCAGTTGTTTATAACAACGCTCTCATTGAATCCGCTTCGTCTCACTCTCTAATGTTTTAACTACCTACCGCTATTTATCAAAGTATTCATAAATAGCATCATGAATCAACTTAATCTTCTATTACCCTTTAAATAACATTGTCCTGCTCTTTTTTCTTTTTGAATAAAGATGAGTTTCGTTGGATACTACTCAATATAGCTGTGTTTCTACACAAGACGTTGCCACTTTGCAAGAAAACCAGATATCTCTTTTGTAATTTTAAGGAGTAATAATGCACACAAAACAACTGTCTTCTTAAGATAAATCATGTTAACAAGTAGATAAGGTAATTTATTTTGTGGCTTGTATATACTCAAATATAAATAGATAAACAACAAATTCTACAAGGGCTAAATAGCCCACGCAGCCAAACCAGCAGGGGTCTTTTTAGCCCACATGCTCTTTATTCCTGGAGAGGCCTAAGTTGAATGTCCTATTTTGGAAGAAAGCAAGGGAAGACAAAAATCTTTCCAATATCAACGGATTGGAAAACTTTTTTATGGTAGCTATAGGAACACCATAAACTCCAAATAAGTCATACTAAGCAAAAAGGTAATACTAAGTTTAGATCAAGTTTAATAGATAATCAGATTCAAATCCAATCAGTCTAACAACCAAAATAATATTTCATAACATTGAGAAGGAGTTCAAATATCTCAATAACTACTGACCTGACATGCAGCAGCAATTGCAAATCCACCACCTAATAAAACCAAGACGCTCCAACAAAGTTTTTCACTCACCATTTGCAAATCAAGCAGGGGTCTTGTAGAGAGTAAAGCTAAAATAAGCACAAAATTATAAACTAACATATGTTTCCAAAAACTATGTCAAGTTACAATAGAGAGAAATCAGAATAAGGCAATCCCAAGAATAAAAGGAAAAATTAGACATTATAATTAAAAAATATTCCAATGATAGTCTGCAAAATCATAATAAAGAAATGAATGGAAAGCCATATGTAATTTTGTGTGATACGGAATAACAGAGTTGAGAAGAACAAAGGGAAAATTTGCATGCTTTATCATCTCCTTGTTTAGACAAACCAATAACTAACAACATTATAGGTTATTAAAGAGTCTAAGTCAAAGAGAAAAAAAAGTGATGTCATGTGAATTCTAATTACTTGTGCAACAATTAAATTGTAAATTTTGCATCACGCAAAGCTCAACTTTACATTATAAAGTAGAATGGAAAAAATGATGGGAAGGGATTATAATTTCACATTGATATTATCACTTCATATTTTAGATGCTGAAATAACTTTCAGATATTTGGGTGACAGCTACTTCTTTACAGTGGCAGACATCGTGGGTGAGAATGGAATGGTTGCCCCCTAATATTTTTAGGACAATTGTTTTTTTGTTCTAAAACAATTGGAAAATGTGATGTCATCTTATCAAAACAATAGGCTTGCCCCCAATATTGTTTCCATCCCTGCTTCTTAAAAACTAAAGACAAAACTCATCACTTCAAGCTTAAGCAACTGCCAGAAGATTTAAAACTCTAATCAACATGCATTACTGCCTTCAAGAGCAACAGCCAGTAACCTTGATAACTGTAAAAAATCATTAGCATGCTTGTTTAGGGGTACTTCCTAAATGGCTGTAAAATGGATACCAATAAAGAAGTCACAGTTTTCCAAACCATTCAAAAGGTTTATTGTTCCTATCAATAAGCAGATCCTTCCAATATTTTGAGGTGAACAATTGTATACAATTTGATATGAAAGCAATTACCATGACAATACTTACAAAGGCGAGTTGTGTAAACACGAGCATGGTTTTCCCTCATGAGTGATGGAAATTGAAAAAGGGAGAAGGCTATCAATATGGCTACTGTGCCATCTGTCATATACCTGGGGGAAAACATGAAACTGAATGACCTAAAAAAGCAATTTTCTGTACCATAGTCAGGTGCAAAGCATGTTTAAAAAGACAAACTTGTTTCAAATGGCATCATAGTCAAGTCAACCATAAATAGCCATGTTAGCCAAAGCTATATGCACAAAAAAAACAAAAAGTAATATCGAACGAAGTTTGTGTGAATTTTGAAAAAGGAAATAGTTTGGGAACTTTTTTCCATGATTTTAACCGTTTTGCATGGAAAAATATTAAGAACAATTCTCTTAAGAAAGGTAAATATATTTCATACCCTTTTTTAAACAGCGAGTTCCAACCTGGTACAACTTGTGGATCTTTTGTTAACCAAAGGAGAATCAGGACAACAAGGTGACCTAAAACAGCTTTTTCTGCAAAGCTTTGAAAGGAAATATTATCAAACTTTACTTTGATCGATTTTATAATAAGTGAGATGCCAAATTATCTTAGTAATAGCTGGCAATTACGACAAAAATGTAGCAATTTACCTAATTAAATCAAAGTCTAATGTCGTCAACAGAGATCAGAGAAGTCTTAAAATAACTGTATGCTTTAATAAATAATATGTGACCTCAATAACTCAACTATACCATACATACAATACCAAAAATGTTAAGAAAACACAGTATCTTTGTAAAAAATTCCTCACAGTAATAAGATCATTATGTATTCCTTCTTCCTCAATTCCTAGAAGTTATTGAGGTTTTCTAAACAATTAGTTGACAATTACAAAATAGGCCACAATAAGCAAGCACCACAAACAGAAGCAAGTTCAATTAAAACTTCAAGATCAACTGAAAACATCCCAAGGGCTATAGTACATTCAAACCTTAAGGCGAAAAAGAAAAATTGCTCTTGGAAAAGATGAGAATTACCTAGTTTTTCCTAATAAGTTATATTCATGCTTAATGATTTCAAATATGGCATCACTGCTGTTGTCTTTATTCTTCCTGAAACAGCTGACAGCACTCCTTATAACAAAAGAAATTTATAAAAAAGAAGCTTTTTTCATGCCTAGACAAAAGGCATAGCTCCAAACAAAAGACAGTTGATATGGCCAGGTGAATAATACAGACAAGATGGAACCCACTGAATATTCAAAGCAGCAAAATTTTGCTTCAACAAAACAAACCAAGTGTTAATTTCAAAAAAGAAACCTGAATGAGTCCATTCTGAAAATGCCACTGAAAGGATTCATTCAAGGCTTTATTTTACGAATGGCAAAGGTAGTGGCAACTCTAAAAAATATTGCATTGAAAATTTAAGTGTGAAAAATAAACAAGAGCAAACTAATGAACAAACTTTTTAGCTGGAACGCAACAAAAACCCAAATAAATGACCAGAATTGGCTGAAATGTCTCATTGAATATTCTTATCAGATAATGAATCGAAGAAAAGTAATAAACTTCACATCTCATGTAATGGAAAAGTTACCATTAAAGCATTGATACAATTTTCAGAAAGAAAAATCTTAAACAATGATAGCTTACTTTGTCCCTAGAAAAAGAACCAGAAGGTAAACCCAGCCAACCAGTAACAAGACAACCATAAGAGGAAAGGCAAAACCAAACCAAGCTGCATAGGAAATACCACCACTTTTCGGGAAAAGCCTAAAAATTAAAATTAAAATGAGGGTAGAAATTTTGCTTCCATTCAAAACAGGGGCAGCTGGGAATTTTTTTCAGCATAGGCTTTCAAAACCTACTGGTCATAGATATTTAAAGTGAAACTGGAAAATCCCTGGCAAAAACAGTTTATTTGGATAGCTTACTGTTTTCCTGCCATTTTGCAATGATATGGCGTGATATGGCCATGGTAAAGCAAGCATAAGCAGCTACTCTTGAAACTGATTTGATCTTTTCAGAAAAAAACCTCCCTCCTGTGCTTGTTGCAATACTTATTGTGTCGCATTAATCTGAGAGCTGCAAACAAATACTACAGCCACAGTCATGAAATTTTGCTATTAGGTTTGTGAATCCTAAAAGCAACTTTCTTATCCACCTTTGTTTGTGTCTCCTTGTGTGACATTAAGTGGCCAATCATGCTGTTGTGAAAAACCCAATATATGTGGACTTGCTATAGTCGGGTCACTTCTAATAGCAAGATTCCTCTGTTTGCACTTTTATTCCTGTGGCATATTGCGTTTGAAATAAATCATATGGCCATTTCTAATTTATGTTGGGGGTTTTAACAACACACTGACAGACAATGCTTTCTTCACAACAACAATAAACACATTAACAGCGACTTCACTTAAATATATGAAAGATAGCGCTCTCTTATTATTTTTTGGTTTAGAGATATGTAGTTTATTCTCAAGCTTTTACATTAGTTTCATCGAAAATTCAAATCTGTTCTAAAATTAAATTGAAAAGTATGGTGGTTTGGTTTTGTATGTTAACAATGAGTATTTAACAGAAATATTTGTCTTTATTTAGGAGTATTTCAACATACTACACTTGCAGATATGATTTTGCTATTAAAAGAGGGCCGTAATTGCAACAAAAAAGAGGCTTTGGCTACGGACAAAGGGCCTTTTCACTGTATGCTGATGGCATTTATCTGCATGTCACAGGCCATCGAAGCAAAAGCCTACAGTCATAATTGAAAGACTGAATGTGTACACACAATAATATAGGCATGACTTCGGAACAGTAGATGTATTCCAATGAATGTCACTTAGTAAAAATTTTAAAAAAATGTCTCTGAATTTTATTTAGAACTAAGAAACGTATTGCAACTTTATAATATTTTTTAGATTAGTATCAAAATCAAAGTCTGATAAGTCTGACAATGGGCCATGTTGCTCTGGAGATGCAATATACCTCGAACCGTCGCCATACCCCCTCCCCTGATTTTTTGCTTTTCTCTTTACGATTATGAGATAGAAAGCATTAAAATATAAAATGGAGTCTTAGACTTGCGGCCAAGAAAATCAAGATATGACCATGAGGTAGTGCATAGAAAAAGCAATGCAATGTTGCAACAATTGAAGAGGGTGTGGTTGGAAGTAAAAACGGTGGCAGTTACGCCCTGATAACACAATTATCTCTAATAGCAGTTTAAAATCTCCCCAGCCAACCTTGATCCAAAACTTGGTATTGAAAAAGTTCAAGTGATAAGGCAAACTGAAATGCTATGGTATTGAAAAATGATAAGGCAAACTGAATTGCATACTTAGTTGCTTGTCCTGCAAATATCATATTTGTACCAGTCCCTGTCAAAGTTCCAATACCTCCAATATTTGCAGAAAAAGCTATTGCTAAAAGCAATGCCTTTCCAAACTGCTTTTGATCATCTTGCCTATAAGTTGATTAAACCAGAAAAGTCAGAAAATGTTTCCTAAAAGTTTTCTTTGCTACATACCATATAGAGCAGAAATTTTTGACAGGCTTCCTTCCACAGTGAAGATTAACAAAATATTTTTATGACAAGTTTACAAGTTGCTTGTTCTATAAATCAGTGGCAATCTACTGTATTCAACAAACATTTAAGAAGAAAAATTTTACAAAAGCCCAATTTAGGTATCAAAATGCAATGAGGCAAATTGGAAGTAAAAGTAACGAATTCAGCAATAGTTCAGCCTTCTAATGGTAAAGATTCAGTAGTGGTTAATAAGCTAAGGGTAGATATTACAAGTAACACAATATTAGACAACAAACTAACTTTTAAAACTAGGAGAACGTACCTAGAATATTCTTTAAGCACCTCCCTAGAACTATTTACATCTGAAATAGTGGCCTGTCTTGCAGGGTCTTCACTCGTAGAGGCAAACACAGTTTCCCTTTGCTGGAGGAAACTATCACTTGAGTTTTCCAAGTCTTCCCTCCCTTGGGCAGCGCTGTTCTGTCTTCTGTCACCAAGCTCAAGCTCAGCCAAAATAACTTTGACAATCTGGACCATCAGAGCAGTAGTTGCTGTGTTACTTAAGAACATGGAAATTCCAGCTGTTGTCAGCATGAAGCCAAATAATAAACTGCAAGCAAAGTAATATTTAAAAATGAATTAAAAAAACAATGAAAGTAAAACACTTTCAGTTACTGCACAAAATTCACGTTTTGATGTCCACGATGTCCATCAACAACACAGCCTCCACAAAAATATATTGCTTTGCTTCTTGAATGTTTCTTCTTCCAAACATATTTTATCTCTGTTCCCAAACTCCCTGTTACTTGGTTGTAAACACTTGCAATAATAATTGTAATTCTAACCTCAATCCTAAGTTAGTTTAAACATGGCTCCTCAACTAACCTTGATTCTAAAAATTTAGAAAGATTTGACATGTGTTTAATTGCCTGCAACCCCCTGCCTCTAAGGCGAGCCTTGATAGAAAGATAGGCATAGGCCATTTCTGTGGCCAAACGGCAATCACAACTGTCACTTATTTTGTGTTTCCCTGCACCAAGTTGATGCTTACTTAAATTCAAGTGTGTTTGGAAACTGATTAACTTTACATTAATTTTATTATTTCTAAAAATCTTATTATTTTAATTGGTGATTTGATACAGTTGACAGATAAAAAATTTGAAGAGAAACATTTTGGATAATCTCATACTAATAAACATACAAACCTACAAGTGAATAAACAGTGATAACAAGAAGTTGCTCATTTCTACCGTGCGTTCGTGCACCAGGTCTGGACATGGGCCGACGTACACAAGGTGCACATTTTGTCAGGCACCTGCTTCACAAAAAGTGGCAATATTGTGAGCCTCAGGTCTGGTCTGGAGGCCAGTAAAAACTACCCACTTAAATATAAATGACTGTTTATGTGTGCTAAAAGAGAATAAAAATCTACCAACATTGCAAAGACTTATATGTAGCAATAATCATTGTAAACCTCTTTATTGTTCTAAGAAGGATACTTCAATAAAATCAGAAGTGTATGCTGCTAATTATAGCTAGCTGGGAAAATATCTCCTTTAAAACCAGTACCATAGCAGCTCTATGGAAAAGGAAACATCACATCTAGTTACATATAAGAAAAACAGTTATAATTTCCATATGTAAGACAGCTACTCACTTCTGCTTGCGTGTGCCAAGAAGTAGAAGTATCTTCAATGCAATTCTTTTGTGTAGATTCCATTCTTCAAATGAAACAAAGACAAGCAATCCACCAAGAAACAAAACATTTGCATCTTGAAAGTAGGTAGCAGCAACAGCACTTGTACTGAGCACACCAAGCAGTGGAAATAGAACAATTGGCAAAAGTGCAGTCACTGCAAGTGGGCAAGTTTCTGTTACCCAGTAAATAACTATAATAAGAATACCATACCCAGCTCTGCTTTCCTGAAACAAAGATAGAAATACTCAAGTACTTTGCTTAAAAATAGAGCATCTCAAAACCATTTTCCAAGCTGCCTGTCAATTTATGAAATGAACACCAGAATTTAACTACCTCAATGCCTTCCTCCAGCTTTACAGTGTCTTACGTTAAGCATGGATAAAATTATAAACTGCTAGAGAAAACATGAAATAAGACAATTGGCAAAGTACATAAAGTCAAATCATAGATCTAAACAATATCAAATTACGCTGTTTTTCCATGAGAAACTTTTTTAAAATTCTTATAAATGAGTTTTTAACCCTCATACAAACAGATGTATTACAAGCTTTAGTTGAACCTCTTTTCTAGATTATCCCATACTCCCTAACTATCATTATGATAAGTTTTAAAGACTAAGAAATAAAAGATTAATCAGTTTTTAAGAGAGGTTGGAACTTTGTTGGTCTCTGGGGCAGATGCTTGGTCAAAAAATTGGAAGGGGGTGAGGTATATTGTTTTGATAACATTACATCACTTTTTCCCCTTGTTTCAGAACAAAAAACCATTGTCCTCCAAAATATCACATTGTTGTGGAATTAAAATAATCAAATATTGGAATAAAAGACTTTTGATTCCATTCAAATGGGTTAGGACATTTTCAAAGATACCCGCAGTACCATCACATGAATACAATGACATTAGTAGGTTGCTGCATCAAAAACAGCAGGCAAGGAACATGATTGATTGATTATTGGACAAAATTTTTATTGCTAGCTTGACTCAGTTCTTACATTTCTGATGAATAAGAACAAGATTTGGCAAATTTAGTCTCCATAGTAATTCCTTGCTGGCCAAACCACACACTGTCTTTGATCCACCAATCATTCTTTTCACTTTTTCAAAATATTAAACAGATAAGAGGTAGCATTTTACAAAGAATTATCTTTATTTCCTTACTCCAAACATGCACTCAGAAATCTTGTAGCTGCAAACGCTTCAGCATTGTATTTCTGGTTAATTTCTAATGCAGTTCTGTCAATGCTTTTCTAGCGCATATTTACCCTAGTTAGAAACAAGCTTTAGAAACTTGTTTCTCTTGATACAGTCTCAAGAGCTTTCCAATGATAACATTAAGTATGAAACTCAGATTGAAATTTAGAACCATCTTATTCTAAACATAAAAGCTTAAAGTACACACTCAAGTGAAATGAAATAACCAGCTCACCATGGTTGGTATTGTTATTAGCAGTGGACAAAGCAATATTGGGGTCAGAATCAGAACCAGATAACTTTTCCATGTTTTCCTACCAAGCGCAGGTTCCAGGGCAGCATCTATACCAACTTCTTCATTACTTCTTGCATCAGAAACATCACAAGATTCAACAGGCCTTCTGCTAATTTCTAGCTCAACATCCTGCAACAATTCAGCATTTATGTTGCTACCAGTAATAAGCCTTGTCCTTTCATTGGCATCACTCACTGTAAAATATGCACAACACATAAGATTGTTTTGAAAGCAGTCATTATACTTTTGAGTTACAACCTTTGCAGAGGAGGTGCAGTCATTTTTACTGTGTTTACCAGCCTTCATAGAAACATACTTTTACTTACTAGTTTTCACAGCATATATGCTTTAATATATATTTAAATATTATTGCATATTAGCCATGAAGCTTTAGCTTTCAACAATAGTGAACTGTCAGTTACATCAGTGACTTTTAATTACTTGATATTGTTCTAATCTACAGACTTGAAGGCTTTTTATCTTAACATTTTTTGTCTTTTTATGAGCCCACTGATCAGCCTCAGAAGGCATTCGAAAACTATCCTGCATCATTGGCTCTTGTGGCCGACCAATGTGTCAGTGACAGTAGATTACTGTGAGGTGAAACAAATGATTAAGGGGGTAAAGGCATTCAGACTTTTTTCAAAATACTATTGGCAAACATGTTGTATCATTTAGCTCCAACAGATAGTGAATCAAATATTATTGAATTGAATATTCTCTGTTCTGGGCAATTTTTTATCTTCGTATTCACCAAAAATGAATCACAGAATCGGAATCTTCATGTTCAACTTAGTCTATGCCAAAATTTTCATGTTGTTTGGGCCGTCAAACTGAGATTACCCTGTTTTCAAAATTTAGCTTAATTCTTTACATTTCAATGAAATTAGTTGCTGTAGTGACATTTTTTTCAGCGAATTCCAGTTAAATCTAAAGAAATATCAAAATATTCAAAACAAAGTAAATTGCAACCGAAAGGTCCAAGCAACACGAAGTTCCCAATATAAACTAATTTCAAGATGAAGATTTCAAATCTGCAGTCTATTTTTGAGAAAAATCTATTTTGAGAATAAACGGCGGATTGCTGGGATTAAATAAATCCTTTAGAATGTGATGCACTATTGTATGTGCATCAAAGAACAATAGAATTGCAATATTTCCTGTAAACTTTTTTATCAATTGCTTAGAGGAAAAAACAGCTTTTTTTTAAAACTTAAAGGAAAATTGATTGCTATTGGTTTTAGATCTTAAAATAAAAGGCACTGCATAGACGTTTAGCATGGTTATTTGCAGCCTTTACTGATTAACGTGTATTTATTGTTGTTTTTTCTCGGCGTATTGCGGTGTTTCATATTTGCTACATTATTAGAGAAGGTTAGCAGGTGACGCTTTCATGAAAGACTATCCTTTGATTGTGGCTTGCCGCTAACAGCAGAGTTTCCAAACATTTCTGAGAATTTCATCTTCTGATCATTCCCAAAGTGTAATTTCAATATTTTGGATTTTTGCCCCTCAAGTTTCACTGATTTCTAAAGGTGAGTTGAGGCATTGTTACCCTGGTGTTGCAAACCGCCTCTCTTCTACTCTAGAAAATTCTCTCCGGTTAGTAGATTAGAAAAGCAATCAACGAACTAATAATAACTAGGATGATGCACCAAAAAGAAAATTCACCAACTTTTAGCGAAGGTCCTTCACCAACAAAGTTGTTGATAAATCCACACACTGTTTCACCCTTTCAAATTTTCACATTTCGTTTCACATTTGCCAAGCCTTTTAACTCCACCACCTCCCTCTCCCAAACAATCAAGTTTGTGGTACGTTTGGAAACGAGGTCATGTTGAGTTTGACTTCGAGGCATGGAGATAGGAAAATGGTTTGAGAGAACATGTTATGTTCCCATATTTTACGAAGTTAAAGCCGAAAATTATCTAAACGCGAGTGTCTCAACGTTTATTCATTTCGTGTTAATTTCTGTGATGTGTTAATAATCAAAGCTATAGATTGTATATCCTTTTATAGAACTAGACTTCGATGTAGTTATTTTCAATGTGTTGTAATTTTTAACAAAGTTAATTTTATCGCAGATGACTGAAAACTTTGCTCAAAATTCGAGGCGGGGGGTATCTTACCATGTTTGAAGATCCGGGGATGTGCCATTAATTAGAGGTAATTAGGTAAAAGAGGTAAAAGGACGTTTCCCCGCATTTGCGAGTGTTTGAAGGGCGTGGTCCAAAAAAATTTCTCCAGACCCCCCCACTACTAGAGCACTGGGTACGCCACTGATTTCACGTTTTATAAACGATGGAAGAAAATTAATTGGGAGTGTTCGATCGCCAATCACAACGATGGGAATAGAAATCCTTATCGCTTGTTAGTTACAAATCGAGGCGGGCAAATTGAAGCCGCTCGTTAAAGGGGGGAACCCCAAAACGCTGGAGCGTTAAACCCCAAAACGAGGGGAAATTACTGAACATTGAAATTTTTTACGACGATGTCCTTGAGATTAGCTTAAAATACATTTGAGAATATCACCCCCACCGCTACGCTACTGAAAAGAAGATAAATACTGATGAAAAATAAATAAAGTAAAATCTTGGCGTTACTTTGTTACTACTGACTACCAACTAATGATTTTTAACAAATGAAACAAAATTTACCGAAGGATACAGAGCTATTGGGGGGTGTCGCACCGCCTACACCCCCGCTAAATCCGTCCCTGATAATTTATGTGGTTTTTAACTCAAATGAATGGAACTGGCTTTCTAATTCTTGATTGTTTGCAATGATAAAAATATTTAGTAATTAAAAGTACCTTAGGGATTTTGTCTTAAGTGCTAAAGGTTCTTTACTATTTCTGCCGTACATGTAGGTTCCTTGTGAAAACAGCGCGTAGGCTTTACCACGTGGGGTCAGCATTCCTCTACAAGCATGCTACAAGCGAACAAGTAACACTATTGCTACAGCCTCTGAACATGCTAACTATTTGATATATCAACCTAACCAGCAAACGTGCCATCATACTTGTGTCAAAATCAGAGTTGCCAAATTGGATTTACAAAAGAAAGCAAGACGGGTGAGCAACTCAGGCCAGAATGCTTATAAGTAGGGGCCCCCATAGTGGTTGTAATTCACGCATTCATGCATAATTTTTTGACTTTTCGCGCATTCACGCACTGCAAAATTGGATCTTCACGCTCACGCCAACAATAAATGTAATATCAGCTATTGCTCATCAGAGAACTGTTTGAAAGACTACAGCACTACTTTCAAACTTTGAATACTAATTTGAGATTTAACTATCATTGGTTTATTACGTACCAAATTGAGGCAATTTTTTAAATTGTCACTTGAAATTTCATTCAAGAACTCACGGATAGTTGAAGCTTTTTCCTAACATAACGCAAGGAGAACTCATGTTTCATGCTTCACGTAGGAAACTTAATTCACGAAATCGTGCATAAAAAATCGAGATTTCACGATTTCACGCACGAAAACATTGCCAATAACGCATCATGCAAAAATATGGAGGGCGGGGGGCATAAAAAGGCCAAATCAAATATTTCTCATAAAACATTGCGCAGGCGTTTTTTAAATTTCTACGCATGCGCTTTTTATAAAATTCTTTACTCTACTACTTACTCTGTTAATGTAGTAATTACTCTTTCAATTTAGAATTTCTGCGGAAAAAGGCCAAATTTGAGTAGTGGGCCTAAGACAAATTTTCCAGGAAATTTAACTATAAAAAAGGCCAAAATTAGACAAATCTGGCAACCCTGACTCAAAATAGGGGCAGGAACATAACTCCCTTTGGAAGTTCAAGGGGAGGTGTCGGTACTGCAAACTTTTCGTAGAGGCGGGGAACTTTTGAATATTGATGAAGAAAAGACAAAAAGGCCTTAGAAAATCGCATTGTCGAAATCTATAAATTAATCCACCATGGCAATTGTAAATAACTGTTGGAATTTTCTCGCTATAGGGAGATTTTTTCGATAACTTTTGTACCAAATGAAATCCTACGGTAGCCCCAAACCGTAACAAAATTGCTGTCCTTCTTGATATTCAATGTTCAAGCTTCAAATGGTTGGTCTACTTGAAGTAAATCAACTGCATTACATTCATACCTCTGTCCTATTAAAAATCGAAATTTCTGCCCAAATTAAAATTTTATGCACAATGGTGTATTTTCAGTCTTTTGGCATAAACGTTTTTTAAAGCCTCCTTAGAGATTTCTCCAGGCCAGGCAAGTCTTACCTTAATATTCTTCAAACCATCTCAGTTGTTTTTAGGAAAACAGTCCTGCTGCCATGTAAATTTTTGTTCCCTTATAGTGAGGTAAACATTCATCCTACTAGATTCTTTAATTAAAACTAACAAGTTTTCCTATTCCTTACTTTAAGAAAATTTTCCAAGAGGATTGGTCTTCCTGTTTTGGGAGGTTTGCTCAAGGGCTCTGCTCAGCCCATTAAAAGCCCAAGGCCCAAACTTCTTTTGTTTTACAATTTTTGCAATTTTCAAGCTATTCTTTGTTTACTGCTGATCTTCTAAGAAATGTACAGTCTTTCTACTTAGGCCAAACAAACTCCTGTAATTTTTAAGCAAACTCTATATCTTGAAAAGAAAGATAAAAACATCAATTTTCTAAACTACAGAAATAAAGGCAGAATTTCTGAATCCTTTGTTAATCAGATTTTTAAATGAGATCCTTTCTCATTCTACCAGAACAGCAGAATATCAAGTTGCAGTCTATTCAATCTTCTAATAAAAGACTATATTTATAAGAAAGTTCAAGGCATGTTAATCACTATGGATACTTTAAAACGTAGTTTACTTAGTCTTGTTTCAAAGTAAAATCCTACCCAACTGAAAATGATGTATATTTGGCACCCTTTATAAACTAACTGTACACATTTATCAACTTCTGTCAACAAAACTTAACTGGGACTATGTTCATGTCCAAAATTACTTTTTATTCTTTTGAAGCCAGTCCCATAGTCCTGTGACATCTCCATCATCAGTTACTTTGTGTGCACTTTTCATGAAATTCTTGAACTTCTCCACGGTTTTTGGGAGATTTGGTGATTTGAGTAACTTCTTTTTCACATCCTCTATACTAGCAGGTGCTGCTACAGGCGTTTTTGCATCTTTCTCCTTCTTTTTATCGCTTTTGGGTGTCTTCCCTTTTTTGTCTGTAACATCAGGTGTTTTTGGTTTATTTGGTGTTTTTTGTTCATCTTGCTGCTTCTTCACTGGTGTTTTTTGCTTGTCATCTTTGTGCCCATTTGTAAGGACCTTTGCCTTTTTTGCTTTTGGGGGTACTAGTTCCTCCTCTTCATCACTTTCTTCCTCTTCATCAGATAAATCATCATCACTTTCATCATCTTCATCGTCAAGGTCATCTTCATCGCTATCAAGTTCATCACCGTCATCATCCATGTTCATTTCTTCATCATCATCCTCATCGTCTTCAGAAGCTTCATCATCTAACAACCCTTTTTCACCTTCCTCATCATCACTGTCATCATCCTCATCATCATCATCTTCATCACTATCTGCATCTTCTTCTTTTTCAGGTTTCTTTTTGGAGTCCAACTTTGGCTCTGCTTTCTTTTTTGTCATTGGTTCGACTTTTGTTGTATCCTTTTTAGCTTCCGGGGCTTTATCTTTTTTTTCAGGTTTTTCATCTGAGACAGTTTCTTTCTTTTCGGCCGCCTTGACAAGATCTGGAACATCCTCCTCTTCACTTTCCTCGTCGCTATCACTTTCGTCATCTGACATGTCGCCAAGAGCATGCAAATATGCACCAGAAAGGTGAACAGGCCCATTACCCTTGACAAGTTTAAACGTCGATTTCTCTAAAAATCCTAGATTCAGGGCAACCATTTCAGTATGACCTATTTGTAGTGAAACAATCGTGTGAGTTACCTCCTTTCCATAGATATCAGCTGTTGTCACATCGACCACATTTCTCTCACCCTCTTTGGCGTCTGCTCCTAAACAGGCATGAGACAACTGTAATTTTACTTCAGTATTGTCCTCTACCTCTTCCGGACCTTTCCACTCGGCGGTCTTACATTTCTTGCTCAATTCGATGCCAAAGAAACCCTCAACTGAGTCCAACGCCATACTCGTGCAGCAAGTTTGACAGAAAGGAATCTCACATGGCAACCTCGGTTTGTGAAACACTGTTGTCAATCGAGGCTGCTCCATAATGGTAGAAGCAAAAAGGCAAGTGGAAAGCCGGTTGAAAATGGAGTGAGGTTTTACGAAGCAGTAAGTTTGGGAAAATAGACTCTGTCATTTTTTATATATTCACAAAAGCTGTTTAACAGTCATGTCGCTCTTTAGTGGAATTCCAAAAACTTTTATTTCTGTCCTATCAGCTCTCCAAAGGGGTGTGTTTGCCAATTCAAGGTTGGGCCTTCTAAATATTGTACAGAAACCCCAAACCGCAGTGGAGTTACCACTAGTGAATCAAGTAAGAGGAGTTCGATATGGAATGGAATATCAACCAAATAACTACCAAAGAAAGCGTAAGCATGGTTTTCTCAAGAGAAACAAGACTAGAGCAGGAAGATTAATATTGGAAAAAAGAAGAAAAAAAGGAAGGAAATTTTTATCACATTGACTCGACCTTTCTTAATTTCTTCTTCAGTGATTATGTACAAAATTAAGTGTGAATCTACTACTGATGATAAAAAGAAGCGTTTCTGTTTTATGGCCTATGACATAATATGAAGTATTTAACAATTTTGTGAAAATGGGACATATAGATTCCACGTTTAACTAAAAGTGCCTGTGAAGCAGCCCAAAAACTAAGAGAAGGCCAGGCTGGAAAACTTGCATATGCTTGTAGCGAAGGCTAGGCTGGAAAACTTGTTCTCGCACCTCTAGTGACCCAAAATCTCAAGGAATTCATATATTATACTATACTTTTGTATGAAATGGGCATGGTTGCTTCACAGCTCTAATGCATCTGCTGGCATCAGCTCGCAGCTGATAATGTGACGTTGGTTGCATTGATGCATCTGCAAAATCATACATGTTTTCCAACCTGCAGAGAAGGGGTTCATTAATGAAGCTCTATTGCACCAAGATAAAATAATAGAAATGGATAGTTTTTACTAAAACCCCTGGATTTACCTCCACTTTAGCCACAAGTTTCTTAATGAAACTTGTTGCTGTCTGGAACAAACCACCTTTGACAAGAGCAAGCCTCAACAAGGTGAATGAGCCTTTGCTTTTACATTTTTATCATGTTTAAGCAAGGGTGGAAAAGATTTTTTAGTGCTGCTGACCATCAATTTTTTTTTAAAAAATGCTTTTTGAAATGAGGTGCTTAAAAACCAACTTGAAAATATTAGCAACTATGTAAAACATGGCTTATAAATATTACATAAGAAGCTACAAGATGTAGGAAAAATGTGTATCGTCGTCCATCATGCAGTGTTTGGCATGCATCTGTTTTTTTGTGTAACCTGTTTTTATAATTTATTTGTGTTCACTTTTGAAGCCTGGGCCATTCGCTCACAACATTTGCATTTACAATGCTTGACTGTTTTATTCAATGGCTTTTGGCCACCTTGTGGAGTGTTATACGTATAGTATGTATAGACTCTTAAGACAAGTGTGTAGTGAGTTTGAGCACGGTCAAAAACATGGAGCTAATATCGTCTTTGTTAACCTAACGCATGAGCAGTTGCTTCACTAAAAATTAACAAGAACAAAAAACCCAGAACACTGCATCTGGCCTTGCAAGACAAGGATTCATTCCAGTAGGGTGGAGATGCGGGGATGGAAGCGGTGAATGAATTAGAATTTGATGCACATAGGGTCATTCCTGGCCCATAAAAGCTCATTATACAATTCAATTTCAAGGCACAGAGCAAAGGTTTTCTGTAGTGCCACTGGCAGATCAGCTTGCAAAATTGGCTATGCACTTTTTCCAGCTCTTTGTTTAAGTACAGTTTCTAGCAAATATCCTTGGACAACTTTCCTGTTTTTGTATGCCCTTTACAAAGATAAAGTTCTGACTTGGTCTAGTTTTGGCCTTGAATTCAAACATATTAAGCTATGAATATACTAAAATGCGTGCGGTACAATATGATGAATTTAAATAACGATCAATGTAGGTAAATTGTACCAGGAAAAATTTTTTAAATTCAAAATTTTTTAACAAATTTTTCCTGGTACAATTTACCTACATTGATTGTTATTTATATTAAGCTATGAATGTTGATAGAACCCAGTGTTTGAACATTTGAACAAAAGTAACAAAAATCAAAATGATAGAGGGTAGCAGCAAAAGAGAGTCAAAATTGTAATGTTGGACTCTTTAAAAAGTAAAATGATCTTGGTTTTTTCATTTCATTTTTTTTCCTAGTTTTGTTTTGTTTTTATTGAAAAGTATTAAAATGACAGAAATATTTCTTATTGCTTGGCTGGCGATAAAGGGTCTATGCCATAAAAAGCTAGAGTAAAATTGTCTTTGAGAAAAAATCTAAAACCCAACAAAGATCTACAAATGGGGCAAAGAATAAAATTCTGAGTTAACCTTATTCCAACAAACTGAGAAGAACATTCTCATTTTGAAAAAAGGAAATCTAATTCTATGGAGGTGCACAGGCATGATAAAAAAGATAATTAACTCAGAAAATTTAATGATTCTCGTTTTTCAAGATGAAACCTAACTCTATGGAGGTGCACAGGCATGATAAAAAAGATAATTAACTCAGAAAATTTAATGATTCTCGTTTTTCAAAATGAAATCTAATTATATGTAAGTGTACAGGCATGATAAACAAGTTAATTAACTCAGAAAATTTAATGATTCTCGTTTTTCAAAAGAAATCTAATTCTATGGAGGTGCACAGGCATGATAAAAAAGATAATTAACTCAGAAAATTTAATGATTCTCGTTTTTCAAAATGAAATCTAATTATATGTAAGTGTACAGGCATGATAAAGAAGTTAATTAACTCAGAAAATTTAATGATTCTCGTTTTTCAAAAGAAATCTAATTCTATGGAGGTGCACTGGCACGATAAAAATGATAATTAACTGAGAAAATTTAATGATTCTCATTTTTCAAAATGAAATCTAATTATATGGAGGTGCACAGGCATGATAAAAAAGATAATTAACTGAGAAAATTTTATGTATAAAAATGGATGATATTTCAATTTGCATGTCAAACTTCTGCCACATATTTCAGGCTTCTTGCCTTTTAATTTCTATGATTAAAAGGCCTTGATACAAATCAATCAAAAAAGGTCTTAGTCTCACACATTGTAATATTCACTTCATAAAGACCGGCTCAAAAAACTGTTTTACACAAGATAAAGAAATGATTAAATTAAAGCACCCAGTCACAGCTTTGCAAGTAAAAGGAAATGCAAAATCAAGTCTACATGACTGGATACCCATTTACAACAGTGCAATCTAATTTGATTTAAATATTCAAATAATACACATGAAAATCTGAATATAAAATACTTCTCAAAAAGTGACTCTTAAAGAGACATCAATGTAGTAAACAATAAGATTTTAAATTTAAATTTTGTAACTGTGGTGCCTTGGATAGGTTTTATGAACAGAAAGTCTAATGATAATGTCTATTCATTTTACTTTAAACTTACTCTTATGTAAGTCTCTGTTGGTTACCATCTACAATAATATAGGAGTGCCACTCAACTTTATAGAACTACTTCAATCATAAATTCATTCTATCTCATATTAGCTATTTTAAAGAGCTTGGCAAAAGCTTCATTGCTTTTGAGGGTATTGTTTTGTTTGAATCAATGTATGCGTTTCAAGTATGAACCTCTTAATAAACCAAATATTGAAACTGATAACAATCAATTATATCCAAACTAAATTCATTGGTTAAGCCATGTCAGAGAGAACAACTATAGCAAATGAATTTTCAAAAAATATTTCTACCAAATGTTACCAATCTTGAAGCTAGTGTCATTTGGAATCACAGAAAATGTTTACCTGCTGGCATAGGCAGGTTTACTCCAATTTGAGATTTAGCAGCATTCTCACCAATCATTAAAATCTGATTAAACTCTTATTTTTTCATTGACTTTATTTGCCTTCAAACACACAATCATTCCCATGATTGTACAAATTGTGAGAAGTTGAATTCATCAGGATGTCCCATTGGTGTTTTCCAGCCACTGGTGCTCCATTTAAAAACAGGTTGGTCATCATGTGTTGGCCCTGCTACAATCCAGGCTGATAACTGATTGGCCAATTTAAAGTTTGTTGCCTAAAAGTAAGAAATGTGAGCTTGATTGTGTTGGCATATGTTTACCATTAGTGCTTTCAAAAGTCATGGTAATATTTTTTTTCAGACCACTTTGTGACAGAAATAAAGCTTTTAAAACATTTAATTTGACAAATGAAAAAATTCTCAACAACTTGAGTTTGAGTAAATTTGTATAACCAGAAGTCTTTGTGGCCTGCTGCAAAGTGGACAAAAAATTACAAATTTTGCTAAGGTTCTGCGAAAAATATTGCTTATATGCTGTAAAAGTTTATAATTGGCAACAAAACACCACCAGGAAGTACAGCAAAATCAACAGAAAACATTTAGAGACAAAATTTATGGTGCAAAGATGGCAGAGTGGTTAGGGTTGTGGACTACAGTTCTAGGGTTAAAATCCCTGACATGACCCAACTTTTACCTGGAGTGAGAGGAGCTGTCAGTTCTCTGCTACTCCAGCTGTATGAATCGTATGTTGTGGTCTCATTGAGAGGAAGGACAAGGACACTGTCTAATAAGCAGAGTTTTTCAGTTCCTAGAAACTACCCTGGGATGCTTGGTTCCTAGTTCCTAGAAACTACATTGGGGAAAAAAATACAAGAATACAAAGCATTAGAAATTAAATGTCTTTAAACACCTCAGAAAAAAGTTATTTGAGCTTTTTCTTACTCAAAAAGAAACTTTTCCACATCAAATGAAAATTTTGACATTTTGATTATGGATATTTTTGTCTCGATAAATATAAGCTTCAACCTTTCAATTGTAAGTTTGAATCACAAGGCTTTTGCATACAAGTTGGATATCATCTATGCAATGACAGTAAAGATGTTTTTTGAGAGGACTGTAGAGGGTAGCAGAGAGTAGAAAAAACAACTAGAGAACCAAATAGCATTGATGTCTTGCAAAGTTTTACCTTACAGTCAGTGCCACCATGCCTTCTGTGTCCTAAGGCACTGATTGGATATTTGCCATCAGCTGGGTTGAGATCTGATCTTGCAGATATGGCATTCTCTGCACTGTATGGGGGATTACAGCCTTGACATTTTGACAACGGGTCTGTTTTAAACTTGTTGTACCTGAAAAGCAAACCAATATAATATGGATCTACAAAGTAAAACTGTTAAATGGTATCAGTTGGGGGAATTGTAAAGATATCTAGCCTTGATAACAGAAAGGAAACAACAGAAAATTTTTGTGCTACAGTTAAACAAGGACCCTAGACTGATCACATGATGTAAGTCCTTCCTTTTTCTGAAAACAAGTTTGCTTTGCCAGTTAAACACTGTAGAAATCAAAGGAGGCTATATTGATCATATCAAAAGGAAACAACCCCCTTCCAAGGATACATTTTTACTAAGAATTTGGCCTATAATCAAGAAAGCAATTTATTTGATTAATTTATTGAATAAACTCATCTTGATACTAATTTGCAAATAAAACAAATTATTTTAAAGGCTTCAAAGATACCGAAGCAACAGTAGATGAAGACCTGACTGTTTATGGGGAGCAATAGTTCTAATTACCGAAACATTTGCTAACTCAAGCTTTATTAATGCTCCTTTGGAGGTTTGAGTTATCAGGATGTCCCAAACATTTTTTAAATTGATCAATTTTGTATCTAACTTTAACGTAGTAGTCCTTTGCATGAATCAAATGCACCCATTGGGCCAGAGCCTTGTTCTTGAAAAGAAGGTTGTGCAAAAACCAGATCGAAACTATCCAAAAATACTGGCTCTATTTCAGAAGTAGATTTGGACTGCAATCCCTGTCCAGATTGCAAACAAATTATGATGCAGAGAATGTTTAGTATCCAGATATGGCATTCTCTGCACTGTATGGGGGATTACAGCCTTGACATTTTGACAACGGGTCTGTTTTAAACTTGTTGTACCTGAAAAGCAAACCAATATAATATGGATCTACAAAGTAAAACTGTTAAATGGTATCAGTTGGGGGAATTGTAAAGATATCTAGCCTTGATAACAGAAAGGAAACAACAGAAAATTTTTGTGCTACAGTTAAACAAGGACCCTAGACTGATCACATGATGTAAGTCCTTCCTTTTTCTGAAAACAAGTTTGCTTTGCCAGTTAAACACTGTAGAAATCAAAGGAGGCTATATTGATCATATCAAAAGGAAACAACCCCCTTCCAAGGATACATTTTTACTAAGAATTTGGCCTATAATCAAGAAAGCAATTTATTTGATTAATTTATTGAATAAACTCATCTTGATACTAATTTGCAAATAAAACAAATTATTTTAAAGGCTTCAAAGATACCGAAGCAACAGTAGATGAAGACCTGACTGTTTATGGGGAGCAATAGTTCTAATTACCGAAACATTTGCTAACTCAAGCTTTATTAATGCTCCTTTGGAGGTTTGAGTTATCAGGATGTCCCAAACATTTTTTAAATTGATCAATTTTGTATCTAACTTTAACGTAGTAGTCCTTTGCATGAATCAAATGCACCCATTGGGCCAGAGCCTTGTTCTTGAAAAGAAGGTTGTGCAAAAACCAGATCGAAACTATCCAAAAATACTGGCTCTATTTCAGAAGTAGATTTGGACTGCAATCCCTGTCCAGATTGCAAACAAATTATGATGCAGAGAATGTTTAGTATCCAGATATGGCATTCTCTGCACTGTATGGGGGATTACAGCCTTGACATTTTGACAACGGGTCTGTTTTAAACTTGTTGTACCTGAAAAGCAAACCAATATAATATGGATCTACAAAGTAAAACTGTTAAATGGTATCAGTTGGGGGAATTGTAAAGATATCTAGCCTTGATAACAGAAAGGAAACAACAGAAAATTTTTGTGCTACAGTTAAACAAGGACCCTAGACTGATCACATGATGTAAGTCCTTCCTTTTTCTGAAAACAAGTTTGCTTTGCCAGTTAAACACTGTAGAAATCAAAGGAGGCTATATTGATCATATCAAAAGGAAACAACCCCCTTCCAAGGATACATTTTTACTAAGAATTTGGCCTATAATCAAGAAAGCAATTTATTTGATTAATTTATTGAATAAACTCATCTTGATACTAATTTGCAAATAAAACAAATTATTTTAAAGGCTTCAAAGATACCGAAGCAACAGTAGATGAAGACCTGACTGTTTATGGGGAGCAATAGTTCTAATTACCGAAACATTTGCTAACTCAAGCTTTATTAATGCTCCTTTGGAGGTTTGAGTTATCAGGATGTCCCAAACATTTTTTAAATTGATCAATTTTGTATCTAACTTTAACGTAGTAGTCCTTTGCATGAATCAAATGCACCCATTGGGCCAGAGCCTTGTTCTTGAAAAGAAGGTTGTGCAAAAACCAGATCGAAACTATCCAAAAATACTGGCTCTATTTCAGAAGTAGATTTGGACTGCAATCCCTGTCCAGATTGCAAACAAATTATGATGCAGAGAATGTTTAGTATCCAAATTTCTCTCCATCCAGATGCAATGACAACCAAAGAAAAAACTTGAGAACTACTGGGCCAATTCTTGACAAAACATTTTCCTCTGAACCATCGCTTTTGTCATTTGAAGATGTGAAAATTTGTATCTCATGTGGAAGTAGGGGAGGATGAATCCGATTATTTGACCCTGCTTACTATACAGTGAGAAAAAGTTGATGTTGCCATACGTTATTATGAATTTGAGACAAAAATGTCAATGGCAATATCAACAATCAAATCATGATAGTGATCCTCTCTCACTTTAAGTTTGCTAAATGATCACAATCCTGATCTTACTGCTGTTAGCTCATGTAAAAGGGGGTCTCGTCTTTAATATGGAAAGAATTACTTCTTCCCTTGTGAAAAAAGACAATTGATTAGTTTTTCTTTGTTGTGTTTCAGAATTCTCCTGGACAGTTAGCACATTTTAAGTATGTAAAATGTATGGACAAAGCTCACAGAAAAAGGGAGCTATTTGCAGGCTTTGAGGAGCCCTGGGCTATTTTGTTTGGCCCCATTACATATTTATCATGGAATACAAAACTTTTCAACATGCATTACAACTGTAATACAAGAATTAAAAAAGGACAGTCTATGTATCGTGTATTATTTTGCAGTAGTCTAGAAGTCACTTGCGAGATAGATTATGCAACAGAGGATGTATGTGACAGACAGATAGGATATATCCAAAGACAAAAAGAGCATCCATGCTGGCAATTTTGATACATTTTGTAAAATAAATTATATCATAATCTGTTATGTAAAAGAAACCTGAAATTTTTGTAGCTTATGACAAAGGAGTTTTTTGGATTGCAGTGCACCTGTCTACTTCTACTCAGAGTGAATTTCATCAAATTTCCATGAGGAATTTATTCAGCTACCCAATTTTTCCCTATAGACCAGGTTAATTTTGAGGTAGGTACTACCTGAAAGCAGATAAATTGCTAGGGTTATTTTCAAGTACCCACTTATGTAGGGTTTCAGAAAAGTGATGATGAATGGCAATCTGCTTGGACCTAAGGGGTGAAAACTGGGGTGAAAAAGTTACCACTTATGAGTAATGCCTCTGCGGAGGAGAAAATGGAAAATTTCCATGATTTGGAACAGCACAAGTTATATTTTTCGCTTCACAACAGCAAGTAAGACCATTTCTTTAGAACATCCAGTTGAAAACATTCTCTTTTCGTAATTTTTAAGGGTCATCTGATCACAATTTACCCATGACCATGTTAGCAAATAATATACTCATAACAAAAAAATATTACTAATGCAGACTTTTTCTCCATCTATTAATAGATGGCTTGAAAGAAAATAATCAAAAAAGCTTAAATGGAAGGTAAATGCTTCAAATTAGACGACTGACAAAACGCTTATATGCAGCTGTTCAACTTATCTTCTATTTTTATATATATCATTAAATCTACGTGAATAATAATTAAAGCCCTTACTTGCTAAATGCAGCTCTTACGTTCTTTGACTAATACTATCAGTCTACTATCAAAAAATTACTTTGCTAAGCGCAAAAATCCTAAAAACCGCAGCCAAAAAGTCCAGGAAATATTTGGATTGGCAGCATAGTCTTGAAAATTACTAGGAGATAAGGATAATTTATCTTTGCATTGCAGTTGCATCTATATAGAATGCAAGTTATACAAATTTTTATACAAGTTATACAAAGCTTTGCTTATACAAATGATGCACACATTATGAAACAAGAAATAAACAAGAATTTGACGCACCTCATAACTGTAAACAGTGAATGCATATCAGTTATTTTTGAATGGTCACGTTTGAAAATCTGGGATCTTGGAGTGAGATCATAGTCAAAAAATGAACCCATTTTGGCCTTGGCCGATGCAAAACCACTCAGGTTGTATATGTACGGGAAGTACCTACAAAATAGAAAAAATATTAGTTGTTATCGCGTTTCAGAGTAAACATAAGACATTACCAAGATTACCAGAGCAAGCATGTAAGACACTCAAAGGCAGGCTAACAAAACTGGTTCAGTGTTTGCTCGGTTAAATGAGGTAGATGCAGGGCAGGAGACGTAGTCTGAGAATGTAGCCAACTTAGTTTAGATTTAGTCAAAGAATGTGTCAAATTTAGGTCTAGATGTAGTCTTTGTGGTTATACATTTCAGGGGCAGTTTCTGGAATTCTGGAAGAATAATTTTTCATTGCAAAAACTGACTTAAAACAAAAGTAAAAGAAGAAGAAACATGTGGCTGAACTTGCAAAAGTTGAATGCTTCAAATCAAAAGATAGTTGATTCTTTCAACCATGATTACCTCAAAAATCTTAACTCACTCAACTATAACCAGACAACATAACTATCGGTTTTAAAAAGAGTCCCGAAAATGGGTAAACATGCCAAGGGCAAACACTCTCTAACACAGCTTACGTGTTTGTCAAAAGATAAGCCCTGAACATAATTTGCAAAAATGTTATTCAAATCATGCATTGTATTATAGCTAGATTTGCTTTTGCTACCCCTGTTAGGCACATTTTTTCCAAGCTTCATTTGTAATGATGGTTTTTTTAACTTTTGCAACCTTACACAGCAACTGTAAACAGGCTTTTTACAAAAAATTATCATACTTTGTAAATCATTGTGTGATTTTCTTTATAGTTTATACATACGGTACGTTAAAACTCGCCCAATACGTCTGGTATTGCAATTTCATGCTCATGTCCCCCATGTGTATGGTGCCAGGAATTTGCTCAAGAATCCAAAGAGTGTTTGGTTGCAATGGTGACTCAGGCTTGAAGAGTTTGTAATCAACGACCATCCACTGAAAAAAAAATCTATATCTTAAATGGTTTAATAGGAACAAGTTTTATAAAAACATCAAAGATTTTCAGAAGACTTCACGAAATATTTTCTAGCAAGGGACTGAGTCAAAGCGAGACACTCCAGTACAAAATGTGTATCATCAAAACCAAAATCAAAACAAATTCAAGGAGATTACTCTGATTTTCTTCGTTTTTCTTAATTAGCATTTAACTGGATAGTTTTGCATCCATTTTTCTATACCTATAGGTTTCTAGGCTCAGTTAGAGCTTGAAGACTGATAAAGTTTTACTGGATACAAGAGGTACCAGGAACTACATTTTCATGAACTCTCTAAAAGGCATACTTAAAGTTATGATTTTGATTCTTGAGTGAATTTCTGCACAAATACTATTTTTCACATCTATTCATTCACTGTTTGACACAGTCTAAATTTACTAGATAGGCTACAGTTTTGCAGCAGCTACTGTGAAATAAGATGAACCAGTTTTGCCTTTAGCAGAAAGATACCAATCATTTTTCTGCGACAATCAACTTCAGATTTCTCAGAATTCTAGGAATTACGTATCCCACCTGGTTGTTATACCTGTTGATAGAAAAGAACTCAGGGTTAATATAAAACAATGGTGTTTGAGGGCCAGTAAACGATTAAATGACGGTATGCACAATGCAAAAAGACTGACTGCCTACACAGAGATGAGATCTTGTCATTGTGTATCATTAAAAGCCTTAGACAACTTGGGATTCACCAAGTTTTAAAACAGAAAAATCAACCTAACTCCAAGTTAAACATTTTATAGCAACATTTTACAGCTAGAGATTAACAAGATAGAGAAAGTCACAGGAACCAAGGTGCATGTCCCTCTTGTGCAGTAATACTACTTTCAGACTATCATCAGCCTTAATATTCAGGACAAACAGTGTACAGATTCCCAACACCTCTACTGAGTCTGATGTATATCTGTTCTAAATCGATACCCCTCAATTTTGAGCGGTTGCATGGACATCTGTTTGCTAATGCATGTATGTTACCCAGCATGTTCTTAGGGATCTGGTTTGAGAGCTATGCTAAAATTGCAGAGATAATGAATTATAGTAGTCAACTTAGAGAAAATCAAGGTTCTGTTAGTAATCAGTATACTGTTTGTGTAGACAACCTCCGAAAAAAATTGCTTTTTGTTTTCCCAAACATGTCTGCATAGTTTATTTAACTTATAACTGTCCCCCTATACACACCAATATGCAAAGAGCTTGCCAACACAACAACGAAACTTACAAAAAACTGGTTAACAGTAATGGTTGATCATGCTATATTCTAATACAGACAGTACAAGCTACTTAGATGCTACAGATTCTTACGTTCCACTGTTGTACTTCTCAAACATGTAGCACCATTGATCAGCTGAGGTTGCCAGTCTGTTTGCAACTATGGTACGTGCAAACTCCAGCAAAGAGTTTGGTGTGATAAACTTCCACAAATCAGCATTCATGTTCCCAATAGTTGTCTCTTGTGATACCTAAAACGACATGACATGTAACAATTTAAGATTCTCTACAGCAACTCTATATCAAAAGGTATTTTTAGTCATTTTCTTTGATTTATATGTGACATTCAACTTCAGGATCAGTTCCTTGTACTGAAATTTTAAGATGGCCGGGAAATTTATAGAGGGTGAAAATTTGTTACAAAAAATAAAACATTTTTCGGTTAACGGAAAATCCTAACCTATGAAATCGCTTGAATGGACGAGCAGCTGTACCAGAAATCTTACTAAGCTAGCAACAAATAAATTAAAACACAAGATGACACGACAGACAACAAGGATATTCATTGCCATCTGGTGGCTATTTCAACGACATAGTGTTGATACACAGCAAAGGAAATTGCACAGTTTCATTGCTGAATCATTCACAAAGTTAACTGACAATAAAGAACTGAAAAATAACGGAATTAAATTCAAATAGGTTTGCGTACCAAGCCACTACTAATTATGTGAAAATCATCTCCGCTGTAAAGCAAGCCAGGGTATGATGAGAAGCTAACATTGATGCCACTTATCAGTGGGCCTCGTTGTTGACCTGAAATAACCCAAAAGGAATAGGCTCGCAAATCACACTTAAAAATGTACTGAAAATAAAGGCTAAAAGTCTATGAATTAACAATAAATTAAGAGCTTTAAAGTAGCATTAAATGCATTCATAGTGTTGGTGGGTGTTCTATGTCTTTAAAGAACTATGTAAACCATGGAAAAACCATGCAGTATCACAAGATATACAAGATAATTGCACATATTAACTGCACTTTAAATACATTACTTGAAAATTAATCATGCTCAAATTTTGGTTCATGTATCATCATTCATGCAAAACCTAGGGAAACTTTGAAAAAACAACAGTCGAGGGGCAGGGGCCACAGTAGACTCTGAGACTCAACCCTTATAGAAGCGAGAGGTATATGGACACATTCTAATCCAGTGATGGGATAATGGGAGCTTAAATATGCGTTTTTCGAAAACACAGAGATACAAGGTTTCAAATTTATATGCAGCTTCTTTACAGTGTATTCTGAAAATAGCCCTCTGCAAACATAGAATCCTAAACTTATCTTTGAACAGTACTTTTAAATAAAGGTTTCTCAGGACTTCCTAATCAAAATAAACAAAGGATTACCATCAGTTTTATGAAAGCCGAGCTTGTAAAGTTTGAAAACTCGCAACATTGCATTATAGTCGTTCCAGGTTACTTGAGACACCATAAGATCAGCATTTTTTGGCAAAAGTTTTATGATTGCAGAACAATGTCCAGATCCTGTTGATCGTCTTAATTGTTTTTTGCCAAGAGCTACTTCAAGGTCTTCTAAATCTCCAAAAATCTGCAATAACCTGCAAGGAGATAATGAATTCGAAAGTAATTCCTTTATAATAGTTTAAATCCAACAAAAAATAACAAAAAATATTGCCCAAAGCTCACGCTTTTTTAATAAAGAAAGAAGGGAAATATTATTAGATTTATTAGAAGGCAAGCTTATTAAATTTGGATAAGTAAAGTACACTTATTTCAAGACTCAAGCAGGATAGAGAAGTGGCTTCTTTTGTATAAATGGCAGTATATCTTAAAAGGCAATAACTAAAAGGAAATGAAAGTTGGTATAAATAGGCAGGAATTTCAAATCACTGTTAATTCGAACAAGTCTAAATAGAGATTTGAACGTGAATTATTACTTAGGCTTGATGGTTTTCTAGCAACATCTTTTTGGTCAAACACTTTTCACAGTCTTTGACAGTCTTGAAATAAGTATTTAGCAACAAACATCTTATCCTAGAAAACCCTAACTTTGACTAAGCCAATTTGACTGATGCTGACTAAGTTCCCACCAGATTTTTCTACTTTATTCAAATCAGAGGCCATACCACCAGATAATTTGAACATTTGTTGAAGCCTGGTTATCATATATCATAATTCGTCTGCAATGATTCCCAGAGCATTGCCCGTGGTCTGTGACTATCCCAGATGGCTGGTAATGATTCCTGATGCTTTGTGACAATATTTTCAAAATTTCCCTGATAACACACTCAATGAAAATACCGATTACAGCCCATTTCTCCTATAGTAAAAACAGCTACTGCAAAGTATGCTGGTTGCACAATAGAGCCTTTCCTTAACTTCTTGAAGGTTCTAATTAACTGGATTCAACTATATAACCAATCATTATTGAAAAGCCATGATGTATATAATACCCTAATGCACAAGCCTTGAAGAGATATCTTACATGAATCCCATTTCGTCTATCTTTGGTTGTTTTGAAGCAGCATATCCTTCCTGCAACCCTTGTATCTGGGTATAAATTAAATCTACCTGAAAAAAAAAACAAAATACTATCAAAATCCCTCAAGAAGAACACTTTAAAAATTACATGAAACTAGTCTTGATTCATGAACTAAGGGTTTTGCAGAAGCAGAAATTTCACTTTGAACTCAATTTAGGTAAGATAATACAGGATTAAAATATTTCTACCACATGGATACAGGTGCAGCGTCAGCCCCAAAATAGTGGGGTGGACAATAAATGGGTGGAGCTAATAAAGGGGTCTGGGTGAGAAACTGGTGCAACACCATTCAAGAAATCATGCCTGTTATTGATAACCAAGTTTGACATATTTTGAAACACTCAATAGAAGAGTTATATAAATTTCATAGGGAAAGGTTCACACAGTTTGGGTACAAGTTTTAAAGTTGCCAAAAACCTTTAACAAGGAAGGAAGGCAAGAACCAACGATAAAGCTGTGTTTTAAAGATCATCTTCATTTTAGGTTATCACTATTTACAGAACTGATGATCCAACAAACCATACTCTATGTCAGCTAAAATCTGAAAGAACCGTAACTTGCAATCAAAATGAAAAAAGTTCCGATCGCAGAGAAGAAAACTAACAACCTTCCCCCCTCCTCCTTAAGTTTTTAGTCCAGTTATGGTTAAATTAGAAAGTCGATCTTAAAAGAGTAGGGTGGACACATCCACCCCAGTCCACCCCAGTCCACCCCGTGGTGCCGCCCCTGCATGGATACTCCTGTTTGTCTTTAGATACTATTGATATATTACTGTGACTTTTATATAAAAAGTTCCATTACCTGATGCCAGTAGCTCTTCTCTGTACTTTGAGAATCCTTGATTTTGTTATTTATCCATTCCTTATTATCACTTACAAATTTTGACAACTTTGTGCAAAAGTCTTTCTCATTTGTACAATAATCAGCCAAAGTGTTCATATAGTGCATGTAAATGAGTTCACTAGTGATGAAACCTTCAGCCATGCCAGCAGCACGTGCTTGCAGACTGTCAGCATAGGTTTCATTGGAAGTCAGTTTCAATGTTGTCCACCTGCAAGCACAATAAAAATTTTAATAATAAAAATAGCATCTGAAGAAGGATTAAAAAAAGATTTATTTCTTCATTGATGCTTTTGAATTTCCAGTTTACAATCTTTTGTACGCATATCAAACATCATGCCAAATTTATACAATTGCAGTAGTTCTTCCACAGTAGCCCAATAAGCTCTTCTTTCGCAGCATGCTCATTTTCTGCAAGAATTTGTTCAATGATGGTGCAAGATCATATAGGGCTCTCACTTGCAATAATGACTGAAGAGAAGATTCCACTGGCATTTAATTAAGTTAAGATGAGAATGTGAAACAATGTACTTGCAAAGCGGCAATGTCAAGAAATTTTGAGCACAAATTCATTATAGGAAATTGTTGCTGTTTGCCAGAAAATTTTTAACCTGAAATCTCCATTGCTTTATTTCAATATGAACATTGACCTTATGTTACTCTCTTTCTATGGAACACTGTTTTCTGTGATATATATACATAATATATAATTTCTGTTTTGCACTACAAAGATAAGCTCTTAAAATATACCAAATCTGGTATTATCAGAGTCTATTATACCAGATTTCCAGCAATTCGGGTATGTTTTTCAGCTAATAATTTAATTCAAGCAAGCTAAAACAAAGTTCATTTCTCTTTTCACATTAGCCATTCTAAATAAGTAAAAACATTTAAATACATCAAATCTTGTTTCGTCAATTGTGAACATGCCCCCAATGTGAACAAACTTGAAGGTGAACTTGCCCTAAAAACTGTGTGGATGTGTCCATTATTATCCATACTTTCTAGCGGCCTTTTCATCACTAGCTTAATAGAATGTAAGCGTTTTGGGCTTACATCTTTGCTTCTAGCACCAACCCTGATTTAAAACATTTATTTTAAACATTGAAAAATAAAATGGTATTCTTACATGTTGTATGAACTACTAGCTTTTGATGATAAAATTGAGCAACAAACATAAACCCAGGGCAAGGGATAGGATAGATCAATACTTCAATAGTATCTAGTTTGCTAGTATTGATATGAAATTAAATCAAAGTTATTATAGATTTTCAGCTCTACTAACTTTAACCTTGAAAACAAACTATGAGTATCATGTTTGATCACATTCTCCCTGATCATCTTATAAAGTATACACAAAATGATTGCTGTTTTGAATAGCTATGATAAAAAATCAAGGACCAACAATTATATAGTTCTTTTTTAGTATTACAGTTTATTTTTAGGACAAATGCTAAATAACCAAATCAAACAACTTAAAATATCACTTTCAGTGGCTGGAAACTTTGTCAAAGCTTTGCAGGAAATCTTGGATTGTTTGTTTTGCTGCCAGGAAGAAAATCTTTTTTCAAGGCCAGTTGCAAAAGATAACCTTACAACTGCAAAGTATCCTATATGATTTGTTCATTGCTTTCAAAGATAAAAATAATGTCTGTTGTTCTTTACAAAACAAACAATGAAGACTCCAAATTCCAAAATATTTTTAGAATTTCTGACCATGGGCTTTGTATCTGTAGAAAAGGGGTGGCAGAATCCTTTATGGGGGCATCATAAATGATTTGGCCACCCCCAGTAAATAGTCACCCACCATGCCACTGGGTGCACACAAGATATCCCTTTGTTTTCTAAGAACAGCCAATGATTTAGTTCAATTCAGTCTTAAGGGTCCTTGTGGATTAGTGCAAGGCACCAAACTATTCAGAATTACCGTAAAGGCTCTGTTAAACCCCTGGGGGCTTAAATCTTAAATTTTTTCAATCCCAAAGGGGGGCTTAAAAGAGAGGGGGTCTTATTAAAAATTTAAAGTAAAAAATGTTTTAAAAATGCCCTTTTCTGTTTTTTATTATAAAAATGTCATACAAATATTCTCAGAAAACTTTTTTAGCATCTTCAAAAGTCTAATTATTCAATTATAAGGTCCTTATCTTCACCAGAATCATCAGGATCAATTGATACCCAAGGACATCTTCTAAAAAATTTTGGCTGACTTTTTAGGCACACAAGTAAGTCTTTACATGCCAGGTTGGAAAACATGTATGGTTTTGCGGACGCGTTAATGCGACCAATGGCACATTATCAGCTGTGACCTGTAAGCAGAAGCATTTGAGCTGCGAGGAACAATGTCCATACACACATTACTATAACTATGGTTTATGAATTTCTTGATATTTTGGGTCACTAGAGGTGTGAGGTGCAAGCACAAGAAGTCTAGCGTCACTGCAAGCATATGCAAGTTTTCCAGCCTGGTTTACATGGGCCGTATTTAATGCACACAATCTTATTATCATCACACCTGTTAAGAGACTGATTAAATGCGCATGTTTTCCTTGTTTGACAATAAAGGCTAAAGAGGAGGGTTTAATAGAGAGTGGGGGGCTAATTTTAAGTTTTTGTTTGATAAGGAGGGGCTTAATAGAGTAGGGGGCTTAATAGAGTGGGGGGCTTAATAGAGTGGGGGGCTTAATAGAGTGGGGGGGCTTAATAGAGAGAGGGGGTTCAATAGAGCTTTTACGGTATGCATTTTCCCACAAAAATCTGCATTCCATACCGTGCTTTATGTATGAGAAAACACTTCCTTGGTCTGGTCCATTACCTATCAAGCCTTCTATGACAATAGGGTAAGAAATTACGCCCCCTTGCTTCAAAATTCGCGAAGTGGTGTCACTTTACTTCGTTGATCTGCTCTGTGTGTTTTTTTAAAAGCTTGAGGCTATGGGACAGGCGGGCTTAAAAATATTTACAAGCTTTACATTGAGGATACCGGAGATTAAAGAACAAAGGTTGGCAAGCAAAGAAAATGTACAAAACTTTGCAAACGAAAACTGGCATTGGCACGTTTGAAACTCAGTAATAAACTGAAGGTGCAAATCTGTGGTAGGCGCCAATGTGTGGTTAAAACCGATCCCATTTGACTTTAAAAATTGCATCATAGGTAAGGAGTCACATGATGTGAGAACAGGCTTCAAACATCCGAACTTTACTTAGGATATTCGCGAAGATAGTCCATCTTATAAATATAGGTAACTGATAACTGAAGTAAAATTCTAACACATAAATCATAATCAGAAGACCACCTGGGGAAAAGGTAGAATTTGAAACATACCCTGTTTTGTTGAAAGAATCACCAACAAAGACAGCTTGGGCAACGTAAGGCTCTTGCTTTCCGGAGACAACGTGTAAGGCCTTTGCTTTATCATCATAAATAACAGAGCAGACATTCTCTGCAGCATAAATAATTGCTGAATTAACGGCTACAAATAGAGAGACGAGGAATACCAAATGTGTAGCCATCCTTCTCACTTCCATTGCCCCGGACCAGTGTCCCTCTTCTTGATGTACATGCGCAGCTGCTGTGATGTTGCACTTATATAATCACGGAAGCCAGAAGCGATTTCCTTCCTATAACGACCCCCTGTTTCGTGACGACCTCGCTGGCTGACTGGACGCCCGGCTAGAATACTTTATTAAAAAGCTGCTTAAGCCCTAGGATGTTGCCCTCCCTAAAAATATTCCAAATGCGATATAAAATTTGATAAACACAATCTAGGTTTTGACATTTTTTAGAAAATTCACCTAGAGCATCTTTAGCCAAAAAATTTGACTTTTTCACCACTATCATGCGTTTTGTGCCAATTTTGGAAAGGGGTCCAGCGAAAAAACAAGAAGGAAAATAATGTAGCTTTTTTTATCAATAATGCACAATAAATTATTTTATCTTAGTCATTTTTCACAGATTTCAACTCTTTGTTGGCTAATTCTGTTTTATTGAAGTTCATTTGGAAAAATCTGGTAGACCTCTCATACATCTGGAAAAGCAGTGACGAGTTTTCAAAACCCCTTTTCAAAATTCTGTTTGTTAAGATTGGATCTCAACAGTGGTGCAATGGATGGGGGGAGATGGAAACAGCCCCCTTGTTAAAATTGGGAGAGACTTTGTTGAAAGATGCTCAGCCTCAGCAGAGAATCTTAACAAATGCAAGTATACAGGGTGAGGTCTTTGGTGTGGCTTTTACAGCATAGGTCCCCTTCCTTACTTTTTAGGATGGCACTCTGGCACTTTTTAATCTGCTTAAATAGTGTGAGAGAAAATACCCGCAAAAGAAAAGCCTAGGACGAAAAGCCTAGAAACACCAAAAACTGATTGGCGCAGCTAATTCCGCACTTTGCGCAAATGTTTCGTTTAAGCTATTTGTTCTACAATCCTTGACAAAAGTCCATGGAACACCCTGCGACCAATGAAAGATTTTGAAGAAATAAAGGTTTCCGGCCATAAGATACAGAAATATCCCCCCTCCCCCCAAAAACAATGTTGGTTGAAAAGCCTATTAGGGTAAGCCCTAACTGATAAAGTGACATTGGATGAATTTCAAGCTTTGAAACTGTTGTTCTTCAAAATTGTTTCAAGGGGGAGAGGAGGATGCTACTAAAGTTATGCAAAATTTTCAGCTTGGTGTACCAAGACTTTTAGCAAGGATTGTACCTTGGCACAAAGCAGGGCCACAAAGCAGACGATAGACAGTTCTCAGAAAACACGGTCTTATATTGTCAGAATTATCTCAATAATGGGCGATCACAACCGCTAATTACAATACAATTTTATCATCTAGTGTAATTTGCTCAGCTCTGAAATCGTAATATTAGATGAAACATCATTAATTTCCCATCCAATACAAAACTGCCTCAACATTTAAACAGAAAGGGATACCAAAGAGAACTCGTGCATAGTGCTTGGAGGAATACTGAAAGGCTTCTAACAAGAGGGTGCGACTTCTTCAATTCGCAACTGGTTAACCAGGATACCTATCTACCTGTGACAGTCAAATAAAAAGGTATATCCAATAGGCGTAAAATATCAATCAAGTTTAAAAAATATCAACCTTGCACAAGATATTTATGATCAACTTTATAGGAATCTCAAAAATCAACCTACGATCAATCAACTTAGCATTAAGTGTAGCATTGAGCCTAGTGGTAAAGACATAACATTATTGATTCAGCAAAATGCTGCAAGTAAAACACGTAACTGCCTAATACGCTTTAAGAGGCAAACGGGTTACAAGCAAATACGGAGACGATCGTTCCTCAAGGCACGTTTGTATATTTGAATCTATATATTAAAGATCGTGAAGAATTGTAGATATCTTTAAATCAATGGAAATTTGAAAAGCTGTCTAGCAGAATTGGCGTATAAAACAAAACTAGAGCACCGTAGCTGACTATCTAAAAATTGATAATGAAAATACCCAAAACTTCCCTCAGATTGTCTTTCAAGTATGACGTCATCAGGTTTCCAATGCGACATAAACATTGCATCTTGATGTGTACAAACAAGAAAGTTTTAGAAATCTCAGCGAAACTGTGACGTCACACAGGAAAGAAATCATCGCAGAATTTCAAGGTACGCTATAGGCAAGACATTTGGTCAAATGCCGTGTCTCATGTAACGCAGTCTATAACGTCCGTATAATACAATCTTTGAAAAACCCTTCAATAACATATGGGTATCAGCATCCGTCCCAGACATTCAACATGTAATTACATCCCGTACCCCGGTTGATAGCCGTAGCCGGGCATTGCTGCTTGCTGCGGTATTCCAGCCTGTTGTGGGATTCCCGGTTGCGGGGGCATTCCATAAACGCTTGCTGGTGGCATGCCTTGCATTGGACCGGAAGTTATCATCAGTTGGGGTTGATCTGCAAAGAGGAAGAGCATATGAAGCAAATTAATTGGCTGCATTTTACAGACAATCTACACAACAACGTTGGATCATTCATTAATAGACGCGGAACCGAACCGAACATATGGTTGATGTTTTCTTCCAAATTTCTCAAGTTCTGTTTTCAAATCTTTTATTTTCAAAGATTAATAATATAAAAGGTACTCCCCAATCCGAAAAGACAACAATAAGAGAAATAGATTAATGGTTACCAAATTTCGTTGTGACAAACGCGTTGGTCCTTTTAATTCATATCAACATATAAAACATATTTTACACAACTACACATGCTTTTGTTCTATACAACGCACAAGTGAAGGCATGCATCATCAAAAAATTCAGTGAGCTCATACCAAATACAATCGGCTGTTCTGGCTGACCTTCCTTTTCCTCGTCTCTTTTCGTTTCTGCATCAGCGAGTTTATCAACCTGACATAAAAATGTTGAAATGACGATACGATTATCTGGTTTATATTAAATCACAAAATCTTTCTCCTAAAATCACTACAAAACCAAACACAGCTTTAGGTGATACTTAAGCAGTTAGGTCTAAACTTCAACGCTTCAAAAGAGCGTGAAAATTTTAAAAAGATGGATACTTTTCAGTGCTATATATGTTTTATGAAAGACCAAATATACTTTGCTAACATTCTATAAGTATATATAGGAGAAATGAGGCCATTATCTAGGCCGGTCTAGGAATTCTAGTCTGCTCGAATGGTTGAAAAGAAGTCGAACTGACCTTGTGAATATACTCCCGCATCACCTGGATCATGTAAGGCATTGCAAAATCAATGAGATTGTGTTTCCACGCTAGCTCTAAGACGACATCCGGTTTCAGAAGATCATAACACATGAACAGCGTTGCTGCAAAGCATTCGTATTTTTTAATTTCTAAGAACCACTGAAGAACATCCTCCGCCAAGGCCGGGTCCCGAGATTCATTTGAAAATTGCATAACGTCCTAAAAAGGAACAAATTGAATGACAATTGCTGAACTGGATAAACAACTTGCTTTATGGGCAGCGCTGCCAGCAGCTTGGCTATCAGGATTTAAGTAAAAAAGACATAGTGCCAATTAATGACTTTAATCTAAAATTAGGTTTTTCAATGATACCAAGGGCTAGAAAACATCACTGTATCAGAACAAAATTAACAAGCTTCTCAAAATATTCATATTTCAATAATCCTCTGGGTATCGGCTAAATTATCGCTTGATCATGAACTAGAGCTTTACCATATTAAAACGAAACAAAGAAGAATGCCATCTACAAAACAAAAGCGACAATATAACTGGAGCACTGTAGGTATGTTTATACGTCACCAAAGCAAATAGGGTCAAAAATACTTCTGGATTACCTCATATTCCAAGTCTTATATCCAACAAAACGTTCAATAAACCCAGAATAATGAAGTTAATGTGAAAATTCTTGAATACTTACAGCAAAAAGATTGTCTCTTTTACATAAATCAACAGATTGCTTCCATCGATTATTTCCTTTGTAAAGATAGGCAGCTATTCTTCTAAACTCTATAAGTTCGTGTTTCTCTAACCTTTGGGCTAACGCGATGTTATCGAAATTATCGAATGCGTCAATCGATGCCCTGAGACCATTGTAATCTTCTTCATCGATCAGCAGCGAATTAAGAGCCTCGTTTATCGCTTTGTTATTGTGATTTTGGACAGAGCGAAGATATGGTTTAACTAGTGGTAACTGCTTGACCTTCTGGAAGAAGTTCACTGCACGCGTGTGATCCATTCTAGGCGTAAGAACAATGAGAAGATCGTTTAAGAAGAGCGGTTTGTGGTCCAGATAGAACTGTAAGGCTTTGTAATAGAGTTCTATATTGGCAACTTTGGTGATAACTTCCTTGAATAAGCCTTCCTTCCACGCAACCGTTGGGTGCTTCATCATCGTTACAACTGCGTTATCATACTCCTCATATTTGTCATAAAGGAAGACCAATTCAGCCCAGAGATGTGCTTGTTCACATGCTCGCAGTACCTAAAAGTGAAAATCAATTATGCAAATCTTTACTCCAAAAAAGTGAGGGGAATCGGGTACTTAAGTATGGTAGTGAATAGAAATTGTTCTTTTAAATTAGTGTAGAACATGCAAATAAAGAACTAGTTTGAAGTTCAAACTATGAGGAATAAGCAGGGCTGAACAAGAGTTTTTATAATAATAACAACAACAAATTTTCTACTCAGTATGATTTTGGAAAACACAATAGATAGGACAAACGTATAATAACGACTGGAAAACAAGCTGCTGTTCTAAACATACAAGAGACCTCGAAAAATTCTACAAAAGTCAGTGCCCTTTAGGGGGAAACACTCGTGCAACAAACTTCGTGCAACAAAGATGAAAATGTGAAGAGCCCGTGACAGCTGGCGTACCTTCGGAATGTTAACTCTTGACCAAAACAGCTCGAGATGTTCCTTCATCTTGATAGGCTTGTATTTTGAATAGAGAATAGCCAGCTCTGTGAACATTCCCATATGTGCTCGCTCCAGACCAAGTGCTGCTTCCATCAGAGCAATCAGCTCCTCGAAGTAGCCCCTGCTCTCATAATAACGAATCAGATCTTCAAGTTCGTCTGCGTGGACTACAATGTGAAGACCGCACATCTGGGCCATGCGGAACTCCTCGCCATCAACACATGCAAAACAGACCTGCACAAGTTGAAAGTGATAAATTGATCAAACAAAATAAAAGAGAAAAGATAATCTTTATCAATTTAATAATGAAAATTGATTAAGTATCCCTATACAGACAAACAAAAACTATTTATGTTTACGAATGCATCAAAAAATTCTTGAGTTATATGATTCAAGAGATAAAGGTTAGAACTAAGTGTTTGGACACTTTCACAGCAGAAGTCACTGAAATACACATCAAAGATGGCAACATTTGCTTTACAGCGCATAAGAATGGTATTCATTTGATCTTCCACCGGAAACAAGAGCAAATGTAAAGCTCTAGCTCTGTAAATGTGTGTAAGGTATGAGGCACTAGTAACAGTGCAATGTCATTACCTCCTTCCATGTTTTTGTACTATTAGCTTTTCTAGCTCCATCTACGGCTGCTTGGTATTCGCCTAAGTGGACAAGGGTTGAGGCCAAACGGGCAAAATTCGAGACGTTATTGAAGAGAATCTTGGCTGCCTCAAACATCTTCTGCTCAAAGCATCGCTCGCCTACTTGCCCAATGTTGGCATGGTTAGGCCCGGAGACAAACTCCTCCAACTCAGCAAGCCGCCCAGTTTTAGCAAAGGCAAAGATGAGCTCCGTGTCTATGTAGGATTCACGAGCCTTTTTACGTGCCATCTGAAGGAATTTCACTAGCTCCTCGAAGTTTTCTGTAAATAGAAGAGCTATCAGTTCATACCTTTAGCCAGGTAAAAAGTATTTTTTAGTCGCAATCATGCTACTCATCTATGATCTTGAAGATAACGGTTATGGTCCATCGGAAAAATATGAAAGAATACAATGCAGCCAATGCTGCCTTCAAGTTTAAGCCAAAGAAGGCGAGGAAAATTTGAAACTTCTGATTTGCTTTGCAAAATTATTAAGAAATAAAAGATAGTTGTCTGATATAGTTTGCCTGATAAATTACCTGAATTCTTAGCAGCGTCAACCACCTCCATATACGAAGATGGGTCATCAGCTTTGATGTAGGAGTCGATTGACTCTTTGACCATTCCTTGATCAAGCTGTGCTTTTGCGAGCAGACTCCACACTTGGGGATCGTTGCACCTCTCTGCAAATTCATAAGCCCGGTCGAGATTTTTAATATTATCGATCAAAACCTGAAAGAAAGCAGCATTTACGCCATGAATGTACTAGTTTATTTTCTCGAGTCAAAACAGGGGGACACAGGAAACCATTTTAATAGGATAGGGGCAGGCAAACAAATGGGATGACACAAAACTAATATTAAATAACGGGACAATTACAAGAGGAATGAAAAAAGACTTCTATCCACTAGGCTAGCAATGACACGGGGAAAGACCCTTCTTGCGGACGATAGCTGGTTTAAAATTATTACCTGTACAGCTGAAGTGTTAACGTCAAACTTCTTGAATATTGCAAAGGCCTCTTCAAAAAGTTCACTGCCAATAGCTATGCTTGCAATGTCGGGAGCATCGTAGTTATCAAGTCTTGTGATGTATTCCATAACACGAGTGCGATCGGCCTTAATTGCAGTCAAAATCAACAGGTTCTGCAAGTTCCTAGGGTGGAATGAAAGAGCATGAATGAGTGCTATAGGACAATTTACCGCATGCTTGCCGTTTCTAAACAAGGAGGCATACAACGTTCCTTTCAGGACAGTTACCATATATTGGGACAAGAAAAGGCAAAAAAGAAATTGATCCAGTGACGGTGTTGGTGCCTGGCATGGACTTTACTTGAAACAGATTTAGACTGATGAACGAGAACAATATACACAGTTCTACTATTTCACAGATCTTCCAAACTGGCATACCATAAATTCTCAAAACCCCTCCCCAAACACAATTCCCTCAAATCAGCTGCTTGCCCTGAAATAAAAATTGTTCATAAGCCTGATCTTTGAAAGAGCCCAAAGCAACTTCTATAAAAAGCTGATGATAAATCGCATATTCAACGGGAAACACTTGCTGACTTTTAAGATGACAGAACGTACCTATGATCGCTAAACACCGAGTTCTCAAGTACAATCTTTTCCAGCAGTTCAATAAGCTCGTTTGGCAAATCTGCAGTCATGAAAGCTTTGACAGTTGCAGATACATCTTCAGGATCTTGGGTTTCAGACAGGGCTGTTTGCACTACCTATCAGGAAAATATCAAATTGTTAAACTTCGCACAATCCCAATTAAATCACACAATCCCAAGCACATCTAAAGAGCTAGCAATGTGAAAATTAATTTCTTGGTCTATCTGTTAAGGAATCCTGTCCAATTAATGAAATGTAGAACCAAGGATTCTCGTTCTGAGCAAAGTTATGTTTCGAAAAGAAATGTCCTTGTCTCTAGTTCCTATTAATCAAAACTCTCTCGACAGTACCTATACACAATATCTTAAGCATATTTTTTTCCTGCGGTTCATAATGTTATTGTTAAGTTCGTTTTTTTTACAATTTTTCAATTATTTGCCTTTTCAAATGGTCCTTCCAGTAAAGCTTTGCATTTTCCGTGTCAAACAAAAAGCTCTTGCAGTAGATGACGTTTTTAGCAAATATTGTGGGCTGACTTTTTGTGACATAACTTATACTACGATAAAATAAACCATTAAAAATTTGCAGCGAAAATCAATAAATAAGAACTTATAACATATAGAATAACTTCCAGCATTAAAGAGCATGACGAAACAAATGATACATGTTTCAGACCCTGATCTTCTTGCATCATGAGCTACGAGCAAGAGTGAATTTAGCCTGAAGATTACTTTAGCAAGCATAAAAATTGAAGCAAGCCATTGGAAGGGCCTGACACAGAGTGTTAACTTGCATAATAGAGTTCTTAAGTGTGACGTCACAAAAAACTATTTTTAGATTTTTCGAATTTTGACCACATGACATAAAAGAACACCATAAAATACTCCCATATATGCAAAATCAGTTAGATTTGTCAAAAATCGGGTGAGCTATGGCAATATGAAGATCTGGAGTTTGCTGACAGATTACTGGTGTTCATAAAGTTATGAACTAAGACCAAATTATAAAGGTTTGATGGGGCTAGAGCTTGTACTCATCTGGACATATCTCAGCCAATTCGTGATGCATTTAACTGATTTTGCATATTAAGAGGTATTTCATGATGCTCTTTCAGGTTATGGGAAAAAAATTCAGGTTATGAAAGCTGTAGCGTATATTACGCAGCGGGAAGGGGGGACAACACATAATCGATCTTACCTGATCAATCAGCTGTCTTCTATACTTGTTTGTTTCCTCGAGGACAGATGCCCATAGCTCTGGGCTTCTTCTCCGTACAAGATATCGGGCTAAACTTTTGAACAGGGAGTTTTCATTGCAAACCTTGGAACAAAAATATAAACAATTTATAGTTAGTAGAAACGCTGAAAGAATTAGTTTGGAGAATTTTACAGCAAAGAAATTTGGACCAAAGTTGAAGAATTCAAAGACTTCGACCTCAAATCATTGAATAAATGATAATGGTGGTCCATAGTTGATGATGATGATGATGATGATGATGATGATGATGGTGACATTTCTACTTGAAAAAAAGGGAACTTACGTTAATCAGTTCCATATCACACTGTCCTCTTTCATAAGCCACGCAGGCAAGATGGGGGTCCCTCTTTTCACAATACTTTCCAACCACTCGGCTATCGTAGAATGGGTTCTCTCTGTGAATGGAAAATGCAATCAGTTATCGCCAAAAAGCAAGTAGCGTGAATTAAATGTCAGTTATGTAGAGACACACTTTGTATCAAAAGGAACCCGCACTTAAAGCATTGTAATCTTAACTAAATTCAAAATGCATATCTGAAGATGATAAACACCTGAGGAATCTCTCTGGGTTGTTATTTGCATCAATGTATATTTTGGCAAGAGCATTGTGAGTTGCCGGCTCTTCAGATCCATCGTGGATTCGTGTTTCCAGCCACGGCAGTAGCAATTTCAATCTATTTCGCTTTTCAACTTCTTCTACAAGCTCGTCTGTTGAAAATTGCCCTTTGACGGTCATGATCAAACTTTTGATGACGTCTTCGGCACAGTCAACATCTAACAAACCGCCAAT